>NC_082696.1:16188360-16499375 GCF_949987515.2 Delphinus delphis
AGGGTTTAAAAGCAAAATACAATATTTATTTGTATAAATATTGTACAAGTATTTACATATTTCTTAGCCACTTAACATGTGTAAAACTATACTATCATGTTTTTTAAGGTTCCTATCTTTCTAAATGTTCACTGATGACATTTTGAGTGTTGTACCCCAATTCCATGTTTCCCGTAAGTCTTGTAGGGTTTTGTTTTTTTATTTTTTGACTGTATTATTTTCCATAGTATGGTGTTTTTTAGGAACACATATGTTAAATTTTAACAGAACTGTTTGTACTGCAAAGCCCCTGACCTCAACAACGGTTACTCAACTCCCCAGGATGTCTAATTGGAAGGTAGAATGTTTCAACTTACATATTTGGTTGTCAATATGATGTTAACAGTTTCTTATTACTAATTTTAACTTGTGTCTCTCTGTGGACTGGCTGACAGGATCAGACTGTGCAGTGAGTTAGCTATAACTTTTTTAAAGTTAAAGCAAGTTTTGAAACTTTTTGGCCTCAATGAAGATTTCAGAATTAAACTTAAAAAAAAAGTATTACCTTCCTAATTATATACACTATTTAAAATACCTTTTTCATTATTGGTGTAATATGTAAGTATCTCATCAAATGCCAAGTAGGTAATCGTTGATGCACTTCACATCTGATTAACTTTAAAAGAATTTACAAATGCCATTAATTGAATAATGAAAAATCTCAAAATTAACTTCAACAGCAAATTTTTAGAACTGTATTTCTTGGAGCATGATATTACATCTTTATTAAGGCAAAGCAAACTCACTGCCCCCCAAATTCTATAATATCAAGTTATTTTCCTAACATTTAAAATGTAAGAATTATAGCTATGGCAATTAAAAATCTAAAATTCAAATACTATCATCATCTACAATTAAAAACAGGATAAGTATAATTCACCTGTAGCATAAACTTTACCATAAAACAGCTGTAATACTGAATCATTTTACATAGATATTTGCAAAAATAAAATAACAGAAACACACCAAGTTAGTCACCTAAATGCTACTTACTTTACCTATCATGTTCAGATTTAGTGTTAGTTAAAAGATTAAAGGGAACAAAGGATTATGTTACCAGAAAATGTATTTCTCAACTTTATAAGCCTACAGTAATTTATTTTCTAAAGAAAAACAGTAAATATTAATAACTGAAGTAACATAATGATCCACATTACCTCCTCTTAAAAAAAAATTTCCCAATTTTCTCATTTAATACACTGCCTCAAGTTCATTGAATGTTGACCATTTCTTATGGTTAAAAGGCTTACCAGTTATAAGTTCCTCTAAAAGGAATGTGCAAGTCAGCCACACTTGGCAATTTATGTATTGTGGTTTTGTGGTGAGTGCTACCATTTTCTAAGGATCAAGAAAAGTGCAATAAATCTAAGGCAGAATGGTTATAATCCATCAAAACATATTATATAACTAACTACCTTGTGTGTATTTTCCAATTCATACCCCATTATTATCTTTCAATACATTAGGGCTTTAAGATGGAAACAAAGTTACTTCTGAGTGAGCCCCTTTTCATGTAATTTTTGGATAATGCATCCTGTATGCAAATATCTTTAAAAGAAAACATGATATAAATATGTGATATGATAATAAGCTCCTATTTATGGGTAAAAGGGAAAAAAAGAGGAGAAAAAGAAATGAAAGCACTTGAAAGAACCAGTTTACATCTTACATCAACCATAAACATTTGGAATGAACTAACAGTCTCAGTGACATGTAAAAATTATAATAATGTGGTTAAAATATTAATCTAGAATGGCATTTTAAGATGAAGATTCAGAGAAAGTTATAAGAAGTTTCACCATCTCCATGTAGTTTCAACCCCTTCCTTGACCCCTGTTTTTTCTGTTCATCTCATCTAACTTTGCCCATCTTCTTTCTACTGTCATGGCCCTTAGCTGACTTCTCCCCAGTGTAGACTGCTGGCCAGATGCTAGGTATGTGTGTGTGTTACGGCACTGAGAGTGTGATGATTAACTTCATGAGTTAGACACAGTATAAATGGACAGTTATTCTTGATCTCCAAAACCTTTAATAACTAACAAAAAGTTATATCAGTAATTTTAAAATCATATACATACACTTGATTGGTAATTGACAACTGTGGTGAATCATGAGACTGCTAAGCCTGCTAATGGAGAAAGTACATAAGGATCTATGTGCAAAGGAAAACATTTAAAAGAAAGATTTCATTACTATAACAGTATTCAGAATCTTCAAAAGAAATTACAGTGTATTTAAAATGAGTGGTTAAAACAGTGAAACAATATTAAATTGAATCAACTCTCTAAAATAAAGTAATTTTGTTTTTTGTTAAGTTATGTGCCAGTCTTTCAAATCTAACACTACAAAACTGTTGAAAAGATGGCTATTAATCTTGTTATAGTTATGGGGAATGAATTTTATATTAGATGGTCAAGAATAATCTCAAAACTGTACAGAAACTTCTATCTCAGCAGATTTATTACATATAAATCTATTTCACAATTCTCCAAACAATTATAGATACCCTTAGAGAATACTCAATATTTTTAATTGTATAATATAGTTGAATAAAGAACCAGAAATCTCATTATACAATGCTTATCCATAAATCTAGAGACTTTCATAATAAGAAAATATGAACTGCAAAAATATATGAAAGTGATCATCTACTTCATATTTTGATTTATGAAATGACATATTTTCTAATATATTACTGTTATATATTATATTTGCATATGTACTATATAGTATACATATTTTGCTTACTCAATAAACATTTGTTGAGTGTCTACTAGTCACTCTATATGATAATGGGTGCTGAAAATATTAAAATTAATAAAAGCACAGTTGCCTCCACTCAAGAAATTTACATTATAGTAGGGGAAGACAATACATCAACAAGTAAATATGATAACTGAACTGTAACTGAGTTGTGCTGCAGTATACATGGGAAACAAAGAAGGGACCCATCAATTCTGAGGGAAGTGGAGGGTTTATGGAAACAATTAATTAAAGAAGGCAACACTGAGACAGCGGAAGCAAGAACTACAATCCTGCAGCCTGTGGAACAAAAACCACCTTCACAGAAAGATGGACAAGATGAAAAGGCAGAGGGCTATGTACCAGATGAAGGAACAAGATAAAACCCCAGAAAAACAACTAAATGAAGTGGAGATAGGCAACCTTCCGGAAAAAGAATTCAGAATAATGATAGTGAAGATGATCCAGGACCTCGGAAAAAGAATGGAGGCAAAGATGGAGAAGATGCAAGAAATGTTTAACAAAGACCTAGAAGAATTAAAGAACAAACACCTAGAAGAATTAAAGAACAAACAAACAGAGATGAACAATACAATAACTGAAATGAAAAATACACTAGAAGGAATCAATAGCAGAATAACTGAGGCAGAAGAACGGATAAGTGACCTGGAAGACAGAATGGTGGAATTCACTGCCATGGAACAGAATAAAGAAAAAAGAATGAAAAGAAATGAAGACAGCCAAAGAGACCTCTGGGACAACATTAAACACAAAAACATTCACATTATAGGGGTCCCAGAAGGAGAAGAGAGAGAGAAAGGACCTGAGAAAATATTTGAAGAGATTATAGTTGAAAACATCCCTAACATGGGAAAGGAAATAGCCACCCAAGTCCAGGAAGCGCAGAGAGTCCCAGGCAGGATAAACCCAAGGAGAAACACACCGAGACACGTAGCAATCAAATTGACAAAAATTAAAGACAAAGAAAAATTATTGAAAGCAACAAGGGAAAAATGACAAATAACATACAAGGGAACTCCCATAAAGTTAACAGCTGATTCCTCAGCAGAAACTCCACAAGCCAGAAGGGAGTGGCATCATATATTTAAAGTGATGAAAGGGAAGAACCTACAACCAAGATTACTCTACTCAGCAAGGATCTCATTCAGATTCAACGGAGAAATCAAAAGCTTTACAGACAAGCAAAAGCTAAGAGAATTCAGCACCACCAAACCAGCTCTACAACAAATGCTAAAGGAACTTCTCTAAGTGGGAAACACAAGAGAAGTAAAGGACCTACAAAAACAAACCCATAACAATTAAGAAAATGGTAATAGGAACATAGATATCGATAATCACCTTAAACATGAATGGATTAAGTGCTCCAACCAAAAGACACAGGCTTGCTGAATGGATACAAAAACAAGACCCATATATATGCTGTCTACAAGAGAACCACTTCAGACCTAGGGACATATACAGACTGAAAGTGAGGGGATGGAAAAAGATATTCCATGCAAATGGAAATCAAAAGAAAGCTGGAGTAGCAATACTCGTATCAGATAAATAGACTTTAAAATAAAGAATATTACAAGAGACAAGAAAGGACAATACATAATGATCAAGGGATCAATCCAAAAAGAAGATATAACAATTATAAATATATATGCACCCAACATAGGAGCACCTCAATACATAAGGCAACTGCTAAGAGCTATGAAAGAGGAAATCAACAGTAACACAATAATAGTGGGGGACTTTTAACACCTCATTTACACCAATGGACAGATCATCCAAACAGAAAATTAATAAGGAAACACAAGCTTTCAATGACACAACAGACTAGCTAGATTTAACTGACATTTATAGGACATTCTGTCCAAAAACAGCAGATTACACTTTCTTCTCAAGTGCACAAGGAACATTCTCCAGGATAGATCACGTCTTGGGTCACAGATCAAACCTCAGTAAATTTAAGAAAGTTGAAATCATATCAAGCATCTTTTCTGACCACAACACTATGAGATTAGAAATCAATCACAGGGAAAAAAACCCGAAAAAACATAATCACATGGAGGCTAAACAATATGTTATTAAATAACCAAGAAATCACTGAAGAAATCAAAGAGGAAATCAAAAAATACCTAGAGACAAATGACAACAAAAACAATATGATCCAAAACCTATGGGATGCAGCAAAAGCAGTTCTAAGAGGAAAGTTTATAGCAATATAAGCCTACCTCAAGAAACAAGAAAAATCTCAAATAAACAACCTAACCTTACACCTAAAGGAACTAGAGAAAGAAGAAAAAACAAAACCTAAAGTTAGCAGAAGGAAAGAAATCATAAAGATCAGAGCAGAAATAAATGAAATAGAAACAAAGAAAATAATAGCAAAGATCAATAAAACTAAAAGCTGGTTCTTTGAGAAGATAAACAAAATTGATAAACCATTAGCCAGACTCATCAAGAAAAAGAGGGAGATGACTCAAATCAATAGAATTAGAAATGAAACAGGACAAGTAACAACTGACACTGCAGGAATACAAAGGATCATGAGAGATTACTACAAGCAACTAAATGCCAATAAAATGGACAACCTGGAAGAAATGGACAAATTCTTAGAAAAGCACAACCTTCCGAGACTGAACCAGGAAGAAATAGAAAATATAAACAGACCAATCACAAGCACTGAAATTGAGACTGTGATTAAAAATCTTCCAACAAACAAAAGCCCAGGACCAGATGGCTTCACAAGCAAATTCTATCAAACATTTAGAGAAGAGCTAACACCTATCCTTCTCAAACACTTCCAAAATATAGCAGAGGGAGGAACACTCCCAAACTCATTCCACGAGGCCACCATCACCCTGATACCAAAACCAGACAAAGATACTACAAAAAAAGAAAATTACAGAACAGTATCACTGATGAATATAGATGCAAAAATCCTCAACAAAATACTAGCAAACAGAATCCAACAACACATTAAAACGATCATACACCATGGTCAAGTGGGACTTATCCCAGGGATGCAAGGGTTCTTCAATACATGCAAATCAATCAATGTGATACACCATATTAAGAAACTGAACAATAAAAACCATATAATCATCTCAATAGATGCAGAAAAAGCTTCTGACAAAATTCAACACCCACGTATGACAAAAACTCTCCAGATGGGCTTCCCTGGTGGCGCAGTAGTTGAGTCTGCCTGCCGATGCAGGGGACACGGGTTCGTGCCCCGGTCTGGGAAGATCCCACATGCCGTGCAGCGGCTAGGCCCATGAGCCATGGTCACTAAGCCTGCACGTCTGGAGCCTGTGTTATGCAATGGGAGAGGCCACAACAGTGAGAGGCCCAAGTATGGCAAAAAAAAAAAAAAAAATCCTCTCCAGGAAGTGGGCATAGAGGGAACCTACCTCAACATAATAAAGGCCATACATAACAAACCCACCACAAACATCATTCTCACTGGTGAAAAACTGAAAGCATTTCCTCTAAGATCAGGAAGAAGACAAGGATGTCCATTCTTGCCACTATTATTCAACATAGTTTTGGAAGTCCGAGTCACAGCAATCAGAGAAGGAAAAGAAAAAAAAGGAATAAAAATTGGAAAAGAAGAAGTAAAACTGTCACTGTTTTCAGATGACATGATACTATACACAGAGAATCCTAAATATGCCACCAGAAAACTACTAGAGCTAAACAATGAATTTGGTAAAGTTGCAGGATACAAAACTAATGCACCGAAGTCTCTCGCATTCCTATACACAAATGATGAAAAATCTGAAAGAGAAATTAAGGAAACACTCCCATTTACTATTGCAACAAAAAGAATAAAATACCTAGGAATAAACCTACCTAAGGAGACAAAAGACAAAAGAAAACTATAAGACTGCTGAAAGAAATTAAAGATGATACAAACAGATGGAAAGATATACCATGTTCATGCATTGGAAGAATCAACATTGTGAAAATGACTCTACTACCCAAAGCAATCTACAGATTCAATGCAATCCCTATCAAATTACCAATGGCATTTTTTATGGAACTAGAACAAAAAATCTTAAAATTTGTATGGAGACACAAAAGACCCTGAATAGCCAAAGCAGTCTTGAGGGAAAAAAATGGAGCTGGAGGAATCTGACTCCCTGACTTCAGACTATACTACAAAGCTACAGTAATTAAGACAATATGGTAGTGGCACAAAAACAGAAATACAGATCAATGGAACAGGATAGAAAGCCCAGATATAAACCCACACACCTATGGTCAACTAATCTATGATAAAGGAGGCAAGGATATACAATGGAGAAAAGACAGTCTCTTCAATAAGTGGTGCTGGGAAAACTGGACAGCTACATGTAAAAGAACGAAATTAGAACACTCCCTAACACCATACACAAAAATAAACTCCAAATGGATTAGAGACCTAAATGTAAGACCGGACACTATAAAACTCTTAGAGGAAAACATAGGAAGAACACTCTTTGACATAAATCACAGCAAGATCTTTTTTGATCCACCTCATAGAGTAATGGAAATAAAAACGAAAATAAACAAACGGGACCTATTGATACTTAAAAGCTTTTGCAAAAAAAGCCAAGGAAACCATAAACAAGACGAATTGACAACCCTCAGAATGCGAGAAAATATTTGCAAATGAATCAACAAAGGGTTAATCTCCAAAATATATAAACAGCTCATGCAGCTCAATATTAAAAAAAAAAAAAAACAAACCAATCAAAAAATGGGTAAAAGACCTAAATAGACATTTCTCCAAAGAAGACATACAGACGGCCAAGAAGCACATGAAAAGGTGCTCAACATCACTAATTATTAGAGAAATGCAAATCAAAACTACAATGAGGTATCACCTCATACCAGTTAGAATGGGCATCATCAGAAAATCCAGAAACAACAAATGCTGGAGAGGGTGTGGAGAAAAGGGAACCCCCTTGCACTGTTGGTGGGAATGTAAATTGATACAGCCACTATGGAGAACACTATGGAGGTTCCTTAAAAAACTAAAAATAGAACTACCATATGACCCAGCAATCCCACTACTGGGCATATATCTAGAGAAAACCATAATTCAGAAAGACACTTGCACCCCTATGTCCACTGCAGCACTATTTACAATAGCCAGGACATGGAAGCAACCTAAATGCCCGTTGACAGACGACTGGATAAAGAAGATGTGGTGCATATATACAATGCAATATTACTCAGCCATAAAAAGGAACGAAACTGTGTCATTTGTAGAGACGTGGATGGACCTAGAGACTGTCATACAGAGTGAAGTAAGTCAGAAAGAGAAAAAAAAAATATCGCATACTAACGCATATATGTGGAACCTAGAAATATGGTACAGATGAACCGGTTTGCAGGGCAGAAATAGAGACACAGATGTAGAGAACAAATGTATGGACACCAAGGGGGGAAAGTAGTGGGGAGGATGGTGGTGGTGGGATGAATTGGGAGATTGGGATTGACATATATACACTTATATGTATAAAATGGATAACTAATAAGAACCTGCTATATAAAAAAATAAATAAAATTCAAAAAAAAGAATGATGACATGAAAAACAAAACGATCACAAGATTATAATTTAAAAAAAATAAAATAAAGAAGGCAACACCTAAGCTGGGTCTTGGAAGATAAAAATGTGTTCGCTAGATTGTCAGGCAAGAGGGAAAGAATATTTCAAACATAAGTAGTTGTCTGGGAAAAGACTTTAAATGCATGGCAAGTTTGGAAAACCACAAGAAGCTGGTTAACGTTGAAGTGCAGGGAGTGAGACTAACAGTGAAAAAGTGTGATAAAGGAAGAGGCTGAAGAAGTAGGGTAGGCACAGGCATATTATAGATGATCTTAATTGCTTTCCTCTGCACCATATGTGCTGAATCCCACAAGTCAGCAAGAACAACATGCCTCTCACTTTCCAGATTCAGATAATTTATCTCTGAAGTTCCAAGCCCTGCCTGGTTCTGTGACATTCCACCAAGTCCCAGAGGTGGGCATGCATTCATTCAGCAACATTCACTCTGTGCCATTTAGCAGTGTATAAGCTGCAGTGGAGATCAGGAGGAAGTGTCTAAAACTTAGGAATTAAGGAGAGGCAGGAGAAACTTCACAAAGAATGTAGTGCTTGAACTTAGCCATTACAGATGAATCATAGAAGTCTTGCAGGATATCACTGACTACTGTTTGTGTTGCGGGAAAGACCATGAAAGAATAAATTTGAAGAATTATAGCTGTAGTGTAGAAGGGTAAGTGAGATAAGGCTAAAAAGGTAGAAAGTTTTCAGTGAAAAATGTACAGATTCTAGATAATGTAAAAGAGCTAAGAAAATTATAGTGGCCTGGAACTTTCTCATAAATATGATCTACTTTTTGGTTCACCTTGATATCTGGGATCCATTCCACAAACATTGCCCACTATAAGCCTGGTAATGTGTTCTAAACATGCAAAGATGAATAAAATATGGTCCCTGCTTCTGAGATTATAAATTAGTAGAATTCAGATTTATATTGGACTTCTTATAGCATATATTTGTTATCTTACTTCATCCTCCCCACATGTGAAGCAGAGAAGACAACAGGTAAACCATTTTTTTTTTCTTTTTAACTGAAGAGAATCATGGAAAGACGTATTAAGAGATATATCTACAGTTCCAACTAAGTCAGTAGGAGAACAGTATTCTAGGCCAGCAGTTCTCAACTGTGGTGTCACTACCCAGTGCTAGCACAATCAGTTGTAAATGAAATTTGTTGCTGATCATTAAGTACCAGAGCTCCATCTATAACAATATAAAGTATCTAACCTATGGACAAACACATGTGTTTAAAGAGGAGCACATAAGGATGTCACTGGAGTGTATATTACTAAAAGAACAACCTGAATGACCATTGAGGAATGAATAAATAAATTACTGTATAGAAATACTAAAGAACATCATACAACTTTTTTTTAAGTGGAGTAAGATATCCAAGTAATTATATGCAAAGACCTATAAGACATTACTGAATGAAAAAAGATGCAAAACCCATGTATAATGATATTCTTTGTGTTAAAAAAAAAAAAGGATACAAAAAAATTTTTAGACAGATTATTTTTATATGAATGCACAGGAAATGCTCTGAAAGGGTAACACTAATGAGAGCCGGCTGGGTAAAGGGACACATGGATGGAAGATGGACCAAGGAGATTTAGTCATCTCTGTTATGTCTGAATTTTTTATAAGGATATATATTCATGTATTACTTGTATAATTAAGCATAAACAATTGAGCTTAAAGCAGAATATTTTCCCTATAAAGTTATTTCCTACATATTTCCCCATAACACTACTTGTATTCTGATATGTGGGTAGGAGAGTAAGAGCAGAATAGAAAGAATTTATTTGCAAGTACCTGAACTGAGCCAACTCAATGTACTTTCAAATAACTCAAAGCCTATGTTATCAATGCTGAAACTGTTACCGATACAGTTAGCAACTGCAACAACGCTCAATCATCAGGAGTCTTGACAGACGAGATTTAAACGTCCATACATAAAGGTGGACAAGAGCACTCTCCTCTGAACCTATAGCATAACCACTCTGGTTTAGCCTCACTACAGGTTGGGCTCTGTGATGAACGCTGTTAACCTGTATTATTTCAATTACTTCTTACAACATTCTTGTAAGGATTAAATGAGAAACTGCAGGTAAAACTCTTCACACATAATGCCCAATCACATAACAATAAGTGTTGTCCTTTATAGGTGTTCCTACTGCCTAATCTCTAACCTTATCAATTACTGTACTGCAGTCAGCTTTTCAAAAGCCTCACTGACTTAAGTGTGCCAATGCTAAGAAACCTGCAATGGATTCTCATTACCTACTGGACTAAATCCAAACTCCTTCATCAGACATTTGAAAGCATGTGTGACGCAGCTCCATCACCCATCATGTTCCTTCTGTACCCTACTATTCTGTAGGCACACTGGAGTGCTCACAATTTTCAGCATATATTATATACTCTGACTTCCATAACTTAGGAGTACTCTTGTCACTCTCGCTAAACAGTTCTATCTACTCTTCAAGGTTCTGTAGAAATATTACCTTCTCTACAAAGTTGATTCTCTCTGGCACTCTCAAGTACATTGCTTATCTCTATTATGATACTTTTTTTGTATCACTTGTTTGTAAACTGACTGAAAGCAAGTTTTATTTATTTTTACATCCCTACTGTGCCTAGCACAGTGTTTTATACACAATTTGCATTTAATAATGTAGAAAACTTTCACCATTACTCATAGCCCCAGTGATAACCAGTACAACTTGAAATTCTGAAGCAATTCTCTCTAATTTCCCCTTCAATTCACCTACCAGTGGTAATGACCCTATAGTAACTCTGGTAGTAACTCTTTCCAGTCCTAATTCAACACTCAGTGAGATATAATTATTTCCATACCAAACAAATGAAGTGGCACATAATCAGTGACCTAATGCTGACAAGACTGGCTGACATTAAATTCATTATGCATTAACACTGGAGGAAGGAATACAAAGCATAAGCTAGAATATTGGAATCATCTTTTAAAATCACAACTGGGATATAAAATTCCTCTGTTCAATTTTGGGTAATCTCTAACCTAACTGAATTGAACTTTAAAATCAAAGGATGTGTAAGGTCATCTACCCATTTAGTAAATAAAGTCACCTTTTATGGATTAATTATTTCTAAATCTATACAAATTGGTAAAAGCAGTAAATGTCCTTAAAAGCTAAGTGACCTCAGCCCTCTAACCATTCATAAGTGGTTTTTTCTCGGTTAAAATCTAAGGTAGCAAGAAACCTTAGTTTTTAGTTTTGTTGTTAAATTTCACGACATTCCAACTACTAATGACTTTGGCTTCTTTTGAGCAATCAAGTAAAAACATAGCAAATACTAGTTATATACTTACATTTAAAATATAATTAAATTCTTCAGGCGAAAGTATTACATAATACGTTACTTGATTCTATCTAGGAATCTTCTTCCAATTTTTGAAAGCCATATTAACTCTTTATGTGAAGGCATTCGTAGTGCAGAATAGTTGAGGATCTCAGGACAGAGAACTGGTTTCATTTAATTCTCTAAACTACTTGTACCACATGTGAACCTCTTAAAGGAAGACAGTTCTGTTGTTACTGTTTACTTTTCAATGAAGACCAGAGTACTTTTTGGAGATTTACAGGGCTTAACTCAATAGCATGTCAAATTTATTTTTCTTAAATGGTTTTTGCATTAGTTTGCTACTACTAGCAAACAAGTTAAATTAGAAATATTCAGGCAAAGGTACATTAAAGTCAATACTAGCTGCATGTTATCTAGGTGTTAGGGATGTTACCAAACTTTAAAGCAAGATGACCACAAGTTTTGAAAGTAAAGTGTTGGTTATTATAGATTTCATAGTAAGGCAGTTACATGGCTAAGCTTGGCTGGTACCATGGACTTTAGCATACCTGGAAATAGAAAAATTCAAATGGTAGCTGTTCTTGATTGGCCCATTGCCATTTTTGCAGCTTACAAATTTTTAATTAAGTAACTGCAGTGAGCTCATCTCTACTGGATACTTCTTTTCCAGGGCAGGTCCAGGAACTGGGTCTGGAGCCTTGAAAGCAGAAGAGAAACTAGAGTAAACTAGGGGTAGGCAGAACAAGAAACGTGACCAGATAACATTGAGATCTAATAGCAGTGAGGTAGTCCCCAATGTCTCTCACATGAAATATTCTTAAGTGGAAAAGAATCTCTTAAATTACAAGTTACCAGAAGATGCTATTTGCATTAGTTCAGTCATTGTCTTAATCTACACAACTCCACTCTGAACTCCTAATTCTAGAAACTAAAACAGTAGCCTTTATGAAATCTCTATTGGCTTTTAGCAATAGACTGTCCAATATGGAACCACAGAGTATAAAAGAACGAGAAAAACAACAATAAATTCACTTTCATTGGTAAAACTGGAATTGTAAAGTCCTCATTTCAGGTCAGTTTTCTCTTTTGCTATCTTATTTCCAATCATCTTCTAATTGTTCCCCTAAATTCCTACAATCAATTGTCAGAGGTTTCTTAAGAAATGCTTTATATATATCCAAGCAATGAACTGAATTTCAAGTTCCAATTTTTAAAAATACTTTGTAATTCTTAAAGAGGGAGGCAAAGAACAGCTCATAAGATGTGGTTCTTAACCACACTGGAAATTCTTTTTTCCATTACCAAAACAGATTCAATGATTTTTTTTTTTTTTTTTTGGTTAGGTCCACATTATTTAAAAAAACACACACACGCAAAACTTGCAACTACAAAGGTTACAGAAATGGTAGGCTATTAAAAATGTTAGACTGTTGTACTAATTAGATTACTAGGGCCTGGAAATGATGTCCTTATGTTTGGTGAGCTGATACCCTTAGGAGTCTCTCTCTAAGAAACGAATCAATCCCACAGCAGTCAAAATAAACTGAACCCTCTGCTGCTGTCAAATGATGGCAGATTGTGAGAACTGTAACAGGACAAAAAAGTAGTGAAGACAAGGATTCAAAGAACTTAACTCCCTGCATTTCTAGTAACTAGAAACACAACAAAGCAAAATAAAATGAAAGTAGTTTTTAAGAAAAATGTCAATTTTCCACCTTCTGTGATGGCATGTTGCAGGTGAAAATATTCAGGTGGAGAAAGATCTAGGTTCAAATCTGGTTCCAGTATAAACTAAAACTCTGCAGAAGTTTCCGGTCTATTAAATGGGATACCATCCCCCACCTCACTGGATTGCCATGAGAATTAGCACCTAATGACCTGGCACACAGTAGGTATTCAATACATTTTTCTGCATAATGGAACGTTATTTTTTTGTTCTAAACATATGAGTATACTTAAGCTTTCATTTTAATAAATGCTAAAGCAACAGCTGTGTAACAAGCTTTAGGTTTAAATAACTCAACTGTGTCACATCCTAAGAGATATAACTGATTCATCAACACTGATTTCAGAACAAAGCAAATGTAAGAACGCTCAGTTCTGAGAATTGATGATAAATAAAAATATAACAATTTACATTTAGGATATAAAGAGAATTAGTGGTAAACAAGTAAGTAGACATGTAATTCTTCCTCCTCCAAGTAAAGGAGAAAATACGTTTGTCAACAGGTTAAAAGGTTATAGATCTGGGATACAGTGCCTTTTAAAAAACAAAAGGAATCAATGTATGATCTAACTAGGTCTTTAAGTCAGGAAATGCTTTAAGGGCAAAGAAAAGCCTTACATTTGAGCAATAATTTTCCTCTTACTGATAGAACAGTGGGTTCCACACAAAATTATTATTTACCAAATATGGTTCAAAGATCAGATTACACCTTCCCTGGCATTACCAAGTAATAGAGCATTATCGCAGGCCACAAGGAATTTTAAAAAGAAAAAGAAAAAGAAATTTCCTTAAAGTTACTCGAAATGTATTCACTGCTACAACTTTATTTCAAATAGTTTTTAAAAGTTAACATGGAAAGAAAGAGTCTTACTCAAAAGAGATTGCAATTTACTTAGAGATGATAAGATTAAACTAAATTTTGCCAGAAGGCAAAAAAAAAGAAAAAAAAAGTATTTAAAAATGAGGATTCCTATTCATTAACCCATATGGATAGACTTTCAGTTTAAAGACATCAAGAAAAACACTTTTATAGACAAACCATTAATTTTTGTTTTTATTTTATAACTACTATCATATTGAAATCTCATTACTCAAATAATGTTTCAGTTGATTCTTTTGGATTTTCCAGATATAAAATGTCATCTACAAATAAATGTGCCTCCTCCCTTTCAATAATTACACCTCCTGTTTTGTTTTTTGGTCTAATTATATTGGCCAGCATTCCCAAGACAATATTATGTAACAGTAATGCTGGCCAGACCTTTTTTGATTCATGACTTTTAAAAAGGAATTTAGTATTTCACTAAATACTAAAATAGGAATTCTAGTATTTTACCATTTCTAGTAACAAAATGCTGGCTTCCGGTCTGAGATATATAAAATCTTGGCTATGTTCATTCGTTCTTGTTTCACTAAGCATTCTTATTAGAAATAAATGTTGATTTCCCTTTTTTTGATATCCGTCAAGATATTCATAGCCCCCGTGACCTACTAATATGACTTAACTTGATTTATCATTACATTCCTAGAGTGAATATTACTCAGTTATAGTATTATTCTGTTAATGTAATGCTAGATTCCATTTGACAGTTTTATTAAGCATTTTTTGCACCAACTTTTGTGAGACTGATGTGCAATCTTTTATGTTCATATTTTACGTTACGTGGCTTTATAAAAAGAACCAGGAAGCTTACCTTTTCTTCTCTATATTCTGATATACACAGCTAATTATCTAGTGCTTTTTTCAGGAAAGAGTCTCATATCAGCTAAGACCAGCATTTTCATTTGTGGCTCCGGATCCTATCCCTTTCTTTCACATTTCCACAACACCCTTTCTTTTCAATCTCTCACTTCAACCTACAAACCTGTTTAAGTCTTAACCATCTTAAACATATATCCATGAACACATTTATACCACAAAAACTTTTCTTATCAGTTAAGTCTTGTTCAGCAAGTATTTATTCACAAAGCTGTTTATTAAAACTGCTACTCTATTCAAGGAACTGAGAATGAACTGCAGTTCCTGCCCTCTATTCCTAATCTAGTAAGGAGCACAACCATGCATACAAAAAACTGCAATAGCAATGCAAAGAATAAACAAGTTATGCTAGGACATCTCTCTCTCACCATCTGTGCCTTGCCAAACTTCTCTACTGAGTAGTTATGCTATGGTCTCAAATTTGTTTTAATCTGCCTTCAAGTTTTATCCCTTGGTAAGTTTTATTCAAATCACCAAATCCAATGACCTCTTCAGGAGCCTTACCCACCATTTTGCAAAAACTTTGCGGCTTGTTTCATATTTTTTTAATAAATCCAATTAGATCTTCAAATGTACTGTTAAATTTTGTTTTTTTAAAGGAAATTCATAGAATATTTTATTCTTTAAAAATTTATTCATTTATGGCTGCATTGGGTCTTCACTGCTGTACGCCGGCTTTCTCTAGCTGCGGTGAGCTGGGGCTACTCTTCGTTGCGGTGCGTGGGCTTCCCATTGCAGTGGTTTCTCTTGTGGTGGAGCATGGGCTCTAGGCGCACGGGCTTCAGCAGCTGTGGCACACGGGCTCAGTAGTTGTGGCTCGCAGGCTCTAGAGCGCAGGCTCAGTAGTTGTGGCGCACGGGTTTAGCTGCTCTATGGCATGTGGGATCTTCCCGGACCAGGGATTGAACCCGTGTCCTGTGCACTGGCAGACAGATTCTTAACCACTGCGCCACCAGGGAAGTTCCCATAGAATATTTTAAGTTTTACTAGGCACTTTTAATTCACCATATCATTTGATGCTCATGAAAAACCACCCAGTAAGGCTAGGTAATTATTACTCTCATTTGCAAGGTTCAGAAAAATACATCAATTTACTGATTATCAAAACTCCAATAAGCAGCAGAGTTAGGGCCAGAGATGTATTTGTGGCTTTCTAACTCCAGGTCCAGGGTTCCCTCCTCTATATTTTATTAACTTGATTGATTAATTACTAACTTGAATACTTACTGATCATTCTCTTCTTTAAAACTTTTCTGGTCAATATTGCATATTCTTCTAGCATCCTAGGTTCCTTATTTTGGTACTTCTTAATGTTTGTCAAAAGGATGTATAAGTAAAATCTATGACATTTATTCTCTCACTTCTTGCTCTGGCATCTCATCTACAGTTACAGCATCATCTAGGGAGAAGCTCCTTTAAATTGTAGTTTAACCTTCCTGTTCTACTTGATGAAACGTAAGCATTCAGAATCATAGAATTTGATGTTGAAAGGATCTTAGAGATTATTAAGTCCAACATCTTTATTTAACAGAAGAAAAATACGAAGTTCAACTCACACAAGTCAGTAGCAGAATTTGAATAAAAGTTTAAGCAAAATTTGCCTTTTTAAACTTATGAATCATAAAACAAATATATACATATACAGTAAATAGAAAGCAACTAAAATTTCAAGAGTAATTACTGGCCCCTGTTTCATTTTTGTTAAAGATACTTCTCCATATTTCTAATATGACAATACTAATGTATGAGTCCATCTATCAAAGTAATTTTTTTAAAAAAATCATGGAATGGCAATAAAGTTAAAACCTACTCAATTCTATATATTCGTGCATTAATTATCTATCTTCCAGATTTTTAGAGTGAACTGGGAATCAAAATCACACCACTACCTAGCCTAATGCTTCCTACCTAGGTTGATAATCATGACCTAGTCTACAAGGCAGGAACAGATACCACTAGACTGTTTGCTGAACACCACTTAGAACAGTGCCTGGTACATGTATTAAGCACTGAAAACGTGTCAGCTACCACTGCTTCTCCACCAATTACTACTTCTAAATATATTCATATGATTATAAATATGGCCGTATTAATGATTCAGCCATACAGACAAGTATCCTGTTAGAGGAGTACCTCACTCTTCTCCTTTAGGTCTATTGTCCAAGTTTTGTTCTAGTGAGCAGGGCCACAACCCTTTGTTATCTAGGAATACCTTTCCAACAACTCCCAAGCTAGAAGTACTTTAATATCTCAACATCAGAGTCTATAGGCTCTGAAAATTAACAGCTCATTTTAAAAGGAAATTTTCTACTCCAACACTTCTAAACTTTTAAGCTCATTTACCCATGATACAGAATGCATGAGAAATAAAAGGGAATCTCATGTGAAGCAGGAAGATTTTTTTTCCTCTTAATTGTGCTTAAGTTTAAACTTAAACTCTTCCCCAAACTAGCTTCCCCTCTTCAACTTCCCATTTTTATCAGAAATAGCAATTTTCTTGTTAGCCTGAAAACTGAAATTACCTTAACTTTTCTCTTGCCTTCCTTTACCTTTCTCAACTGCTTCAAATTTCATCCATTTAATAACTATCATTCCTCAAAACACAACTCCTGAGACTCTCCTCACTGGATATTACAGTCAGTACAGTTCACAATCACTTCCACAGTTCTGAAATCTAAAAAGCTCTGAAAAGATTTTTTATGAAGCTTCATGTCAAAACTCATCTGGTAGTGGCAAAAATCTGCTTTGAACTGACGTGAAGCTACTTATAGGCTTTATTTAGCCACTTACTGTAAACATTTCCATTTTTCACTGCAGAGATACTAGTGTTTAACTACTGGGTGATGCCTCAAACCTTGCTGGGCATGTTACATAGTATACAATATATACACATGTTACCTTTCCAAAATTCAAAAAATTATGAATTCCAAAACATAGCTGGCCCCAGGGTTTCAGAAAAGTTTTCATGGACCTGTACAATATTGCTCCAAGAATCCTAATTTAGGCACCCTATTCTTAACTTTCTTTTTGATACTTCCCCTTACACCACTCCATGCATTTCAGCCTCCATATTTACCACCAAGTCCTACAGGTTCTTCTTTCCAAACACCACAATTGCCAATTCTACTCCACAACTACTGCTACCACACTATCCCAATCATCCAATTTCTAAACGACCAGACCCATGGTTTACCTCCCTACCATTAAGTTCTTCCCATCTGACCCATCAAGCAGATTAAGAAAGGCTCCTATATAACCACTTAAAATATTTCACTGCTTTGCACAAGAACTTAATAAACTGGAACAGATACATAGTAAGAGGGTAAAGATGGTGATTGTGGGATTATAGATGAATTTTTGTTACCTTATCTATAACTGTAAGCTAAGAAGAGGTTCTCTTTTTTTTCAAACTTTATGAAGTTTTAAAAATTTCTAAATTGACGTATTTATTCTGTAATTAAAACAACACAAACAAATGAAAAATATACTAGGCCGCTCCCCTATTTATCACTTCAACTAAAATTCCTCAGTGTGGTTTTCAAGGTCTTCTCCAATTTGGTTCCACTAGGACTGGTATCACGGACACCCCCCTGGCCAACCCCGGCTTTTCAGTAAAGGCCAGTTTTACTGAAATATAGCTAATTATTTTTTAAAAAGAATGATTTTTAATGAGTAAAATAAATGATCACAAAGAAAATCAATTATACTGAAAAGCACAGTAATCAAGTGTTCTTTAGAACCCATATTTATGATATATTTGCTTCTTTATTAACACTCAGCAATAAAATCCAGCAGGGGTCTAATAACAACTATAATTTTGAAGTAGTAATCTACATAAACTGTACTCAGAGACAGCCACAACAGTAAAGTAATATGAAAATATCTGTGCTTTTTTTCTATTAGTAATAAAGTCACAGGTACTGCTAATACTACTGTGCTTTACTGTTTAAAATCATAATGGAAGGAAATATTAAATTTCAGTTACAGGTTATTCGTTGGTAAAAATATACAGATTTTTTTTTTCAGGGACTCCTTTAAATTCTCTCCTCAGATGCTCTTCAGGGTTATGGAGTCTAGAATTAAACCCTATTAAATCCACCTACTTTTATTTCCCACTAGTCCCCACAGTCAGAGAACTTCAGTCAGGTTTTGTCTGAACACGTTCAACCCTGCTTTCATTCCTGACTATGTTACTGCTCTAGCTTAGGATATCATTTCTCCACCTGCATGCTTATCAAAATCTTAACTATCTCTTGAAAAGCAATTCATGTTCCATCTCCTTTTCGAATTCTTTTTCTACTTCTTCAGCTCACATGGATCTCTCTATTCCTAGAACACCTAATGTACCTGTGGGTCAATGCTTCATGACCCAACATGTAATTATTTTCTTCGAGTTCCACTTCCGCATCTCTTCATCCAAGGTGTAAGATCCCTGGGGACATGGGTGACATGCTTGTATACAGGACACTGCACATATAATATAGGCACATCAAATGTATTCAATAAAGAAACTATTCTCAATAAACCAAGTATCAGAAGACAATTTCTTTGGGAAGTTTAAGTACCAGAAAATACATCAAGAGGACTGAAAATTCCACTAAGCAGCAAAAACAGACTCATAAATTAAGCTTAATATTAATAATTCACCTCAATCAGAACCTAGATAGTCATATTATATTAAAAACTCAGAAACTTATTTACCTGGCAGGAATGAATTCCAAGTAATAAATCAGGAACGGAGTGCTAAAGTAGGCATAAAACAATGATTCATTCAAAAAATATTTGCTAAGCATCTACTACATGCCAGGCACAATTCCAGAGTCCACTGATTCAATGGTAAAAAAACAAAAAACAAAAAACCCCAAAACCCCCCAAAACAATGAAAAACAAAAACGCACACAAGAATGTACTGTTAGGCCTTGGACTAGAACCTGGGGTTCCTGATTCTCATTATGAGGCTCTGGAACAAAAAGCTGTTTCTGTCTTTCAGAATAGGTAAAGTTGGGGTGGAGAAATGTTCTCAGAAGGCAGTAAATCATATAAAACATGATAAAGAAAAAGATTTGGAGCTATTAAAAATATATATATAATCTACATAGTATATAAATATAACATTAAAATCTCTATACATAAAGTCTATAAAGAAATAGATTTGGGGATAAGTTTCAGTTGTCTGTAGAATATTTATTGCCTAATGATACTAGATGAATGAGGTATTACTCTACTCACTGATTAATATTTTAATCACAAACACTTCATGAAGTTTTATTCTTCTTCAAAGAGCTCTGCCAAGTTGCCTCATTTACTTTATATAAAAATATAAAAACTTAAATACCAATATCACAGAAGTTGGGTGGGTGATAGCAGTCATGGTGGTAAATACTATTCGAAGTAATCTTTTTCATCGGAGGGAAGAGCCCAAAAGAGGAGGATAATGTGAATGCGGGTAGGAAACAAGGAACTGCTCTCCACACATTTCAATCTCTAGTGCTGTTTATGACCAAATAGAAATTACTTTTCTTAAAGGAAAGTTCTTAGACTAATAGCAATGGAATTCAGAGACTGAGTGAGTGAGTAAGGGGGAAGGATAAGTGGGTGGGACTGGAACAAATAAATAGTCTGACAGTGCCATGCTAGTAACCTTAAGTCATCTTATCCAAAACTCAACCCACTGCCTCCCACGCAATAATATAGCTATATGTTAACTACTAATAACAGAGCACTGATTCTGAAGTTAGAAATCTCAGGGTCTTCAATTCTTTTCCTCACCATATACAATCACTGGCAAAGTTCTACTGATTACTCCCACAAATGTTTCTTGCATTAATCCCCTTTTGTAGTCCCACAACCTCCTGGTTCAGGTATCTTTTACCTGGATAATCAAAGTAACACAATAATCTCTTATCTGATGGCTCATTCCACTCTTAGGCCGTTCTAAGCTATATTTCACAGTGGTAACAAGCTTTCTAGCTCCTAAACATAGCTGGATCATGTCACTTTCCTCCCCAAGAGAGGTAAAAGATTTTGTAGAATTAGACTGTACTGAGTTTTGGTAGAAGGTGATGACATTGACCAAGGGAATAATGGAAAAGAGGTTGGGCAGGAAGAGAGGAGACTTAAAGACCAAGAACTTACAACAAAGGAGTCAGAAAAGTTAGATAAAATGCAGGAAAGAATGGGATCAAGAAAGCCAAATGAAAAAAGGAATAACAATAAAGTTTTAAGTTTATCATTTTTATAATAATTTTGTAACAATGAATAGCTAACATTTATTAAGCATTTATGTGTGTGCTAAGCACGGGGCCAAATGATTTATAATGCATTCACTCATTTAATGCTCTCAATAATCATGAGAAGTAGGTACCTCTGTATCAGACTCAGCTGACTACACATTGTTCTCTCCCAGAGAAAATAAGGATTATTTTATATAGCGCCCCGCCCCCCACAATGCCTAAAACAGAGCACCAAACAATTTACACTCTTACTATGTTGGTGTCAACAATACCAGAGGAAAGCCATTTTTCCTATTAATTTCATTAATATGTCATTGACTAGCACAATATATACATGTATATACAGCTATATACATACATACACGTACGTAAACATACACATACAAACACACTAGGGATCTGGAAATAAAATACTATGGCTTTCAAAAATAACTCTTCTCTTGGGGCTTAAATCTGAATTGGAACAGTAATGGCTCAGGGTATTTTTGTCTTGTAAAGCTCAAAGAGGGAAGGTAAATAAAAATGTTTTTAACTGAAGAGAAAAGAGGCTTATGCCCCTACCATCTACCTGGAAATAGGGAGGACCTAGTCCTCCTAAAGGCAGATGAAAGTTACTTTCTTTTAAAATGTGTATAGGAAATTTCCTATGAGATACTACTATGGTCTAAACTCTAAGCCCAGCCTACTATTTGCCATGTGTGCTCCATTCCGTACAAGAAGTCTGGGCCAACTTTAGATGATTTTGCATAAATCCACTACCACTCGGAAAAAAGAACAAATAACAAATGGCAAAATGTGTGTTTCACTGACCTTGGGTTAGTAATGTTGCTATGTTTGGGTGCATTCTTCAGGAGTGTAATATTTGTTTGAAAGCATCAGGGTACTACTCAGAAAAGACTTTTTTTTTTTTTTTTTTTTTTTTGCGGTATGTGGGCCTCTCACTGTTGTGGCCTCTCCCATTGGGGAGCACAGGCTCCGGACGCGCAGGCTCAGCGGCCACGGCTCACTGGCCCAGCCGCTCCGCGGCATGTGGGATCTTCCCGGACCGGGGCACGAACCCGTGTCCCCTGCATCGGCAGGCAAACTCTCAACCACTGCGCCACCAGGGAAGCCCCAGAAAAGACATTTGACCAAAACCTATACTCTGGAATCTCAAAAACTCACTTACTTTTAAAAGCAAGCAAATCTTCTAGCTTTAAACTTTAGTAGTATGTGTGTTCACTCATTCATTCACAAATACTTACATAGAGCTTAAATGTCAAGGCATTGTACTGATGCTGTAAAAACTTATTTAGTGGGAGAAACTGAAAAATAAACAGAATATTATAATAAAATATGGTAAATCCTGTGATAGGGGAAAAAAAGTCCTGAGATATTTAAATTATAAATAAGAAAAAGCATTAATCAGTTACAACAGAAAATATCATGCCACTTAAAAAAGTATTTTCCAGAATACCTTAATATGAAGAAAACATACCTGAATGGAACTCAGAAGATCTTTTTACCACGTCTGTAAACTGAGGCTTACCCTTTCCCTTTACCAATTTAATTCTGGCTCTAAGTCAGAAATCTAAGTCTCTCCTTGCTAGCTATTTTGCATTCCTATTTTAAATTTTTGTTTTTGACCTGTCTCTTTGGCTATCTGTTTTATCTACAAAAGAAATGTTGCCACAGAAAGCCTTTCAGTCACTTAATAATAGTGTCAAACCCTTTTCACAATATGCATAAAGCTACTTCATTTACAAAGATTTAGGACAAAGCTCTGAAAATTAGTAAAGCACATGTGTCTATACTACTATTATAGCCATCTACTTTTCAAATAAGCATGATTAAATACACATTACAATAAATATATATCCCCCAAATTTGTCTCCCAACCACATAATTTCTGGTGCACTCAATGTGAGATAAACAACAGTGTTGATAAACAGAACCAATCAAAATTTTCACAAAGTTCTTCACGTGCTAGGAGAATCTTGCTTTTTGCTAACAAGCCTTAAACAATGGCACAGTAAAAAGAAAAAGGTTACAGGTATAATTTTTAATAACTATCACTATAATTTCTCAAATATCAACTCAACTGATGACTCTCTAATTTCTATTTCTAGCCTGAATTTCTTGCTTGAATTCCATTTGCATATCAAATTACCTACTTGATAGGTCCAGTTAAGTGTCTAGTAGGCCTTTCAAAGTTAACACATCCAAAAAAAAAAAAAAACAAAAAACTCTTGATTGCCCAGCCCAAACTTGTTACTTCACTGTCTTCCCCAACTCAGCCAACAACGACTCCATACTTCCCAACTGCTTGGGCCAAAAATCTTGGGAGTCATCCTTGACTTCTCTTTTATGCCTCAGATCCAATTCATCAGCAATTTCTGCCCACCCATGGTTTGTAATATATCCAAAATATGATCTCTTCACACTCTTTCCTGTTGTTACTCTGGTCTAAGCCACCATCAGCTCTCATTTGGATAACTGCAGTAGTTTCCAATATGGCTTCCCTGTTGACATCTTTGCCCTGCTCTTATAGTTTATTCCACAAAGAGCTGCCAGAGTGAATCTTTTAACAAGGAAAGTTACCTTCAGTTAACAGTTTAAAGAAGAAAAACCGTAATTTAAGAATTTCGTCTTGTAAATTTTTGTCTTGTAAAGCTCAAAGAATCACATATCAAGTGATTCTTAAATTAGGAAGAGACAGGCACCTACAAAAAACCTACAGCTAACATGTACTTAATGGTGACAGACTTCATGCTTTCCCTTAAGATCTGGAATAAGACTAGCTTGTCTGATGTCACCACGCCTACTAAACACAGTATTGGAAGTACCAACCAGAGCAGTAAGGCAAGAAGAGGAAATAAAAGGCATTCAGAATGGAAAGGAAGAAATAAAACTGTCTCTATTCATAGACACATTAGAAAACCCACAGTCTCCACAAAAAAACTACTAGAATTTATTAGTTTAGCAATGTCTCAGGATAAAGGGTGAACTCACAGAAATCAACCATATTGCTATAAACTAGCAATAAACAACTGGAAACCAAAATTTAAAACACAGTATCATTTACAACTGCTCCAAAAAAAAAAAAAACGTATCTAGTTATAAACCTAGCAAAACATGTATAGAATTTGTGTGTTGGAAGCTACAAAATGCAGATGAAAGAAATCAGGCAACCTAACTGTAAGGAGAGATAAACTTGTTTATGGCTTGAAAGACTTAACAAAATAAAAATGTCAATTTTCCCCAAATTGATCTAAGGGTTTAATGCAATTCCTACCAAAATCCCAGCATGATTTTTTTATAGATTCTAAATTTTCCATGGAAAGGAAATGCAATAGTTAAAACAATTCTGAAAAAGAAGAATTAAGTTAGGGAAGTTTTACTACCTGGTTTTAAGACTTACCATACAGCTACAGTTATCAAGACAGTGTGGTAGTAGTACAGAGATAAACACAAAGATCAGTGGATCAGAATAAAGAATCTAGAAACAGACGCTCACAAGCACAGCCATCTGACTTTTGACAAAGGTGCAAAAGCAATTCAATGGAGGAAGGATAATTTTTTTTAACAAGTGGTGTTGGAACAGCTGAACAATCCACAGACAAAAAGTGAACTTCAATCTAAACTTCACACCTTTATGTGAAGATTATGTAAAACTGGATCATAGATCTACATACGCAAGATGTAAAGCTTTTTAGAAAACTTTTAGAAGAAAATAGGAGAATGCCTTTGGAAACCTAAGGTTAAGCAAAGAGCTCTTATTAGACTTGACAACAAAAGGCACAATTCATAAAAGAAAAAAAGATAAATTAGACTTCATCAATTTTTTTTTTCTCCGCAAAAGCCCCCATTAAGAGGATGAAAAGATAAGGCACAGATCAGGAGAAGATATTTGCAAATCACATACTTGACAAAGGGCTTGTGTCCAGAATATATAAAGAACTCACTAAACTCAACAACAAGAAAACAAACAATCCCATCAGAACATAAGCAAAAGACTTGAACAGACACTTCACCACAGAGGATACACAGACAGCAAACAAGCACATGAAAATACATTCAACATCATTAGCTATTAGGGAAATGCAAACTAAAGCCACAAAGAGATGTCACTACATATCTATTAGAATGGCTGAAATAAAAAATATACTGACAATACCAAATGCTGACAAGGATGCAGAGAAATTAGATCTCTCATATACTGCTGATGGGAATGTAAAATGGTTCAGCCACTCTGGAAAAGTGGCAGTTTCTTACAGAGTTAAACATACATTTATCATACAACCCAGCCACTGTATTCCTGGGGATTTATCCTAGAGAGATGAAAAAGTATTTTCACATAAAAACCTGTGGAAAACTGTTCACAGCAGCTTTAGTTTTGGAGCCCCAAACTGGAAACACAAAATTCCTTCAATCAATGGCTTAACAAATTGTGGTACATCCATACAATGGTATACTTCTTAGCATTAAAATGCAATGAACTACTGATACACGAAACAACTTGGATGTATCTCAAGCGCATAACGCTGAGTGAAAAAAAGCCAATCTCAAAATATATAACACAACACATGATTCCATTTTTATAGCAATTCTTGAAGAGTGAAAGGGGGAAAAAAAGGAAAATAGCTCACGTCTTAAAATCCTTCCGTGGCTTCTAATTTCATCCTGAATACCAAAATCCTTTCTACGACCTAAATAGCTACATGGAAAGCACATCAGTAGATGAAAGGATCTCATCCACTCTTCTCCCGCTCTCTTAACTCCAACTGCACTGGTCTTCTTGCTGTTGGAACACGGCAAGCATGCTCCTGCCTCTCTATTTAGAAAGCTCTTTCCCTTTATTACTTCACTCAGGCACCTGCTCAAATGTCATCTAATCAGAGAAGACTTCCGTGTTGCCTCCCAAATAAAATGATGTCTTCTTTCTCTTTCTCTCTCTCTAGGAACCTTAAAACCAACAAACAGAACTCAAACATCTTCCTCACCTGTTACTGCCCCTGGTATGCTCTTGTGCTGATGAATGGCAGGCATTATACTATGCACTCAGGTACTCAAGCCAGGGCATGTGTGATTACTTACTTACTTCACACTCAGTATTCTCTTCTCAAATTCATCACCTACTCTTCTCCCTAATTACAGCCTTAACTCACGTCTTTATCAATTCTCAAATAAACGGTTATAAGGCTACCTCCCGCCCCCCCCCCCACTCTTTTCTAAATATTCTCTACACTGCAGCCAGAGAAATCTTAAACATTCCATCATTTATGGGATGAAGTCAAATCTACTTTACAGAGCATACAAGTATTTTCATGCTCTTTCTTCTCATTTTCCACCTCACTTCCAATTAACCCACCACTGGTACCTAATGCACTGTGGAACTATTCACAGTATTGAATAGGTGTGGACTTTGCTACCTCCATCCTTTATGCATGTTGTTCTCTCTGACTGCAATGGCCTTTCTTCTCCCAACTTGTCCTCCTCTTCCTTGCCTATCTGACACAAACAGATTGTGTCACCCTTCCTATGAAGAATTCTCTCTTATATCCCTCCTTCCCTCAGAGTCAGACACTCCCTCCTGTAGATTCCTAAAGTGTTTTATGTCTAACCTTGTCACTGCATTTGCTAGTGTTAGTACACTATTGATAGCTTGTATACCTGTCCCTTGAGGGCAAGAACAATATGTTAGTCATCCTTCCAATCCCATCACCTAGCAAAATACCTGGCACACAGCAGGACTCAAAACTAATTCAAAACTACTGGATAGGTGAATTAGGTTGACCAATAAAGAAGGTAGAGATGAGGCATGGTGAAAGAATGAGTCAGACAAGATTTTTTGGGTTAGCTATTTTGCACAGGTATATCATAGAAGCCATATGAAACAAACTCTATGGAGTTTCTTTCTATTCTTTTGGTCATGTGATACCCTATAGAAACTGAAGTACTGATTCGGTAGCTTGGTTTGGCGAAGATCACCAGTTCACTTTTCCCATGAACCAGTTACCTTCCTCAAAAGAGTACTTCTTGTTCCATTCACAGAGCTACAGCAACGGCTCTGAACAGTCATC
Organism: Delphinus delphis; assembly: GCF_949987515.2. Classification (NCBI taxonomy): domain Eukaryota; kingdom Metazoa; phylum Chordata; class Mammalia; order Artiodactyla; family Delphinidae; genus Delphinus; species Delphinus delphis. The sequence goes on from NC_082696.1 coordinate 16,215,873, forward strand.
CTGTAAATTCATACCATTGTTCATGAGGGGAAAATCTCATGAAGAGAATGAGGATGTCTCACTCAGGCCCAAGCACCACCTCAGCTAGAAAAATCTCAAAAAAGAAAAAGAAAAGTCAAGCCCAACCAATACATGTCAATACATTTTCATATGTAAAAAAGCAGAATTGGCTTTGTGGAAATGGAAATTTTTTATTTTTTGAAACCCCACTTCCACATGTTTATTTTTCCATTTCCTTAGAAAATCATCATAAGGTAGCAAACAGTACTTAGTTAAGTACAGTTCAGGTATATGCTAGTCACAAGGTAAACAGCAAGTTACTCTCAATGCAAACACACAGTACCTGTATTTTCACCAACTTTTGTTTGTCAATGGTCCCTTAGATATCGTGAGTACTTTTTCTCTTCAGTTCTAGTAACTACTTAACTGTGATGCCTACATGCATCTGCTTGAGTTCCAAAGAGTAGACGCCCATGTTTGTCAGGTCACTAACAGTCTTTTAAAAATTAACCAAGCAATTACACCACAATCTGTGCTCAATGAATTAAAATGGAACAAACACTCTGTTCTGAAGCCCTTTTAAAAAGCAAACTTTCTTGCCTATATTGCTATCTTCTTTGTTACTATTTTCTAGTGATAACATAGCACCAAAAGCTGATGAACAGAAAATGTTTGTATAAGCATCACTGTATAATACAAACTGTATTATTAGTAGGTTAAAATATTACTTATACAATAGCAATTAATACTAATTAGTACAGCAAAATATTCTACAACAATCACCAGTTCACTCAATGAATTAAGATAAAAAAACTTTTAGGAAAACTCAAAGCAAAAAATCACAGTTAACCCAGTAATGAACATCAGGAAATTCAGCACTGTATCTTTTTTGAATGTGAAATATGGACACAGAAAATAATACTATTAAAATAATTGAAAAAATATTAACTAGCAATTTAAAACAAAAAATTACGAAGGTCACCTTATACAGATAAAGTGGTATATGTTTTATAGTATTATATTTAAGCTCATATATTTTCAGTGTTTTCAAAATCCGATCCATGCCAATTTTCTAATGCTTTTCATAAAAAAACCTAAATCATGGGTTGTGAACTAATTTCAAATTAAAAATGTGGGCTTTTTCACAGGAACAGATAAGAAAAATACAAAGAATTAATAATGTGCATGTTTATTTTGTAATTAAAATAATAATGGTGATGTTTTGTTTATTTCACCCTTGGTCTGAAGAGGTACAGTAAATTAAACAGTATAGAAGTTATTTCCCTTTTATTCTACTTGTTGGGGAAAATGAATTGAACAGGTATTCTGAAAGAAAAACCTAACAAAGCTAAATTCCAAATGTAAGATTACCTCCCATTATTTGAGCTATATGTCTACTAGAAAAAATAATTCACCTTGTTCTGTTTGAAAGATTAATACTTTTTGAAACTGAGCTTCGCTAAATAGAAGCTAATATTGATATAAGAAAGTTACAGGGAAGAAAATCTGCCTCAAAAAGCATAGGATATATCAGACATTTTGACGACTACTTATTGATGTCTACTAAATTCAGGTAAGTACTGTGCTAGGTAACAAAAATACAGAGCTAGCTAACGTAAGAAATACAGATAATGTAGTTAAAACTACCATGCAAGGTAGGTATTATTATACCTATGTATTTTTCTAAAGACAAGTCCTAGAGTCAAAGAGTTTGAGTGATTAGCCCAAGACCACAAAGCTATAGTTAGTAATAGAACTCACATTTGAACTTGGGCTCATCTGACTTTAAAGACCAGGTCTTTTCTTATCATACGTCACAGATTCCCAACACGATAAAATTAAGATGTTTAGTTAAAAGGGAGGAGGTTGACAAGTTGACAAGTTAACAGAGACCGACTCAAACTCAAAAGTAGTATTTTCTTCAGCAGCTGAGAGAATTAAAACTAGGTAAACTCCCTTCTACTCCTATTTTCCCAGTTCATATCAGAATGATTGTTTTTGTTGATTTCTCTGATAAACAAAACTTGCCTGGTGTGAGAACTGTGTTCAGCAAGGTCAAATTGCAGATTTCAAGTTTTCATTTGTATTGGCAAGTATTTCCTCCCATTGATAGGAAATGGAAAATCATTCCGCTGAACTGCCATTGGCTCTATACTAATGAAACAAGCAGTATCTGGCCTGCCTGACTGGCAAACCGACAGGAAGCAAACTTGTGATGTGCTCCATTTTGCTAACACTAAAAAGGTTAACATTAAGATATTATGGGTCAAAATAAGTTTTCCTTAATATAAATGTTAGAGGAAAACTTTAAACATTAAAACTCAAAAGAAGAGTATTATTTAATAATTCAGATGAAAGTATAGTTAATAAACCAAAGAATAAAAAGAATTTACTAACTGAAAATTTACTCTTTTTGTGCACTTTTTTCCCCTCAATAATTCACTGTCATCTGTTATTCTCCCAGAACCTGTCTTCTGCACTAGCCAAACAGACAAGTTAAATGGTCAGAATCAACCCCCAGAAACTCTGAAGTTTTTGATGGTAGCACCAATCTCTATACTATACCTCGGAATGTGGCATTGCTTTTGACTTACTATTTTGGCAAGCTTGGGCAGGGGCTGGTTGCAGAGACCACGAATTTTCTTTAACAGAGTAATTCTTTTGAATAATTTTATTAAAAACAATCAGCATTCATATATTTCCACCAAAATCTTTTAAATTCTACACTTCTTTACTCTTGCTTCTCTCCTCTGTCTCTCTCTGCAGGACCATTCCAACCTCTACTTTATTATTTGGCTTCTGAGGCTTGTACCAGGACTGTTTTTTGTTTTTCTTCTTAGGTGAAACAAGAATGCCACTTTCTTTAACAAGGCAATTAAAATACTACAAATTCTTAAAATGCCCTGGTCTATGTTGTACCTGTTTGTGGATAAATCAGACTGACTTTCTTTCTGAAGCCACTCAAACTGACACCCTGTAGTAGTATCCCTTTCCAGTGGTAGGTTATTACAGTTCAAAGCAAACAAACAAACAAACAAAAACCCACAAGAGTATAAAAATATCCAATTGTAGATATTTTTATCTCATTTCTAAAACAGTATTGTGTCATGCCAAGTTTAAAAATGAAGCAATTTGTTTCTATACATCTTCAAGGGGAATTTTTTTAAAAGCCAAGAAATATTTTGCATAAATGACTAAAGATCTTAGAACTTAAGGGAAGTCTTCAGTTTTAGGAAAGCTAAAATTATTATTCATTAGGCAGAGAATAACTTGCTACAGAACAGGAAAAAGCTTCCTGGTACTAAGATTCAAACATCTGAAAAATGGTTACTGTTAAAGTAGGGTAGGGTGGGGTGGGATGTTTTCCCTTTTCCGTGAAAACACCAATATTCCCCACATCACAGGAATGTAAGAAAGTGACTGAGCCATTTAATCCATAATGTCAGTACAAATGTACAGTTTCACTGAAATTGCCTTAAAGAGGTAAGACAAACTTGTCTTTTAAAGCCTGGTTAAGAGCACATAATTATACATGAATTATTTTTTCTAATCTGCTTTTAAACATTTCTATTCACTTTTTCACTTTAATGTCAACAACTTCATAGGAATAGGTTAATAAATATTAATTTAGCTGCAAATAATTTCTTTCTTTTCTTCCTTTTAACTTCTAGGACGTTTTTTCAAACTTTTGGCTAGATTCAAAAAAATAGCATTCAGAAGATTTTGTGTGATATCTGAGTCTGTGCTTAAAACTAGAGATTCAAAGACTTAAGTCCAGTGCAAACACTTTTCAAAACCAGAAGGTGCTTACTACCAAAAAGAGTTGTGATACATAGGAAAACTATCACTAAGAGCCATTCAGCACTGAACGCGCAGTATTCCTTGAGCTCATTAAGTACAGGCCAGGCACTGAGGATATGGTGAAGTCAAGACTGAAAGGAAAATAAGACACGGTTTGTCCTTGAGACAGTTTAGTGATTTCCCAGGCTAAAAATGAAAAACAAATATTGCAATTTGACTATTCCACTCTTTCTTCATAAAACTTATGCACAATTTGCATTACTTTCTCTTCATAAAAGTTTTCCTTAATACTTTGTGAATTCTCTGAATTACCCCTTTTCACACAATAAAGGTATAAACTAATGACAAAGCGAACATTTATTGAATATGTAAACTGTACTAAATGTTTCACAAGTACTTCCATGAACTGGGATCTTATACGACATTTTTATCTACTTGTCAAAATGCTGAAATCCAGCTCATCAAGATATGTCACAACTTTTCCTCATCATAAAGACTAGGTTTACTCCTGACAGCATATTGACTAGATAACATGTGCAAACGCTCCAGAAAGTATTAGTGACCATAAATTACAGTTGAGTTTTAATTAACCTTATTCTATCAGAGAAGAGTGCTTTAGTTGTTCAAATAAACTGTGTATTAAACAATGTCCCCCACAGTGCTGTGAAAGCTTCTTGGAAAGATTACCAACATCAACTATTTTGTTTTATAACTCCAGATAAGCAACAGACAAAAAAGTTGCAGTTTATTGAGCCCCTTCTATATATCAGATAATTTACACAAAATGTATAATTTGGCATCACAACAACCCTATAGGTATTCTATTCATTTTACAGAGAAGAAAACAAGCTCAGAGAGGCTGAGAAATTGTAGTTGGCCCCAAATCACAAAGCTAGTAAGTGGCAAACCAGGATTCAAACCAGGATATCAGACTCCAAATTTTCTATTGAGCCACAAAGCAGCTTTCTGAAGCACTAACAATAGGAAATCGCTATTAACTAAAACTCTGAAGTACAAACATAATGTTGTTCCCAAATTATGAAGTATATTTCTAAAAAAAGTTTCTTATTGGAGTATAGTTGATTTACAATGTTGTGTTAGTTTTGAAGTATATTCTTAAAGAAAAAAATTTATGTATGGAAGTTTTTGTTTTTGAAATCAAAGATAATATCCACTATGTAGTTTTTAAAAGAGCAAATATGCAATGTCTGTTCCCCAACCTCCTGTTCTGTTTTACTTTTCTCCACAGTACTTTTTTCTCCCAGACACGCTTGATTTTACTCATTTATTATATCTTCCACTACTAAAATGTAAACTATATGAGGACAGAAATTTTGTCTGTGTTATCCACTGCTGCCATCTCCAATATCTCAAAGAACTCTGTGCTCAATAAATATCTGTGAAACGATAGAAACCTTGGCACTTAGTAGGTATTCAATAAATATTAGTTTCTCTTTTACTATGCAGGAAACACTAAAAAGGTTAATGTTAAGATATTAAAGGTCTAAAGAAATTTACTACTCCCTTGATACCAAATTTTGAACTGAAACATTATCAGAAATCCAATAGAATTTCTTGCTCAAGTTTTACATTAAAAATGTTGAGGCAAATCAAAAAGATACATTCGGCAAAGCCTCATTTATAAAGCACTGTCAGGAGATACGGGGGTCTACATGAATTATATTTTGAACAAAGCACTTTTAAGTGGCAAAACTTTAATCAATTTTCACAGAGATCTTTTACTGATATTAATATTCACAATTTTGCTTTGTGGCAATTCTGACTTGGATCTCCTTCTAAAACATCAACTTCTCAGCTGACGCATCTTACTGTGCTTTTAACAGTAGCCCATTCCTTCTGAGGATTAAGAAATTAGAAACTAAGCATACTTTGTAAAATGAGTCAATAAAAATCAAAGTGAAAAGTCTAAGTAAAATGCATAAGTTTAACGCTAGAAGGCTAGTAGTAAATACTACTTAGCACCAAACATTGTGTTTTGAGGGATGGAATACTTAGAAAATGAAGAAAAAGACAGCCATTCTTTTTTTTTTTTTTAACATCTTTATTGGGGTATAATTGCTTTACAATGGTGTGTTAGTTTCTGCTTTATAACAAAGTGAATCAGTTATACATATACATATGTTCCCATATGTCTTCCCTCTTGCGTCTCCCTCCCTCTCACCCTCCCTATCCCACCCCTCTAAGCTGTCACAAAGCACCGAGCCAATATCCCTGTGCCATGCGGCTGCTTCCAAGACAGCCATTCTTAATCTCTGACTCTTATCAAGATCACAGGCGAGTTTAGCAGTTAACTAAAGGGAATGTAAAAAGTACAGTACTGGGCTTCCCTGGTGGCGCAGTGGTTGAGTCCGCCTGCCGATGCAGGGGACACGGGTTCGTGCCCCGGTCCGGGAACATCCCACATGCCGCGGAGCGGCTGGGCCCGTGAGCCATGGCCGCTGAGCCTGCGCGTCCGGAACCTGTGCTCCGCAACGCGAGAGGCCACAACAGTGAGAGGCCCGCGTACCGCAAAAACAAACAAACAAACAAACAAAAAAGTACAGTACTGGCCACCCCTGAGTACTTACTCAGGGATTTTAGCTTTCTGATTAAGTAAGTGTCCTTGATTTTTAGGGTCAGAATCATAAAAAAATGAAATTTTAAAATATTATAAGTATTTTGGAAATATGAGCCAGAGGCAAATAAATATGAACATGCATACGTTTAGATTTCATACAATTTCCAAGTCTCCAAATCCTTACCATCTTAATACAGAGGACTTAAAATAAAATGACATATAGACTGTGAGAGTCTACCGAAAGATTCAGCCCAAACCTCCTTAGAATCGTTCAGCACGATCACCTTCCTGTGCTTGGCACCCACCACTACCCACATTTCCATTTTCCTAGTTGCCTAAAACTGTTCATCTAATCCTCTACTAGCATCTTATCCCCTAGCTTCTCCTCCTTATTACTGTTTTGCCCCATTTTCACATTTGCCTCTGTTATTTCCTCATAATCCTTCTATTTTATAGAGCCCCAATCTTAGATGGACCAAATAAAGATGACATAAGTGAAACAATGGAAAAGTGCTACTACCGTTCTCTCTTGGGTCATAGGAGCATGGCCAAGTAGAGATATAATGAAATCGAAGCTTTTCTGAATTACAGTTTAACTTACAAACTTTGTATGTTGTAAAGATTATCAGGAACTTTTTTTCAAAACATCTATAACAAGGTAAACAGTGCCTTTTAAATAAGTTGATAACCATTAAAAAATACACTTTTAGTCTTGATGAATTTATACAACTAAAATAAATGCTGTTTCAGAAAATTCACACATTCCTCATGGGACTTTTTTGGCACGAAACTCACAAAGTTTCATGTAAGTGGTGCCCATCACACCCATTTTGCAAAATGCCATATGTTCATAGATACATATGTAGATTTCATCCTCAACAGTATTTTGAGAATTTTCCTTACAGAGAAAACTACAGAAGTAGAATAAATTTTTATTTCTGTCAAGACACAAGACTAATCATGTTATGACACTTACCCAAGTATAACGTGTTACTAATACTAAACAAGCAATTCTCAATAATAACGTAACTGGGGATCTGAGTAGTTGTGCCCACTTAACTCTGCAGAGTTTAAAAACCTCCTGATTTCATTAGATGCAATAACTGTATGCAAGTTTTAAACAATATCACTAGCTGAAGGCAAGCGCTTCTTTCCAGTAAAGAGAGGACCAAATATAGGTGTTATTTCAATCAAATCAGATTAAATTAAAACTTATTTTTCAGGAAATTTGTATCAGATGAGACTGATCATTTATCCACTTCTTAACAAGTTACAAAGGCACAGGTTCTACTATGTGACAGTTCACTAAAGAGGGTTGAACCACTTGCATTTCATCAGTGTCCCCTGAGAATACTTTTGAACTCAGAAAAGGTATTCCACGTGCCCAAGAGAAAAATGAAATAACAGAGTATATTCAGTGGATGACTTACTCATCTAATTAACGCATTCAACTTTCAGTTGATCCTTTAAAGATTTAAATCTTAAGCACCCTCTATTAGAAACTGATTAGATTTAAGGGGAAAAAAACCCCAACAGAAGTTCTGAATCACTGGAATTTTTGTTCTATTTCCTGTTAACACACTGATAGTGCCATCATTCAATATATTCCTTCCAGACACGTTTTTTCAAAGCTATTGAATCCTTTTTAAACTTGGCCCTATTTTAATTTGTCACTCATTTATCTGACAATTCTTCCCATTGTTTCTAATTTAAGTGCTCAGCCAAAGCTTACAGTAAGATGAAGAGCGTGTCTGTCTTTATTAGAAAATGCAGTGGTTTCAAAATCTGAAGTTTCAAACTGTCAGGGTTTAAAACCAATCACGACTTCACTGTTCCAAGGAATTCAAAGATACTTTTAAAAAGGTGTCAATACTCTGCTACTGTATGAAGAGTGTGGTAAGCAGCAGTAGTGTAAAAACTGAAAGCAAAATTGTATTCCATGCCCACCAAAATTCCCGGCCAAATCTGAAATTGCATAATGAGCAACGTACTCTTTAAGAGTGAGCTAAAGCACAAACGAATTCCTTTTATAAAATGCGAATCAACCTGACCCTAAAGTTCGACACTTTACAAACTTACCTAAAACAGACAAAATGGATGCAAAAGTATACTGCCTCACTGTTGCCTCAAATACGACCTTAGTGTTCAAGAACTTTCCAATGAAGAGAGGCACTCAAAACAGCCTCGCACTGGAGACCCCGAAACGCATGAACTCCTGCGAAACCCCCGTGAAGCTGCAAATTCCCTCCACTCTCCTGGAAACCCAGCTTATCAGAAACATTTGAAGAATTCCTCCACGACAATTAAGCTGACTTGAAGAATGGAAACCGAACATCGCAAATATACTATATATGGAATGAAACATGGCCAAACGCATAGATACGAAGCCACATGGGCTCCGCCACTCTGCTATACTACCCAGCCCGAGCAGCCTTACAGCATCAGCAACGGGAAGATACACCTGTCACCTGTTCAGCGATACCCAGACCCTTTCAGCCTCCCGGCCCCAACCCCAATCTTAGGGTTTGAGGTTGACAGGACAGAAAGCTAGAACTATCCTCTGAAATCTAAGGGCCACACACTCACAGCGGGGCTGGCTCCCCACTTCCAGAAGGCTGCAGAAAACCCACATCGGAAAAGGAAAGACGCTCTCCCCTCGACCTCCACGTAACTCCCTCGATCTCTCCCCGCAACACCCTCGCCCCTAAGTCATCCCTCCTCGGGCCACGGCTCCCCCAGAGGAGATCTCCGTCCCCCCCGGCCCAGCCCCCCCATATCTCACACATGCCAAAGGGGCGGGCCGGGGGCACCCGTGCAGGCAGGGGCCCTCCCCGCCCCCGGCACCCTCCCCCACCCGGGGCTCTCCCCCGCGCCCGACTCCAATGAATCTCCCCCTCCCCCTACACACTTCTTCCCGGGAGCCCAGGCCGGGCCCGATGCTCCCCACCCCCGCCCGGTCTGGAGGACTTGGGGGGCCTCCCTCTCTGCCTCGCCACTGGGGAAGGAAGGAGGCGGAGGGAGGAAGAGCGAGAGGAAGAAGCGGACGCCCCGCAAGGGCCTCGCGAGTCGGCAGAGTCCCTTCCAGATGAAGGGGGGGTGCGGGGAGCTGAGGGGAGAGCCGGGATTGGGGATCCCGCCGAGGCCCGGCAGCGCTGTCCGCTTACCCTTCGCCGCCGCCGCTTCCCCCTCCTCCTCCTCGGCCGCCGCCGCCGCCGCCTCTCCCACTACGGCAGCCGTCTCCACCGTCGCCGCCGCCGCCTCCACCACCACAGCCGCCGCCAGCGCCGCCGCCGCCTCCGATTCCACCCGGCAGGGGGGACACCTCAGCTCTCCCTCCCTCCCCGCTCAGCCCCTCCGATCGGCCGCCGCCGCCAACTCCCTCCGGCTGCCGCCGCCGCCGCCGCCGCCGCCGCTCGTGGCTGAGGGGGAGGGGAGGGGGTCGGGCTGGGTCGCCCCGCCGGCGGCTGCTGCAGATCAAAAACGATGGCTGGGTGGCGTCGCCTCTCCCCGCTCCTCGGCTCCAGCTCGCTCGGCCTCCCTACCTCCTTCGGCCCCCACCCCCCTCGCGCTTGCTTGCCCTCCCCCCACCCCCCCAGCTCTCGCTCGCTCTCGCCGCGGCTCCGCCAGTCCAGTGCAAATCAAAATACTGTCACACAATATGGCGGCGCGGCCGCCGGCAAACACCGCGAGATCTGTGGGCGCTGCTGAGGCGGCGGCTGTGACTAGGCCTCCCCCAGTCGGGCGGCGGGGGAGCGGCCAGCGGCGGCGGCGGCGGTGGCGGCGGCGCGGAGATGCTCTTTCTCCGCCCTGCACCCCTCCCCCGACTCTCGCAGACTCCACACCCGTCTTGCGAAGGCTGCAGGGAGAACGCTGCCCGGTCGCGCGGACCGGCGCGGGCAGCCGCCGGGGCCGTGCTAGAGGGGGCGCCGAGGCAAACGGCCAGAGGAGGGCCCGATCCTACTTTTTAAGTTTTATCCCGGCCGCCGTTACTTGGAGGGGGTGTGTGTGTGGAGAGAAAGAGCAGGTTTACCCCCCAACGGGGGCCGATAGCAGTTTAGGTCGAAAGGAGAAAAGAACTCAGCTCCCCGCGGCTCGGCCCGTCCGGAAGCGGGCGGCGGGACCAGTGGGGCTGCTGGCCTCGCCGCGCGGGAAGGGGGCTTCGAGCTCCGGGCGGGGGGCGGACCCGATGCCGCGGCACTGCAGCAGCTCCGCGCCTTCACCGGGCCCGGGCCGCCGAGGGCGGCAGGTGGGCCGCGGCGGGGCGGGGACACACCCCTTTGGAGGCAGGCGGCGCCGAGAGCCGCTGGCTGACTGTGGTCAGAGCGGGAGACCAGAGTCGTCCCGAGAGTGTGCGGGACACGTCCTAGAAGGCTCGGAACTCGCAGCTTCGAGTTTGGAAAAAAATGTTGGGCTCTGAGTCTTCTTGAGCGCTGGAAAGAAAAAACCAGTCTAAATACTGCAAGGGTTTTGTTGTTTCGATTTTATTTAAATTGCACGTTCCTAGAAGTCCTAGAAGCAGAGCCAAAGACACTTTAACTTCGGGGGGGGGGGGCAGGCGAAGCAAAGACTTCTGTTTCTATCTTCTTAAAGAAATATTTGTTTAATTTCCCCCTAAAATGAAACGTGTTTAACACTCACACGTTTCTCACAATGTAAGATATTTATTTAAACATTCTAGCGCTTTAATGGTGTCCAAAACACTACATTTTTAAAATTTTTGTCCATTTCTCTGCCAGTTTCTTCCTTGAAACAATTCTTACTCCCCAGAAAAATCCTGAAGGACCATTTTTATTTTTCTATTTCCAGTATGAGCGCTGTAGTTACAGCGAGAGCCTTTAAACACACACACACCCACCCAAAACAAAACAAAAATCTCTTAAGAAGTACAGGCTTCTCTACGGTTAAGGTACTTTTGCCAGTTCTTTTCCCCTCACTCATCATTTAAAAATACCTGAAATATTGGGATAGGGCACCAATTCAATACCTTTACCACGTCAGAAGCCGGAAGTACTTATTATTACTTACTGTATCAGAATTTAAGTATTTTTCTCTCCATTGTCGATATTAAGAGGAGTAAATTAGGATTTAAAAAATGGGAAGACTATAGTTTTAATGTACGCAATGCTTGGTAATAAAAAAAATCACTGAACCTTAATACTTCACAGTAGTCCTTTCTGAGAAACTATTTCCGAACTAAATGTTAAAGTAATTAATGAAATGAGTTTAGAGAAATTGAATCCATTATTAAGTAAATTTCACTTCTCTTTGAAACCACTATAAAATATAGAGCCAAAAATTGCTTTTGAAATGGTAGAATTACATATTTTATACAAAATATTGTTAGAAATTTAATGAAATGTATATATACATATTTTAATAGAAATATAATGCTTTGTAAACTTACGAACACGATAGGTGTGAATAGCTCAAGTCTAAGAACCAGTGGGTGGCAGAGAAGGTATGTATAACAATACATCCTCGCACCAACACTGAAGAGCTTTAACCTGGATCTAATCATGAGAAGCATCAAACAAACCCAAATAGAGGAACATTCTACAAAATAGCTGGCCCATATTCTTAAAACACGCTCAATGTCATGAAAACAAAACAAAACTGCAGATTAAAGGAAACTAAAGACTTAACAACTAAATGCAATATGTGACCGTGAACTACATCTTTACTGGAGGAGGAAAATTTTATACTTTAGGATGTTACTGGGATAATTGATGCAGTTGGAATATGAACTGTAGATTAAAGTACGTTATCCATGTTAAGTTTCCTGAATATATTATGTATGAGAATATTCTTGTTCATCGGAAAACACACTGAAATATTCCCTGTGGCCACCAGGGAAGTCCCCTTGGTTATTTTTAAATTTTAAAATAGTTTAAATATTTTAAAAAACTTGGTGAATATGGGAATTTCTCTACTATTCTTGCAATTTTTCACTGTATGAAATTATTGCAAAATAAGTTTTAAAAAACAAAGAGCTTTAAACTGCAGAGTTCCCTACTTAACCAAGAGAAGGAATGTTGTGAGATGGACAGGTAGAGATAGAGAAATAGATATCCTTTCATAATGGAACTAGCCATCTGTTTCTCAGTGACAGATGGGAGTTTTGGTCATTCAACTTTTCCTTCTTCTCACCTATTTAATCTACTTGAATTTGGAACAGAAATAGGAACGCTTACTATATATTTGGTAAATGTGATATCCATATTTAGTGATCCAATAAATATTCAGTGTCTATTATCCACAAGGCTCTGTGGAGAAAACATGAGGGAACAAAGCAGACTGTGCCTTTCAGATGCTCTCTGTAATGATTAGAGAGAGAAAACAACATATAATCCCTATACTACATTCAAGAGTCTTTTAGTCTAGTGCTGTGTGGCCACTAGCTACCTGTAGCTATTTACATTTAAATTAATTAAGCAAAATGAAATGTTCAGGCCCCCAGTTGCATTAGCCACATTTCAAGTGCTCATTAACCGTCTTCACAGAAAGTTCTATGATTGAACAGCACTGGTAGTAGAAGAGAATACACTATGTAAATAACACCAATACGAAGTAGATGGTAATAAACACCATAGAAGCTTAGAAGAAGGAGAGTTTACTTTGCAGGGGGTGGCAGTAGAGGAAATGTCAGGGACAGTTTCAAGAAGATTGTGTACAGGCAAGTGGAGATGGAGCAAGAGAATTCCAGGCAAAGACAACATGAACAAAGCGGGAAAGGGAGAGGCATATTCAAGGGATCGCACTTAGTTCTATGTATCCATAGTGCAAGGTACGTAACAGAGTGTAGCGCTGTACAACACCACAAATGCTGAACTGCTGAGCTTGGACTAATTCTCTAAGCAACGGGAAGTTACTAAAGAAGTTGTCTTTTGGACAAGACAAAAAATATGATCAAATAGTTCTTTAGGAAGGATAATCTAGCAGCACATGTATGAAATGGATTAGAGTTGAGGGCATAAAGACTGCATAGCATTGCAATAGCCCAAATGAGACATAATGAATTTATATAAAGCGGTCTATCAGTAAGGATGTAACAAATTCCAATTTAAAATGGCTTAGGGGGCTTCCCTGGTGGTGCAGTGGTTGAGAGTCCGCCTGCCGATGCAGGGGACACAGGTTCGTGCCCCGGTCCGGGAAGATCCCACATGCCGCGGAGCGGCTGGGCCCATGAGCCATGGCCGCTGAGCCTGCGCGTCTGGAGCACAGATTCAAAGTAGAGGGAAAGACTGAAGGTGCAAGAATGAGATGATGACTCTTGAGCGTCTAAGAGAAACTTATAGGAATAATATTGAAGGCACAAGAAGAGTTTAGCTTTTTAGGACAAGGGACATTTTCTGAGACAAAAATAATTAAGAAAGGAAGACTATCCTAAAATATTTGTGTGTGTTTGTGCATGTGTGTGTGCAAATTGAAAGGTGATTCTAAAATTTATGTGGAAATAGAAGGGTCTATAGTAACCAAGACAATTTTGAAGAAGAACAAACTTAAGACTTAACGCTACCACGTTTAAAGACTCATTAAAAGTCTCAGTAATTAAGACAGTGTGGTATTGGCACAGAGACAGATGAATACACAAAAGGAACATAACAGAGAATCCAGAAATAGAACTTGATTTATGACAAAGGCACTGCTGCAATTCAGTGAGAAAAGGATATATTTTCAACAAATGGTGCTGGAACAATTGGCCATTCATATGGAAAAAAAGGATACTTGACTCCTACCTCACACCATATACAAAAATTAATTCAAGATGGATCATAGACCTAAATGGGAAGTTTAAAAAAGCTTCTGTTAATCAAAAGACACTATCAGGAAAGTGAATAAGAAAGAGAGAACATATTTCAATACATATATCTGACAATGGACTCACATTCAAAATATATGAGAAAATTTCCATAAATCAAAAAGAAAAACCAAACAACCCAATTTTTAAAATAAGGAAAAACTCTTGAAGAAGTACCCTATAAGATGATTTCCAAATGGCCAATAAGTTCACAGAAAAGTGTTCAACATAATTTCTTATCAGGAAAATGCAAATTACAAACGCAATGACATATCAGTGCCTACCTAACAGAAGGGCTAACGTTAAAAAGTCCAACAGTGCCAAGTGTTAGCAAAGAAAAGTGTAGAGCAACCTGAACTCTCATATACTGCAGATGGGATTGTAAATTGGTTCAACCACATTGGAAAACTCTTTGACAGTGTCTACTAAAGCTAAGCATATGCCTACTTTATGACCTAACTATGTTGTTTTATTTTATGGGTCAACTTGGCAGGGCCATGGTGCCCAAACAGCTGGCTGAACATTATTCTGGGTGTTTTTGTGAGGGCGTTTTTGTATGAGATTAACATTTAAATTGGTGGACATCGAATACAGCAGATTGCCCTCCACAATGTAGATGGGCTTCATTCAATCACTGAAGGCTTGAATAGAACAAAGGAACAACTTTTCCCCCACTAGGAGGAATTTCCCCAACTGGATGGCTTCCTGACTTGAACTGGTACATAGGCTCTTCCTGGTTCTCCAGCCTGCAGGCTTTTGAACAGAAACTGCAACACTGGCTCCCCCTGGCTATCCAGCCTGCCAGCTCATCCTGTAGATTTTGGACTTGCCAGCCTACATAATCATGTGAGCCAATTTCCTATAATCTCTCCATCATTCTTTCTCTCTGTATCCTATTGGTTCTGTTTCTCTGGAGAATTCTTATACACCAACAATTTCATTCCTGGGTATACACTCAGGAGAAGTAAATGCACGTGTCCATCAAAAAACCGATAAATGGAATATTATTCAGCAATAAAAAGCAACGAAGCACTGATACATGCTACAACAGCGATGAACTTTGAACCCCTTCTGCTAAATGAAAGAAGCGAGTCACAAAGGACCACGTATTGTATGTTTCCATTTATATGAACTGTCCAGAATAGGTGAATTCATAGAGACAGAAAGTATATTAGTGGTTGCCAGAGGCTGGAGGAAAGGGTGGAACATGGAGTGGCTTTTAATTGGTACACAGTTTCCTTTGGGGATGATGAAAATGTTCTACAGTTATATATTGGTGATGGTTTCATAACTCTGAGTATACTAAAACTCACTGAATTTTGTACTTTGCAAGGGTAATTTTATGGTATGTGAATTGTATCTTAATAAAAGTTACATATTTAAAAACGAATTAATTACTGATACACTTAACAAAATCAGTGAATCTCATGCACATTCTGAGAGGAGAAAAAGAAAACAGACAGAAAAGAATACACATTGTATAATTCTGTATATGTGAAGTGCAAGAACAGGCAAAAGAAACTGATGGTAATACAATTCAGAATAGTGGTTACCTCTGGCGGGTACAGGATGAGGAGTTTTGATTAGGACGACTCATGCGGGAGCCTGCTGGGGCACTAAAATATTCTTCATCTTGATCTGGGTGGTGATTGTTTGGATTTAAACACATGCAAATATCCATCGAGTTATATATACACTAAAGTTAAGCGTGACTTAGGCACTTTACTGAAAATATTTTGTACTTCAATAAAAACATTTTCTAAAAGGAGAACAATGGGTGACAATGTAGAGAAATTTAATCTTAGAAAGAGGGACAGTAGAGAGGTTGTGGTGGCCTCCAAGCTTTTGAATATGCAGAAAGCAAGGTCCTTTGCTCAGAGTAAGAGTGTTGGGTAGGGGATTAAAAACTTATGGAAAGGAGATAGTGATATGAAGGAAGAGGGTCACTCATTAATTGTTGTCTTATTTCTCTCTAGGATAAACAATGTGATTTATGTCACATGCTCTCATGTGTACCAAATATGGTATGTGTGTGCTGTGTGATGCCACTGTGGGTAGAAGCACCAGAAGTTTTTATGAATAATTTAAAAACTTATTCCAGGAGAATAATAATAACAGACAGATCCATGAGAAATCAACAGTCTTTTTCATGGACTCAGCTACTCTTTGCCTCAGGACTAGACTTGAAAACAGAGAGAATTAGAATGGCTAATATTCTCATCTTTGTCTCTCCCTTTCACCCTAGATCATAAACTCTTGAATAAAAATCTGTTTCATTCAGAATAGTTTATGCCAGCATAATAAGCTAGTGTTTAAATTCCATAATCTAGCTTTAGGCTGGACTGGGGTGCTCAGTACTTTTAAGGCTCTTTTTCACCTTTAGATAACCATTAGTTAAAAAGTCTGTTATCTTCCCAGCCAACCAGTCATGCTGATTTCCATTTTTGAGACTAGATCATGATGCAAGAGCTTATCAGAAAATGTTGCCACTGTCTGATGTAGAATATGGCACGTTGATACACTGGCGTGATGCACAAATGTGATAGGAACCCAGAGTTTATAACCCAGTTATAAACCACTATTTATTATACAGTGCTTTACAATTTACAAGGTTTTCTCACATATATTATCTTCTCTGTTTGTCACAGTTTCTTTTGTTTTCTACATCATTACTACCACCACCAATTCATAACTAAAGATTTTAAGGTTCAACAGGTTAAATGACTTACTTTAGATTGGGTAATCTAAAACAATTATTAAGTGAACAGTGGGACTTTGAACAGATCCTCTGACCACATAGCCCAGGTCCTTTTCACCATACCATCCAGCAAGACATCTTCTCTTTGCTTAAAAAATTTACAATGATGATAATAATAGGGTGGGAAGTTTAAGAGAAACAAAGTTACTCTGGAAATTCAGAAGAAGAGGGGATCACAGGAAAGGTTTCTTGGGGATTATATTCCAGATGGGCCTTGAAGAGGTGACGGGATTGCAAAAGACCAACCCCCCCCAGAACCAAACCAAACAAACAAAAACAAGGGAAGGCATTGCACGTGCATGTAATAGTAGGTGCAAAGTCATAAAGTCAGAAAAGCATAGACCATATTTTGGGAATGTTCAGTAGTTTGGTTTTGTTGACTGTAGGAAAAATGTAGGATAGTGGTAAGAGAGAAAACAGAAAAAGGTAGCATTACGAACTAAGTTTGGTAGGCAGTAGTGTACCATTGAAGTCTTATGAGCAACTGAATATACTTGCATCTGTACTTCATCTGTCCTCTATTCGGTGGAGAAAGAAGAGGCTGGAGGTGGGAAGACCACAAAGCCAATCATTTCTAGGCAAAGGTATGGACAACCTGAACAAACCTGTGGCAATAAAAAAAAAAAGTCAGGAGCAAGAGAAATTTCGATGGTAGATTTTTTTTTTTAACATCATTATTGGAGTATAATTGTTTTACAATGATGTGTTAGTTTCTGCTTTATAACAAAGTGAATCAGCTATATGTATACATATATTCCCATAACTCCTACCTCTTGCGTCTCTCTCCAACCGTCCCTATCCTACCCCTCTAGGTGGTCACAAAGCACGGAGCTGATCTCCCTGTGCTATGCAGCTGCTTCCCACTAGCTATCTATTTTACATTTGGTAGTGTGTATATGGCCCTGCCACTCTCTCACTTCGTCCCAGCTTACCCTTCCCCCACCCCGTGTCCTCAAGTCCATTCTCTACGTCTGTGTCTTTATTCCTGTCTTGCCCCTGGTTCTTCAGAACCATTTTTTTTAGTTTGTTTGTTTGTTTTTTTAGATTCCATATATATGTGTTAGCATACACCATTTGTTTTTCTCTTTCTGACTTACTTCACTCTGTATGACAGACTCTAGGTCTATCCACCTCACTACAAATAACTCAATTTCGTTTCTTTTTATGGCTGAGTAATATTCCATTGTATATATGTGCCACATCTTTATCCATTCATCTGTTGATGGACACTTAGGTTGCTTCCATGTCCTGGCTATTGTAAGTAGACCTGCAATGAACATTGTGGTACATGACTCTTTTTCCATTATGGTTTTCTCAGGGTATATGTGCAGTAGTGGGATTGCTGGGTCGTATGGTCGTCCTATTTTTAATTTTTAAGGAACCTCCATAATGTTCTCCATAGTGGCTTATCAATTTGCATTCCCACCAACAGTGCAAGAGGGTTCCCTTTTCTCCACACACTCTCCAGCATTTATTGTTTGTAGATTTTTTGATGATGCACATTCTGACTGGTGTGAGGTGATACCTCACTGTCATGTTTTTCTCTAATGATTAGTGATGTTGAGCATCCTTTCATGTGTTTCTTGGCCATCTGTATATCTTCTTTGGAGAAATGTCTATTTAGGTATTCTGCCCATTTTGGGATTGGGCTGTTTGTTTTTTTGATATGGAGCTGCATGAGCTGTAAATTTTGGAGATTATTCCTTTGTCAGTTGCTTCATTTGCAAATATTTTCTCCCATTCTGAGGGTTGTCTTTTCTTCTTGCTTATGGTTTCCTTTGCTGTGCAAAAGCTTTTAAGTTTCATTAGGTCCCAATTGTTTGTTTTTATTTTTATTTCCATTTCTCTAGGAGGTGGGTCAAAAAGGATCTTGCTGTGATTTATGTCATAGAGTGTTCTGCCTATGTTTTCCTCTAAGAGTTTTATAGTGTCTGGCCTTACATTTAGGTCTTTAATCCCTTTTGAGTTTATTTCTGTGTATGGTGTTAGGGAGTGTTCTAATTTCATTCTTTTACATGTACCTGTCCAGTTTTCCTGGCACCACTTACTGAAGAGGCTCTCTTTTCTCCATTGTATATTCTTGCCTCCTTTATCAAAGATAAGGTGACCATAGGTGTGTGGGTTTATATCTGGGCTTTCTATCCTGTTCCATTGATCTATATTTCTGTTTTTGTGCCACTACCATACTGTCTTGATTACTGTGGCTTTGTAGTATAGTCTGAAGTCTGGGAGCCTGATTCCTCCAGCTCCATTTTTCTTTCTCAAGATTGCTTTGGCTATTCGGGGTCTTTTGTGTTTCCATACAAATTTTGAAATTTTTGGTTCTAGTTCTGTGAAAAATGCATTGAGAGGTTGGAAGGGATTGCACCGAATCTGTAGATTGCCTTCGGTAGTATAGTCATTATCACAACGTTGATTCTTCCAATGCATGAACATGGTATATCGCTCCATCTGTTTGTATCATCTTTAATTTCTTTCATTAGTGTCTTATAGTTTTCTGCATACAGGTCTTTTGTCTACTTAGGTAGGTTTATTCCTAGATATTTTATTCTTTTTGTTGCAATGGTAAATAGGAGTGTTTTCTTGATTTCACTTTCAGATTTTTCGTCATTAGTGTATAGGAATGCCAGAGATTTCTGTGCATTAATTTTTTTTAACATCTTTATTGGGGTATAATTGCTTTACAATGGTTGTGCTTTAATTTTGAATCCTGCTACTTTACCAGATTCATTGATTAGCTCTAGTAGTTTTCTGGTAGCAACTTTAGGATTCTCTATGTATAGTATCATGTCATCTGCAAACAGTGACAGCTTTACTTCTTCTTTTCCGATTTGGATTCCTTTTATTTCCTTTTCTTCTCTGATTGCTGTCACTAAAACTTCCAAAACTATGTTGAATAAGAGTGGTGAGAGTGGGCAACCTTGTCTTGCTCCGGATGCTAGTGGAAATGCTTTCAGTTTTTCCACCATTGAGGACGATGTTGGCTGTAGGTTTGTCATATATGGCCTCTATTATGTTGAGGAAAGTTCCCTCTATGCCTACTTTCTGCAGGGTTTTTATCATAAATGGGTGTTGAATTTTGTCAAAAGCTTTCTCTGCATCTGTTGAGATGATCATATGGTTTTTCTCCTTCAATTTGTTAATATGGTTTATCACATTGATTGCTTTGCATATATTGAAGAATCCTTGCATTCCTGGAATAAACCCCCCTTGATCATGGTGGATGATCCTTTTAATGTGCTGTTGGATTCTGTTTGCTAGTAGTTTGTTGAGGAGTTTTGCATCTATGTTCATCAGTGATATTGGCCTATAGTTTTCTTTCTTTGTGACATCCTTGTCTGGTTTTGGTATCAAGGTGACGGTGGCCTCGTAGAATGAGTTTGGGAGTGTTCCTCCCTCTGCTTTATTTTGGAAGAGTTCGAGAAGGATAGGTGTTAGCTCTTCTCTAAGTGTTTGATAGAATTCGTCTGTGAAGCCATCTGGTCCTGGGCTTTTGTTTGTTGGAAGATTTTAAATCACAGTTTCAATTTCAGTGTTCATATTTTCTATTTCTTCCTGATTCAGTCTTGGAAGGTTCTGCATTTCTAAGAATTTGTCCATTTCTTCCAGGCTGTCCATTTTATTGGCATAGAGTTGCTTGTAGTAATCTCTCATGATGTTTTGTATTTCTGCAGTGTCAGTTGTTACTTCTCATTTTTCATTTCTAATTCTATTGATCTGAGTCTTCTCCCTTTTTTTTTCTTGATGAGTCTGGCTAATGGTTTATCAATTTTGTTTATCTGCTCAAGGAAGCAGCTTTTAGTTTTATTGATCTTTGCTATTGTTTCCTTCATTTCTTTTATTTCTGGTCTGATTTTTATGATTTCTTTCCTTCTGCTAACTTTGGGTTTTTTTTGTTCTTCTTTCTCTAATTGCTTTAGGTGCAAGGTTAGGTTGTTTATTTGAGGTGTTTCCTGTTTCTTAAGGTAAGATTGTATTGCTATAAACTTCCCTCTTAGAACTGCTTTTACTGCATCCCATAGATATTGGGTCATTTGTTTCTAGGTAGTTTTTTAATTTCCTCTTTGATTTCTTCAGTGATCACTTCGTTATTAAGTAGTGTATTGTTTAGCCTCCATGTGTTTGTATTTTTTACAGATCTTTTCCTGTAATTGATATCTAGTCTCATAGTGTTGTGGTTGGAAAAGATACTTGAAAAAATTTCAATTTTCTTAAATTTACCAAGGTTTGACTTGTCACCCAAAATATGATCTATCCTGGAGAATGTTCCATGAGCACTTGAGAAAAAGGTGTATTCTGTTGTTTTTGGGTGGAATGTCCTATAAATATCAATTAAGGCCATCTTGTTTAATGTATCATTTAAAGCTTGTGTTTCCTTATTTATTTTCATTTTGGATGATCTGTCCATTGGTGAAAGTGGGGTGTTAAAGTCCCCTACTATGAATGTGTTACTGTCGATTTCCCCTTTTATGGCTGTTAGTATTTGCCTTATGTATTGAGGTGCTCCTATGTTGGGTGCATAAATATTTACAATTCTTATATCTTCTTCTTGGATTGATCCCTTGATCAGTATGTAGTGTCCTTCTTTGTCTCTTGTAATAGTCTTTATTTTAAAGTCTATTTTGTCTGATATGAGAATTGGTACTCCAGCTTTCTTTTGGTTTCCATTTGCATGAAATATCTTTTTCCATCCCCTTACTTTCAGTCTGTATGTGTCTCTAGGTCTGAAGTGGGTCTCTTGCAGACAGCAAATATCTCGGTCTTGTTTTTGTATCCTTTCAGCCAATCTGTGTCTTTTGGTGGGAGCATTTAGTCCATTTACATTTAAGGTAATTATTGATATGTATGTTCGTATTCCCATATCCTTAATTTTTTGGGGTGTGTTATTGTAGGTCTTTTCCTTCTCTTGTGCTTCTTGCCTAGAGAAGTTCCTTTAGCAGTTGTTGTAGAGCTGGTTTGGTGGTGCTGAACTCTCTCAGCTTTTGCTTGTCTGTAAAGGTTTTAATTTCTCCATCAAATCTGAATGAGATCCTTGCTGGGTAGAGTAATCTTGGTTGTAGGTTTTTCTCCTTTATCACTTTAAATATGTCCTGCCACTCCCTTCTGGCTTGCAGAGTTTCTGCTGAAAGATCAGCTGTTAACCTTATGGGGATTCCCTTGTGTGTTATTTGTTGTTTTTCCCTTGCTGCTTTTAATATGTTTTCTCTGTATTTAATTTTTGACAGTTTGATTAATACGTGTCTTGGCATATTTCTCCTTGGATTTATCCTGTATGGGACTCTCTGTGCTTCCTGGACTTGATTAACTATTTCCTTTCCCATATTAGGGAAGTTTTCAACTATAATCTCTTCAAATATCTTCTCAGCCCCTTTCTTTTTCTCTTCTTCTTCTGGAACCCCTATCATTCGAATGTTGGTGCATTTAATGTTGTCACAGAAGTCTCTGAGACTGTCCTCAGTTCTTTTCATTCTTTTTTCTTTATTCTGCTCTGCAGTAGTTATTTCCACTATTTTATCTTCCAGGTCACTTATCTGTTCTATGCCTCAGTTATTCTGCTATTGATCCCATCTAGAGTATTTTAAATTTCATTTATTGTGTTGTTCATCATTGTTTGTTTCATCTTTAGTTCTTCTAGGTCCTTGTTAAATGTTTCTTGCATTTTTCCCATTCTATTTCCAAGATTTTGGATCATCTTTACTATCATTATTCTGAATTCTTTTTCAGGTAGACTGCCTATTTCCTCTTCATTTGTTAGGTCTTTTGGGTTTTTATCTTGCTCCTTCATCTGCTGTGTGTTTTTCTGTCTTCTCATTTTGCTTATCTTACTGTGTTTGTGGTCTCCTTTTTGCAGGCTGCAGACTCATAGTTCCCGTTGTTGTTGGTGTCTGTCCCCAGTGGCTAAGGTTGGTTCAGTGGGTTGTGTAAGCTTCCTGGTGGAGGGGACTAGTGCCTGTGTTCTGGTGGATGAGGCTGGATCCTGTCTTTCTGTTGGGCAGGTCCACGTCTGGTGGTGTGTTTTGGGGTGTCTGTGGACTTATTATGATTTTAGGCAGCCTCTCTGCTAATGGGTGGGGTTGTGTTCCTGTCTTGCTAGTTGTTTGGCATAGGATGTCCAGCACTGTAGCTTGTTGGTCGTTGAGTGAAGCTGGGTGCTGGTGTTGAGATGGAGATCTCTGGGAGATTTTCGCCATTTGATATTATGTGGAGCTGCGAGGTCTCTTGTGGACCAGTGTCCTGAAGTTGGCTCTCCCACATCAGAGGCACAGCACTGACTCCTGGCTGCAGCACCAAGAGCCTTTCATCCACACGGCTCAGAATAAAAGGGAGAAAAAGTAGAAAGAAAAAATTAGTAGAAGAAAGAAAGAACGAAAGAAAGAAAAAAAGGAGGGAGGGAGGGAGGAAGGAAGGAATGAAGGAGGGAAGGAAGGAAGGAAAAAAAGAAAGAAGATAAAGTAAAATAAAGTAAGATGAAATATAATAAAGTTATTAAAATAAAAAAATAATTAGTAAGAAAAAATAAATTAAAAAACAACAAAAAAAATGGACAGATAGAACCCTAGGACAAATGGTGGAAGCAAAGCTATACAGCATAAATCTTGCTCTCAGTCTACCTCCTCGGGCTTTCCTGGTGGCGCAGTGGTTGAGAGTCCGCCTGCCGATGCAGGGTACGCGGGTTCGTGCCCCGGTCCGGGAAGATCCCACATGACGCGGAGCGGCTGGGCCCGTGAGCCATGGCTGCTGAGCCTGCGCGTCCGGAGCCTGTGCTCCGCAACGGGAGAGGCCACAACAGTGAGAGGCCCGCGTACCGCAAAAAAAAAAAAAAAAAAAAAAAAAAAAAAAAATCCACCTCTTCAATTTGGGATGATTCGTTGTCTATTCATGTATTCCACAGACAGACATCAAGTTGATTGTGGAGCTTTAATCCGCTGCTTCTGAGGCTGCTGGAAGAGATTACCCTTTCTCTTCTTTGTTCTCACAGCTCCCGGGGCTCAGCTTTGGATTTGGCCCCGCCTCTGCGTGTAGGTCGCTGGAGGGCGTCTGTTCTTCGTGCAGACAGGACAGGGTTAAAGAGCCGCTGATTCGGGGGCTCTGGTTCACTCCGGCCCGGGGGGAGGGAGGGGCATGGAGTACGGGGCGGGCCTACGGCGGCAGAGGCCTGGGTGACGTTGCACCAGCCTGAGGCGCGCCGTGCGTTCTCCTGGGGAGGTTGTCCCTGGATCCCGGGACCCTGGCAGTGGCGGGCTGCACAGGCTCCCCGGAAGAGGGGTGTGAGTAGTAACCTGTGCTCGCATACAGGCTTCTTGGTGGCGGCAGCAGCAGCTTTAGCGTCTCCCGCCCGTCTCTGGGGCCCGTGCTTTTAGCTGCGGCTCACGCCCGTCTCTGGAGTTCCTTTAAGCAGCGCTCTTAAATCCCTCTCCTCGCGCACCAGGAAACAAAGAGGGAAGAAAAAGTCTCTTTCCTCTTCGGCTGGTCCAGACTTTTCCCCGGACTCCCTCCCGGCTAGCCGTGGCGCACTAACCCCCTGCAGGCTGTGTTCACACCGCCAACCCCAGTCTTCTCCCTGCGCTCCGACCGAAGCCCGAGGCTCAACTCCAGGCCCCACCCGCCCCGGCCGGTGAGCAGACAAGCCTCTCAAGCTGGTGAGTGCCGGTCGGCCCTGACCCTCTGTGTGGGAATCTCTCTGCTTTGCCCCCCGCACCCCTGTTGCTGTGGTCTCCTCTGCGGCTGCGGCTCCGAAACTTCCCCCCTCCGCCACCTGCAGTCTCCGCCCGCGAAGGGGCTTCCTAGTGTGTAGAAACCTTTCCTCCTTCACAGCTCCCTCCCACTGGTGCAGGTCCCGTCCCTATTCTTTTGTCTCTGTTTATTCTTTTTTCTTTTGCCCTACCCAGGTACGTGGGGGGTTTCTTGCCTTTTGGAAGGTCTGAGGTCTTCTGCCAGCGTTCAGTAGGTGTTCTGTAGGAGTTGTTCCACGTGTAGATATATTTCTGGTGTATCTGTGGGGAGGAAGGTGATCTCCGCGTCTTACTCTTCCGGCATCTTCCCGGAAGCTGCGTTACTTATCCTTTTTCATTTCTAATTCTATTGATCCGAGTCTTTTCCCTTTTTTTTCTTGATGAGTAAGGCTAATGGTTTATCAATTTTGTTTATCTTCTCAAAGAACCAGCTTTTAGTTTTACTGATCTTTGCTATCGTTTCCTTCATTTCTTTTCATTTATTTCTGATCTGATCTTTATGATTTCTTTCCTTCTGTTAAATTTGGGGTGTTTTTGTTCTTCTTTCTCTGATTGCTTTAGGTGTAAAGTTAGGTTGTCTATTTGAGATGTTTTTTGAGGTAGGATTGTATTGCTATAAACTTCCCTCTTACAACTGCTTTTGTTGCATCCCATAGGTTTTGCATTGTCGTGTTTTCATTGTCATTTGTTTCTGGTATTTTTTGATTTCCTGTTTCATTTCTTCAGTGATCTCTTGGTTATTTAGTACTGTATTGTTTAGCCTCCATGTGTTTGCATTTTTTACAGATTTTTTTTCCTGTAATTGATATCTAGTCTTATAGCGTTGTGGTCAGAAAGATCCTTGATAGGATTTCAATTTTCTTAAATTACCAAGGCTTGATTTGTGACCCAAGATATAATCTATCCTGGAGAATGTTCCATGAGTGCTTGAGAAGAAAGTGTATTCTGTTTTTTGGGGATGGAATGTCCTATAAATATCAATTAAGGCCATCTTGTTTAATGTATCATTTAAAGCTCATGTTTCCTTATTTATTTTCATTTTGGAGGATCTGTCCATTGGTGAAAGTGGGGTGTTAAAGTCCCCAACTATGACTGTGTTACTGTTGATTTCCCCTTTTATGGCTGTCAGCATTTGCCTTATGTATTGAGGTGTCCCTATGTTGGGTGCATAAATATTTACAATTGTTATATCTTCTTCTTGGATTGATCCCTTGATCGTTATGTAGTGTCTTTCTTTGTCTCTTGTAATAGTCTTTATTTTAAAGTCTTTTGTCTGATATGAGAATTGCTACTCCAGCTTTCTTTTGATTTCCATTTGCATGGAATATCTTTTTCCATCCCCTTACTTTCAGTCTGTATGTGTCCCTAGGTTTGAAGTGGGTCTCTTGTAGACAGCATATATACGGGTCTTGTTTGTATATCCATTCAGCCAGTCTATGTCTTTTGGTTGGAGCATTTAATCCATTTACATTTAAGGTAGTTAGCGATATGTATGTTCCTATTACCATTTTCTTAATTGATTTGGGTTTGTTATTGTCGTTCTTTTCCTTCTCTTGTGTTTCCTGCCTAGAGAAGTTCCTTTAGCATTTGTTGTAAAGCTTGTTTGGTGGTGTTGAATTCTCTTAGCTTTTGCTTGTCTGTAAAGGTTTTAATTTCTCCCTCAAATCTGAATGAGGTCCTTGCTGGGTAGAGTAATCTTGGTTGTATTTTTTTCCCTTTCATCAGTTTAAATATGTCCTGCCAGTCCCTTCTGGCTTGCAGAGTTTCTGCTGAAAGATCAGCTGTTAACCTTATGGGGATTCCATTCTATGTTATTTGTTGTTTTTCCCTTGCTTCTTTTTTTTCTTTTTTGTGGTACGCGTGCCTCTCACTGTTGTGACCTCTCCCGTTGTGGAGCACAGGCTCCGGACGCGCAGGCTCAGCGGCCATGGCTCACGGGCCCGGCCGCTCTGCGGCATGTGGAATCCTCCCGGACCGGGGCCGAACCCATGTCCCCTGCATCGGCAGGAGGACTCTCAACCAGTGCGCCACCAGGGAAGCCCTCCCTTGCTGCTTTTAATATGTTTTCTTTGTACTTAATTTTGATAGTTTGATTAATATGTGTCTTGGCGTGTTTCTCCTTGAATTTATCCTGTATGGGACTCTCTGTGCTTCCAGGACTTGACTGACTTTTCCTTTCCCATATTAGGGAAGTTTCAAGTATAATCTCTTCAGATATTTTCTCAGTCCCTTTCTTTTTCTCTTTGTCTTCTGGGACCCCTATAATTCAAATGTTGGTGTGTTTAATTTTGTCTGAGAGGTCTCTAAGACTGTCCTCAATTCTTTTCATTCTTTTTTCTTTATTCTGCTCTGTGGTAGTTATTTCCACTATTTTATCTTCCAGGTCACTTATCCGTTCTTATGCCTCAGTTATTCTGCTATTGATTCCTTCTAGAGAATTTTAAATTTCATTTATTGTGTTGTTCATCATTGTTTGTTTGCTCTTTAGTTCTTCTGAGTCCTTTTTAAAAGTTTCTTGTATTTTCTCCATTCTATTTCCAAGATTTTGGATCATCTTTACTGTCATTACTGTGAATTCTTTTTCAGTTAGACTGCCTATTTCCTCCTCATTTGTTTGGTCTGGTGTGTTTTTACCTTGCTCCATCATCTGCTGTGTGTTTCTCTGTCTTATCTTGCTTAATTTACTGTGTTTGGAGTCTCCTTTTCACAGGCTGCAGGTTAGTAATTCCCATGTTTTTGGTGTCTGACCCCAGTGGCTAAGGTTGGTTCAGTGGGTTGTGTAGGCTTCCTGGTGGAGGGGACTGGTGCCTGTGTTCTGGTGGATGAGGCTGGATCTTGCCTTTCTGGTGGGCAGGACCACATCCAGTTGTGTGTTTTGGGGTGCCTGTGACCTTATTATGACTTTAGGCAGCCTCTCTGCTAATGGGTGGGGTTGTGTTCCTGTCTTGCTAGTTTTTTGACATAAAGTGTCCAGCACGGTAGCTTTCTGGTCGTTGATTGGAGCTGGGTCTTAGTGTTGAGATGGAGATCTCTGGGAGAGCTTTTGCCGTTTGATGTTGCGTGGAGCTGGGTGGTCTCTGGTCAACCAATGTCCTGAACTCGGCTCTCCCACCTCAGAGGCATAGGCCTGACACCCGGCCGGAGCACCAAGATCCTGTCAGCCACACGGCCAGGTATGTGGGGAGTTTCTTGCCTCTTGGGAAGTCTGAGGTCTTCTACCAGCGTTCAGTAGGTGTTCTGTAGGAATTGTTCCACATATAGATGTATTTCTGATGTATTTGTGGGAGGAAGGTGATCTCCACGTCTTACTCCTCCGCCATCTTGAAGGTCTCCCAGATGGTAGATTTTTTATAAAATCATTTTAGGCAAATGAAAGGGGTAAGGAAGAAAAAACTTATCAAAGGAAGACTGATTTTGAGCCTACAAAATGGTGAATTGTTATCACATTAACAGAAACGGAGAAGTGCTTTTGGTGGAAATAATGAATTAGGTTTTCAATGTGTTGAACAATGGTTTTAGTTGCCCTCTGCAGCTTTCCAAGCCTCTGTCATTCAGATGTTTAAAGATGAGAGGATGAATTGTCACAGAATACGAATGGCCGATAAATGTATGAAAATATGTTACCTCATTGGTAATAAAGTAAATGACATTAAAAAAACAAAGGAGGTATTTTTTTCTTCCAGTGTATCAGATGGAGAAAGATTAAAAAGACCAACTATTCAGAAACAAACTTAAGAAATATTTAGGATTTATAAGAAAATGAAAATCTCTGCTGAAGAAAACAAGAAAAACTAGAAGAAAACTAGAAATAATATACCTTGAGTTGGAAGATAATATTTTAAGGACAAAATTATCCCCAATGTTATAAATTTAACTCAAGCACAATCAAAGGTTGACAAAGTAATTTTAAAGAGCATCTGGATATTTCATTAAATAAAAGTTGCAGAACAGTGTGTATAGCATGCTACAGTTTTTGTAAAGAAAAGGGGAAATACACACACATACACACACACACATACATGCACTGGGGAGGAAAATGGGGGCAGCTGAGATGAGGGGGAGAGAGTGAGACATCTAATTTTTTTAAATTAATTTTTATTGGAATATAGTTGATTTACAACTTTGTGTTAGTTTCTGCTGTACAGCAAAGTGAATCAGTTACACATATACATATATCCACTCTTCTAGATTCTTTTCCCATATAGGTTATTACAGAGTATTGAGTAGAGTTCCCTATGCTATACAGTAGGTCCTTATTAGTTGTCTATTTTATATATAGTAGTGTGTACATGTCAGTCCCAATCTCCCAATTTATCCCTCACCTCACCTTCCCCCTTGGTAACCATAAGTTTGTTTTCTACATCTCTGACTCTATTTCTGTTTTGTAAATAAGTTCATTTGTGCCCTTTTTTTAGATTCCACATATAAGCGATATCATATGATATTTGTGAGACATCTCATTTTATTCCCTTTCCTCCTGATTTAGAAAATGTGAAAGCATTACACATCAAAATTAATGAAATCAATTGAGAGGAAGAACTAGAATGGTTTTTTTAAGGAGAAATAATTAGGGTGGGGGTAGGGTGGGATTCAATGACTAGACAAAAGGCTTGTTATAAGGATTAAATGAAGGAACATAGGTAAAGTTGTTACAACAGTTCTTGGAACATGTGGTGTACACACAAATGCTTGTTGATATCATTTTTTTAATAATCTTTAGATGGGAACTACATGACTCAAATATGTAAAGAAATATATTGATAGAGTTTTTACGACATGAAATTTAAAAACTTGTGGATGGGGAAAAAAGATTGAGAAAAACATAAACTGGAAAAATATACTTACAACATATATGAGGGATAAGGTCAGTCATTCCGCAGATATTTTTTGAGTGTCTGCCTTGGGTGAGGCACTACACTAGAGGCTGGCCACGTGGTGATGAAGAAGATGGTCTTGGCCCTCATGGAGTTTATAGTCTATATAGAATAGTATTACTATCCCTAATATATAAAGGCTTATTAAAAGTCATAAGGTGGGAAACCTACAGGCCAACAGGAGATGGACAAAGGACATAAAGGGGTTGTTTTTAAAAGTATTGCTGATGGTCAATAAACATAGAGAAATAAATTCATTCTCACTAGTCAATTTCACTCAAAAACAATGAGATTTAATTTTTTGTTTATTAATGGTGAAAATTTAAAAAATGTGGAAACTCAGTGTTGGCACGGTGGAGACAGAGGCAGTCTTATATCCTGGGATTGGGAGTAGAATAGTATAAGCTTCCCACAAAGCTGTTTAATAACATGTATTGGAATTTTAAATATGCAAACTGTTTGACCTAACAATTCCACTCCTAGGAGGAAAAAATTGGACATATATTTGAAGGTATATGTTCAACGATGTTTACTTCAACCTTCCTTATGATAGCAAAAAAATAGAAAACAACCAGAATATATCTTAATGAGTAACCAGCTAAATTCTGGCGCATTTATAAAGAATATGATGCAAAGATTAAAAGGGTGATGTACTACACACATTGACATGAAAAGATGCCACAATATTATATTAAGTGAGGAAGGCAGATTGTGTGACAGATTATTTAAAAAAACTGATCACATTGAAAACAGTGCATGTATATGTATAGAAAACATTCTTGCAAAATAGGCTCCAAAACATAACACTGGGTGACGACAAGAGGGGTCACCTTTATTTTATGTTTTATACTTTTCCGGGGGTGGTATTTTCTGAATTTTTAGCAATGAATATGTTACTTATACATCCACACACAAAATGAAACTCCAATAAAAATAAACAAAGTAAAGCTATGTCTCTTACATATTTTCCTTCAGAAGTTCTTTAGGAATAATCTTTGTTTAACTAAAGCCACGACGATTGAAATTTTTATGATTAGGACTCTCAGGTTTTGCACATTCATAATTTTTCCTGTCCTAAGTCAGTAGGGAAATCTTTTGTAAATAATAAAATATTTCAAGAATTTGGAATGAAATGACAATCACAGAGTACTGACCTCGTTTCCACGATGGTTAAAAGAATCGAAGGAAAGGAAACCTTGACAGGGCAGCAGACAAGAAGTCTGAGCGGCACCGGCTGCCTGAGGTTTGCAGCAGGTTCTTTGGCAGGGGCAGAGGGTGGGTGGAATGGAGGAGAGACAGGCAGTTTGCCTCTTTTTTGGTTTGCCAGCCATACTTACTCTTCCCCAAACTGTGTAAATTTCCACGTATGTAAGTCTTTAGGATACAAGAGAACTCCTCTCCTTGTCCCTGTCACTCTTCTATCCTTGTTGAACCAGGTCTTATGTGCACTGTTATCTGGACATTAAGTCCTCTTGGCTCTGCAGACATTATTACGCAAAAATGACTGAAAATCCTTAATTCAACCCACTTTGCTATGGGATTCAGAGGCCTAATGCTTATCATGTTTGCAACAGACTCGTTCTGTGACTCACAACGCTACCCATCTTTGGACAGAGAAGAACTGTGTCTCAGCCCCAGATCTTGGAGTCGGAGAAAGGGGCCCAACTCCGCAGACCATGGGGTTATTGTAAGGAGACAGTGATTTCGTATAGGTCCCAAGCCTAGTCTGAAAGCGAAATTGACCAAAGTACAACTGCTGCTGTATGGAGAGGGCCACATTATTAAGATACTTAGATTAAAAAGGAGTTCTTATTGTCAGAAAGTTTACCAACTACAAACTTAAGATGCTAAACTTTGTATGGTCTTTGATGCCTTCATATGTCTCTGTATATGAAGGGTCTCTCCCACCCCACCCTACCTTCCTGCCCGGGTGAATCCAGCACGAGCATGACGCCAAGCACACAGTAAATTTTCAGTAAGACTGTTTAGTCCAAATTCTATAGATCTGTAGAACAGAACCCCCTCTTACTTTTCCTCTTATTTCTCTTAGAGCAAAATTCCTATATAAATACAAGAACAAAAAGTAAAAAATGAAAACCAAGTTTGATTGTTCAGAGGCGGGATGAGGAGAGGCACTGAATAATTGTCATGTTCCTAGACCTAGTTATTGGTTTACTTACTAGAAAAAGTCACAAATTTTTCTAAACAATTTTTTCCAAAATAAATGCTGAAATGCTCACTATTATAAAATGGAAACCTTATGAATTCTGAAGAACTTTAAAATAATAAGTCTATGTATCTGAATTGGAGGAAAAAAATGACATGTGAAGGAAACACTTTAGACTCTAGTTTCAGCTACTATAGCATTTCTTTAAAAAAAATTCAAAAGAATGTTACCTCAGATTTATGAGTAACTGCTTTGTCTATGTTACACTCAAAGTCAGCATTTCACTGAAAAATTTTGTGTTCTATTGTTTTTTTCTTTGAACTACTTTTCTTTCCACGTGATAACGTCAGGATTTTTCATTTCTAACAGCTCATCTATTAACAGTAGAGAACAGGCAGGACATTTGAGATAAGAAAAAATGACTTGGAGGTGCTTTTATATGTTTAATGGTTCCTGAGTCTGAACAGTCTTGTGAACTTTGGATGGTATCCTTAGAAAAAGGAAATGAGTTCAAAGAGACAAGCTATTGCAGTGTTTGAATTTCAAGCTTGTGGTGAGCCAAGTAACATGATGGGCTCATGTAGCAGAATTTAATAATAGATTATCTTAATGACGCACACTCCCACCCCAATTCTCCCCTACTTATGTTAATACTCGACATTTCAGTAAGATATTTGAACAGGAAGAAAGATGTTCTAATCATGACAAAATGATTTTCAACAGTTTTCAAGTGATACTCCCAAATTTGGAAAGGCTGCAGTACTGAGCCACTTTTAAAGAAATGAGTCTAGTCCTTTAGGTGAAATGATGGGAGATCGTGTGAGATCCTAGTCGTGGTTCACCTGTGCCATTTTCCACAGATAAACCAGGGTACATGTTATTAATTTGTAAAATCAACTACTTTGTGAACATTGGTAGAGCATTGGGATCTAACCTTTTGCTGTTGCATCTGTCATTTTTTCCATCTTTACCCATCAAAGTGTGACCTGTTCTATAATGTGTCTGTCTTTGGTGAAGGACACGCCCAACTTCTGAAGCTCCAAAAAGAGAGTTTATCTGACTAGAACAGACACTTGAAGACTGAATTCCCAGACTCCTGTTACTGAAAGAATAGGAGGCGCCAGCAGGAATCTGAGCTGTCTGGCAAAACCCACTGTGCCCATCAGTACAAATGAAGATGAGATCACTGTAAAAACCAAGAGTATCTTTCAAATTAATGAGAACTCCTTTAAGCTGAGAGAAGAATTTGAGGAAACTATACTAGGTGGCCAGAAAACCAAGAATACAGTGACCTTAGATAATGACTCCTTGATTCAGGTGCAGGCCTGGGCTGGCAGGGAGACCCCCAGAAGAAGAAAGTTGGTGGATGGGAAAATGGCGATGTAAAGTGCAAAGTGCTATGAACAATGTTACCTGCACTGGGACACATGAGAGAGTATAAACAAGGCACTCAAACTCTGAGGCACTCCCGAACTGTGATCCAAACTCCTGAGGTGGTTTCAATAAGATTCCAAAATATAAAAAAAATTACCTGTTCCTTCGGGGTCTAGCTGAAACGCGAGACCCTGGTCTTCCTAACAGGGGTCCTCTTTCCATCTTTTGGACCTTCACAGCACTTGCTTTGTGCCTGTCTCAGGGCACTTCCCACAGTCCACTCATCTCCATTCAGGTTCCTCCTTCCTTGACTTCACTGATTCACCTTTACCTTTGCATCTGCCGTGGTTCCTAGTACAGGACTTGCACATAACAGGAGTAACAGATGTTTCTGTGAAGAAATGAATGAATGGATGTATCTTTAACCAATCTGGAAAAACGTAAAATTAGGCATAAATGTATCTGTCACTGATCGAACTAAATTAGTAACATGCAAAAGTTTACTTCTCATTTATTACACAGTAACACATACTTAACTTAGAAATTTAAGAAAATACAGATAAGCCCAAAATTACCTATACTCTTTCTATCCAGAGAGAGAAACTCTTCCATGCTTTTTTCTATTTGTAAACGTATATGTGTATATACATAATGGAAATACACACACATACACACACATACACACCCACAGGTATATTTTTCTCCTTAACCAAAGTATTATAATATGCTATATTGCTTTGTAGCCTGTGTTATTTCAGGTTCTCTGAAAAGCAGACACCGAGATAGGACTAAAGGTACCTGAATCTCATTAGGAGAACACCTGTGAGAGAAAATGGGGAGGGAGCTGGGAGAGGCTGGAGGGGCATCAGACTGTGATCTAGGTCTGATCCCAAGTGAAGGAGAGAAAGACAGGAGGTTGAGTGGTGTCATCTAGGGAAAGTTCAGCAAGTCTCTGGGGGAGTCCTGGACTAAAAATTGGCCATCAGAGGAGTCCCACGTCCCCAGGGAAGAGGCCTGCCTTACTAACCCTGTCCGGCTGTCATTGGTTGCGAGCAGACAGTGGGGGTGTGGCCTTGGCACAAACGCTGTGGACAGATTTCTCAGAGCAGCCGCCCGAGGCCCTTGGTCAGTTATACTCTCTGAAGTTGGAAGTCTGATGCCAAATACCCACTTTTTGTTATGAACATCTTTCCAAACCATAAACTATTCGTCTATAGTGTTCTAATAAATATTTCTATTTCACAAGTAATACACGGCTGTTTTAGAAAAACTGGACCATACCTGAAAGAACATCAAACTTACTAATAATTCTAAGCCTAGAATTACCTACTGTTAACATTTTGGTATATGACTTTTCTGATAAAAAATTGCAAATATGCATATATAAATAAAACAGGCTTATATATTTGTGTGTATAATGTATACATATACACACACAAAATATGCATACACATATATGATCATAATTTTCTAGCATTTGTGAGAATGATGGGATCTGCTCCTGAGCCTTTCTTGGGCATATTTTTGAATGGCTATGTGAAACAGAACAGGCTG
This sequence comes from Delphinus delphis, assembly GCF_949987515.2. Classification (NCBI taxonomy): domain Eukaryota; kingdom Metazoa; phylum Chordata; class Mammalia; order Artiodactyla; family Delphinidae; genus Delphinus; species Delphinus delphis. The sequence continues at coordinate 16,250,510 of NC_082696.1, forward strand.
TAAGTTCATAGAAGCTGATTGAGAGGTTTCAACAGGCAGGACTTTAAGACTTTGTATATGTCAATGATTTCCTTCTTGGATATGAAAATAGATTTAATTTTATACTTCTTTGTCAAAACTGCTTTTCAAATGGCATATATAGTTTTGTATTAAATAATATAAGAATGTAATGAGTAGATATGTCTTAATCCTTCGAAATTTCCTTCTGTTCTCCAAAATGGTGGCTCGACTTCTGAGTCGATAGTTTTATAAAGTGATTTATTTTGCAATCACAAAAATAAGATTTGAAAGGATGTTGACCTGTTCAGTATAGTGTTTTCTGACAAGTATTCTTTGAATACCTAGCACTCTTCTTAGTGAAGACAAAATATTATATGGAAACAATAGATGAAGACACTACAGCTTTTGGACACAAAATAACTTTCACATGGATGAAACAAATAAATAAAAAGAGATTTTAAAATGTGGACTGGCATTCATAGAGTTAGGATTTATAAACATGGGTTCTTATTACTCCTAACCATATATTTTTTGATGAATGTTTAAGTGTGATATGCAGAAATGACCATTTCATCCCCTTATTAACTCCCTGCTGGACTTCATTTTAAGAAATTTTAATAGTTGAAAACATCATCTTTATACTGCAGGCTTCAACAACCTCAGTGTATAATTAAGATTACAATGACCTTAATACTCTACATTATAATGTCCCCAAGAACCTATGACTTGATTAGTAGGCTTTCGAGTTTTTTCCCTGGGTTATTGTAATTCCCGGTAATATCCATTAGAGGAGAGAGAACTCAAATGTTCCTTGGGGCTAAACTCCGCAGCTGTTGGCTCCTTGCCATGCCTTCTGGTTTTGGCTGCCTCAAGTGCTAGAGATTTGCCCTTGGTGTCACTGGTGGTGTTATATGGTTGCTGACCACCATGTCAAGAGCCCACACTGTCCCACAGAGATGTGTCTCTGGCCAACCGCACTGTGGACCTCTGCCAGTTATCCCAGTTCATGATGATTCCAAGGAGGAGAGGGAAGGCAGTCTCTTGTCATCACTCAGTCTCTATCCCGGTTATCTCATAGCAAACTCCCCAAGCCCTGAATGGTACAGCATTCAATTTACACACAGGTTCATTTTTGCCAAGGTGCATCGAATGCCCTTGGGTAACTGAGGCAGGATCCTCCCTTTCCATGCAGCAAAAGATGCAGAGTCCAGGATATTCCATGCCAGTGACTTAGGCCTTGAAGCTAAGGATCATTGGTATTGACAACCCCTCTCTCAGCTTTCAGCCCACCTCTCCCTGTCTTTGCCTCCTTAATTTCATGCTGGAACCCCTGGTCCTTTCCTCAGTCTGACATTGGGCCTGTCTTTTAACTGCAGTGGAGTGTGTGTGTGTGTGTGGGGGGGCGATAGGGTGAGGTGGGGGGGACATGGTAATGGGGAGAGAGTTGATTTTAGACACATGACTGACAAAAAGTTCTGTTGCATAACACTAAACTGTTCTCTAAGAATAACATTCAATCAGAAAAAGGTGGAAGGAAAGAGAATGATCCTAAAGCGTCACTTTCAGTCCTAAATTGAATTTTAAAATAACCCACAGAACTACAGAATTTTACAGCTGGAAGTGATTTTAAAGACCATTTCATGCACTTCACTTGACCTGTGCAGAAACTAAACGATTTGCTCAAGATCAGAGTTATTGGCAGAATCAGTTCTAGAATCAAGATTATCTGACTCCAGTCAATCTTATACCCATGATTCAGCAAACATGTCTTATTGATCAAAACCATTCTGTCTGATTTTTCCTTTTATATGAGAGAAATAGGACATTTGAGGTCTCTTGAGCCAAACATACAAATAAGGGCTTAAATTTAATCAGAGTAACTATTAACAATATATAGACTTTTTAGGATGAATCCCTTTACCTGGATTCACTCACAAATGGTCAGGATCACAGGGTCTATCCTCAGTTTACCATCTTTCTAGTCCTATATAAGTTATTCTTCCTATATTGTTAATACTTCGAGACCAACATTCTTCAATAACAATAAAAAGAAAAAAAATTATTCTTTCTTCATCCAGAAGACACTTATCTAGCAAAAATGCTATCTAGTTTATCTAGCTTCATTTTTATCTAGCAAAAACCTGGGTGTAGGAAAAATAGATTTCCCCTAATTTGCACTGCACTATTAACTTTCTTTCTGTTGCAACTTATAATGGCAGCTGACGTTAGATACACTAATGTAATTACTATAGTCTCTTGACCAGAATTAAATATTTCAAACCAATGCTGTATTCACAGATGAACATTTCCACTAAAATTAGACAGATTCTTAACATAGCATTTCTATTCCACTGTAACACTTTTCATTTTCTGTTGTATTTGAAATATGTAAAAACATTCAGAGTTAGCTGTCCAGTCAAGGAAAAAAAAATAAATCTCTGTATTTATTTAGCATGAAAAAGATTCTTTAAATAAATCCCCAGTGAAAAGCTATGATTGATAGTAACAATGGAGCTAGGCATATATTTTTATTTCAAAAACAACATTAAGGGGAAGGAATGTACTTAGCCAGTTACAGAGTTAATCCTTTTAGCTGAGATTATCTTCAAAATTCTCAAAAAGGTTCTGTCAAGTGGGAGAATATAATATCATTTTATGGGATTTGCCCCTGAAATAAGGAAAAATAACGTTTCTCTCTGTGTCTGTATGTGTACTAGACTTTGTAAAATGTCCTCCGTATTTTAATTCTCCCTTAGAATACCTTGAAGAGTAAATACTATAATCTCCAATTTATAAATTACAAAACTGAAGTTCAAAGAGCTTAAATGACTGGTTCAGGGTTACACATGTAGTAAGTAGTACAGTCTTGATTTAAAATGATGTCTTCTGACTTTAAAACTACATATCTTTCTCCAACAAAAATGCATTTCCTAGGAATATCATGTGTATTTTCAGAGATACTGAGCTCTACTCAAATCCCCTGTCAGCTATAAAAACCAGAAGTAGATGAACACATATGTGAAAAAATTTAATTTTTTAAACTAAAAAATTAGTTTAAATTTAGTTTAAGTGGTTTTAACCATTTAAATGGATGGTTTTAACCATAGGTCAGAGGCAGCTAAAAATAGAATTGGTGAACTATATAATAGGTCAGAAGAAATTATCCCGAGAAGAGAGAAACAAGAAGAGGGTTGAAACACAGCGATACTGAGAGAATATCTAACATGTTTAATTGGAGTTCCAGAAGGACAGGAGAGAGACAATAGGAAAGAGTAATGTTTGAAGACATAATGCTTTAGAATTTTCCAGAACTGATGAAAGATATCCACACATTATAAATTCTCAAGCCAGGTAAGTTAAAAAAAGAACAAAACACCTCACTTAAACTCACTGTAACGAAACAGCAGAAAACCAGAGACAAAAACAAAGTCTTTAAAGCAAGCAGAGAGAAAAAAAAGATAGATTATCTTCAAAGGAGAGACAGTTGGGCTAAGTAAAGGCTTAGATGGCTTCACTGGCAGCTCTACTAAATATTTATGAAAGAAATAAATCAGATCTTCCACAAATTCATCCAGAGAATTTTGAGAGTCCACTATATCTTAAGAGTCCACTATAACATCCACTCATGATGAAAACTATTCAACATTGTACTGGAGGTTTTGACGGTACAGTAAGGTGAGAAGGAAAAATAAAAGTGTAATGACTGGAAAGGAAGAAACAAAACAGTAATTTAGATGGCATGATTATGTACTTTTCTATATCTGCGTTATACTTCACTCTAAAAAAGTTTTTTAAATGCCTTATAATTGCATAGCACTGTATGGTTTTCAGTGCTCTCTTATATTAATGGTTGTATTTGATCATCACAAGTTTGTGAGAAAACTCAAGTTCAGAGAGGTTGGGTCACAAAGCTGGTCTATGGTAGAAGCTGCATTAGAACCCAGGTTTACTCTCTACTGACTCTTCAAGAGCATTTCCAGTTCATAGGTATTTTTACTATGGCATCCATTTTAATAACAGTTGTCCATAAAGCAATCTGTTTATTCGGGAACATAATTTATATTCTGTGCAGTGCTATTTGTTATAGAGTAATACCAAACAACACATGACCTTGCAATTAGATAAGAGAAAGAAGCTATAACCTAACCAATGCAGCTGCTTTATCTGAGTGTCTTGGCTTATCAAAACAGCAGGTGGGGGCTTCCCTGGTGGCGCAGTGGTTGAGAGTCTGCCTGCCAATGCAGGGGACACGGGTTCGTGCCCCGGTCTGGGAGGATCCCACATGCCACGGAGCGGCTGGGCCCGTGAGCCAGGGCCGCTGAGCCTGCGCGTCCAGAGCCTGTGCTCCGCAACGGGAGAGGCCACGGCAGTGAGAGGCCCGCGTACCACACACACACAAAAAAATAATAAATAAAATTAGATTGCTTTAAAAAAAAAAAAAAAAAGCAGGTGGTAAAATTATGTTAGAAACCATTGATAAAACTAATGTTGTAATTTGAATTGCGTCCCCTAGCCCCTCGCCCGCCAATTTATATGTTGAAGTCTTAACCCTCACTACTCTAGAACGTGACTTTATTTGGAGATAAGATCTCTAAAGAGGTAAAGTTAAAATGAGGTCATTAGGGTGGGCCCTAATCCAATATGACTGATAAGAAGAGGAAATTTGGGCACATATGGGTACAGAGGGAGGACTCTGTGAAGATACAAGGAGAAGATGGCCGTCTATAAGCCAAGGAGAGAGATGTGGAATACATCCTTCTTTTATGGCCCTTAGAAAGAATCAATCTTACAGACAGCCTCCAGAATTGTGTGAAAATAAATTTCTCTTGTTTAAGCTGCCCCAGTCTGTTGTACTCTGTTACAGCAGCCCTAGCAAACTAATACAGCTAGTGACATACATACATACATAAGTGCCATTACTCTTGAGCAAAACAGATGCTGGATTTGTACAATGACACTTAGGATTTATAGCTGTTCACTTATGTATAGCTTTAAACGCTTTCTATTTGTTAAGATTTTTTTTCAGGGAAAATAACTTTGTTATTGAGTGTTTAACACTCTCTAGATCTCTGCCTTTTTACCATTGAAACAATCGCTTTTATAACACTGTATTGAATTATTGACGTTTTACAGTAATTAAATTATCACAGCAGAATAAACATTTTTATGATGATTCGTCTAATATTATCAGATGATGTAAATGAAGTCATATTGTCTGTGAAGTGATCTTACAGCATTTTGAAAGATATCGTAAACTTCTCCTTAAAAGATCATGTTAAGCTTATATTTAGAGGATGGTAATTTTGAAGAGTTGAAGTGAATTGTAATTTATTAATGCTTTTAAAAGGCACGGTGTTGGGCTTCCCTGGTGGCGCAGTGGTTGAGAGTCCGCCTGCCGATGTAGGGTACACGGGTTCGTGCCCCGGTCCGGGAAGATCCCACATGCCGCGGAGTGGCTAGGCCCGTGAGCCATGGCCGCTGAGCCTGCGCGTCCGGAGCCTGTGCTGCGCAACGGGAGAGGCCACACAGTGAGAGGCACGCGTACCGCAAAAAAAAAAAAAAAAAAGGCATCGTGTTACTGTCACATATGCCCTTCTCAACCCAGGCTGATGTACCTGGAACATCTGGTCTGTCATTCATTAAATTCAACATTCCAATGGAAAATGCTACTGGAATGTGCAAAGATTCAAACAACAAGCCAGAACACCTGCATCTGAGACCAGTTTTGTTCTGAAACCAGAAAACGCATGCAAATAAACAGCAACACACATAAGGAGTGAATTAATGACAGCTTGCTGGAGATAACTCAAAAAGAAAAAAATTTCAATAGTAGTTTCCAGACTTCTCTCTAGAATCAAAAGAGTTGGGTTAATAATTATCCCGAATGAGATGGTAGATTTATATAAAATGAATTTATTCTACATTAAATATAAGAAAATATTTCAGAACATTTTATACTCAATGATCTTTCAAAATAAAATAATTCCATTTACACTTCACTACAAATTTCTCCTCTCTCCATCCCCCCATCCCCTGTCCCCAATTCTAAATGAAGAAGAAGAGAGACAATTCAAAAGTTTTCTAATGTCCTATTGTAATTAGTAAGCCCCATAACGAGAGGCCTTGTTGGTCATGAAGCCTGGCCCAAGAAAGCAATTTCTGGAGTTCACAGGGTTATTTTCATTGGGAAGCAAAACTCAGTTGGAAACTCCCAATTTGTCAGCTTTTCAGTCAGGGGAACTAATAAAGATATGTGCCTGGAAAAGTTAATTTATTCATCTAGTCAAAATATTTTAATTCAATCTTCGTATATTGAGTAACAATGAAAACTTTCGTAATTAGCTTGAGTTATATGATATTTTTATTAAAGAAAAACAAAGGAATTTAATTAGGAATGTCAAGGAAATAGGTCATATGATTAGCTATGAAATAACTTTAACTTTTGAATAAGCTCATTGTTGCTTAATTAAGGTACATTGATTTGTAGAAACTTCAGGGGTGCTTTTGTTACAAGTTGGAAATATGCTGGATTTCTTAATACTGATATGTAAATTTTATGCTTCTTAATTTACCTAGTGGAACACTGTCAATAACACAGTTCAGTTCTTTCAAAAACAAATTTAATGATTAGCTCTTCCTCTATTTAAACAAATCTATTTAGTTAATTTTATGCTCTTTCTTAAAATAAACAAAAATTCTAGAAGTGCTACCGGGCATAGTCTCATTGTTTGAACTTGCAGCTCTATATTTATAGCTAGGTCCTTACTTACTAATAACTTCAATTGCATCAATCATTCAGTCTAAAATTGTGCTTTTTATTTTGACTTGTTCAGTGCTCATGGACTCCTGATTAAGAAACAGTTTTCTGATGCCAGCACGGATGGAGTTCAATCTGTGGTCCAAAGCACTGGGAAATGAGATTAATCAGTCTGTGTTGTCAAAAATTTACCAAAACACTTACTCTTTCCAGAATGTTGTGCTAACCAAAGCACCATACTTCTGTCTAGTGACTCAATCTGCTTGCCATTCCTACTCTTAAATTCTGCAAAATCCAGTTGCCAATCACTTCCTTCTAGAAGGCTGCTAAGATTACCCATTTATGTTCCTCATTTATATTCTTAATTTGTGTCATTTTAATGAACATTCATTGGTATGTTGCCTTATGACTTGTTTTCTAATGATTTAGTTCCTATGATGTGTCTTCATAGTTAGACTGTAACCCTTGAGGACAGGCACTGTCTTCTATTGCTCATATGATCAGCAACGTCCCCGAGATAAGCACGTATTCACCTAGAAAGCTCAAATAATACTCCTAATGATGACATCTAGTCACAGTAAAATTTTGAAGTGGTTTCTGAATAATCAAAGGAAGTTTAAACTGAGTTTCATGATAGACTCTAATTTTTTGAAATGCGACAGTCCCTGAATGGTCAATGTATGCGGTCACTTTTGGTTCACAAAGCATGCATTCCCCAATCATTCTGAAGAAACAGGAGCTTACTGTGTGGTGTTCTGCATACAGCAGGAGCTCAGGGATTGTGTTTGATTTTAACAAAATGGCACAACCCTCCCCCCGACCCCAGGAAGAAACTGTCTTTAATCTGGATCCTGTTATTTTAGATTTTGTGATAAATTGTCAAACAAGGTTCAGGCTGAAGCATATCTTTGTTTTTGCTGTGAAAGTGGGGTTTATCTAGTAAATTATGGAGAAGGTGAGGGAATTTGAAATCATTCCCTCGTTCAACAGCTATTTATTTAGCACCTACTAAGTATCATATACTCTTCTAGGCTCCTGGGATGTATAAGAAAGCAAAACAGACAAGTATTCCTGCCCTGATGGAGTTTACATTCTAGTGGAGAGGAGTAGGGCAGGATATACAATTAAAAATTAGTAAATATATGGGGTAGTGACAATTGCTATAGAGGCAAATAAAGCAAGGTGGGAGGATAGAGATGAAGAGAAGAAGGGAGAGGACACAGAGGTTGGTTAGGTAAGTGCCCTTTGTTTGAACAAAGACGTGCTGCGGTGATAGCTGAGCCAGGGGTGAACCTGCAAATGCAAAAGCAGTGAAGTGTGTACCGGCCAGGCACAGGCACCAGCAAGCAGCCCAGTGGCCTGGAGTGGGAGAGTGGTGGAAAATGAGGTCAGATCCTGCAGAACTGGTTCGCCACACTGCCTGCACATACAAATCAGCTGTGGAGCTGGAAGGACTCAGGCTCAGGCCCCAAACCAGAGACTATGGGTTTCAAAGGCTCCTCAGTTGATCCACTGAAGGCCATGATGAGAACTGGGCTTGTGTTTCTATTAAAAAATTTTTTTATTGAGGTATAATTCACAGACAGCACTGTATTAGTTTAAGGTGAACAGCATAATGGTTCGATATAAGTATGTAATGTGAAATGATCACCATGGTAAGTCTAGTTAACAGCCATCACCTTACACAGTTATGAATTTGTTTTTCTTACGATGAGAATTTTTAAGATCTATTCCCTTAGCAACTTTCAAATAGACAATACAGTATTGTTAACTATAGTCACCGTTACATCCCCAGGACTTATTTATCTTGTAACTGGAAGTTTCTACTTTTTTTTTTTTTTGCGGTACACGGGCTTCTCACTGTTGTGGCCTCTCCCGTTGCGGAGCACAGGCTCCGGACGTGCAGGCTCAGCGGCCATGACTCACGGGCCCAGCCACTCTGCAGCATGTGGGATCTTCCCGGACCGGGGCACGAACCCATGTCCCCTGCATCGGCAGGCGGACTCTCAACCACTGCGCCACCAGGGAAGCCCAAGTTTCTACTTTTTGACCACCTTCACCCATTCCCCTTCAACCCCTGCATCTGGTAACCACCGGTCTGTTCTGTTTCTATGAGTTCCGTTTTTTTCAGATCTTATGAGTGAGATCATACAGTATTTGTCTTTCTCTGTCTGACTTATTTTACTTAACATAATGGTGTCAAGGTCTATCCATGTTGTTGTAAATGGCAAGATTTCCTTTTTTATGGTTGAATTGTGTGTGTGTGTGTGTGTGTGTGTGTGTGTATATATATATATATATATATATATATATATATATACACACACACACATTTTCTTTACCCATTCATCCATCGATGGAGACTTAAGTTTCCCTCTCTGGCTTTTATTTTGAGTGAGGTGAGCGTCATTGGATGGTTTTGAGCAGAGGAAAGACAGGACATGATCTATCTTTTAGAAAGCATTCCCTTGATTCCTGTGTTGGGGTGCAAGTGCAGAAGTAGGGAAACCATTGACTTAAGAAAAGCTATTTGTGTGCAGTTTTACAAAGAACTGCCGTGAGTTCAAGACACTCTTATTAGGACATCATCAGATATCGTATAAGTTCCACTATCGAGTATTGCTTGGTCCTAATAAACCAAGTATATTACAAGTTCCTTTGTGCGTAGTACAATTGCATCATTCGAAAAGTATGCTGGAAATCAAAGTTTTCACTAATTTGATTAGCTTTTTCTGCAATGGTGTGGGTTGGAGACGTTTTGCTGGACAAAGAGAAGGCCCTTTTCTTTCTCCACCGGCAGTGGCATATCCCTGTCCCTCATCACTCATGTCTCGGGGACCCCAGAGATGAGCAGGAACAGAGGAAAAGGAGCTGGTAGGGTGGTGATGTGGCCACAGGGGCAGCTTGCGTTTGCTTGAGGCTTTGCCTTGAGGTGCACAGAGCCCAGACGGGGCAGAGGACCCTTGGTTGTCTCTGTGAGTTTGTAACTGTCTACCTTCCGCTGGTCCGCAGAGATGTGAGAGTAAAAGAAGAGGGAGCGAGAAACACATCCACTCTGCTGAGCAGACCGTGGTGTGAGATGGAAGCGATGCAGGGACCACTGTGTTCGGATCTTTGCCCCTCGGGTTCCTCATTCAGAGATAACAGTGCCCACCTTATAAAGTGATTTGGGGATGGGTGAGGTAATCCACGTAGAGTGCTTTGCACAGTAGCAGGAGCAGAGCAAGGACTTCAAAATATTTACTGTCATCATGCTATTTGTTTGTTGCTGATATTTTTAAACAATTAACTAATTCATCATAACCATAATTTTATTCTTTGGCATGACAGTAATTTGATGGTTGAATTTAAATATGCTGCACATTTTTATGAGAGCATCAAAACTCCAGATATTATTTAGTGGGAAACTAAATTTTGTGGAGCAATTGAAATGAATGCTTAAGACCTCCTTGTAAAGATTATGCCCAATGCCTAAGTTCTGGGGACTTTTATTTACTTGTCCACTTTAGAGAGTGCTCAGAACTAACCTGCTTTTTCCTGAATTTCTCTTTACAGGGAATAGTGTTACCTGGCAGTTTAAGTGAGCACAATGTCTTTATTTATTAACTTATTTTTTTAACATCTTTATTGGAGTATAATTGCTTTATAATGGTGTGTTAGTTTCTGCTGCATAACAAAGTGAATCAGCTGTACGTACCCATATATGCCCATATCCCCTCCCTCTTGCGTCTCTCTCCCGCCCTCCCTATCCCACCCCCTAGGTGGTCACACAGCACCGAGCTGATCTCCCTGTGCTATGCAGCTGCTTCCCACTAGCTATCTGTTTTATGTTTGGTAGTGTATATATGTCCATGCCACTCCCTCACTTCGTCCCAGCTTCCCCTTCCCCCTCCTCGTGTCCTCAAGTCCATTCTCTACGTCTGTGTCTTTATTCCTGTCCTGCCCCTATGTTCTTCAGAACCATTTTCTTTTCTTACACAATGTCTTTATTTTAACACATATAAAAAGATAAAACCAGGCACAGTACCACATTGAAAACAAATTCTGGAACAGGCTGATGGAGTGGCCCTGTGCTTGGTGGGCTGGAAAGGAAGTTGGTATACACATGAGTAGTCTGTATCAAAAGAAATACCTTTACAACAACTTTTAATAAGCAGATTTCATTTTCCTTCGGAAAAAGTCACAACTTCCTACTACTCTTAAAAAAAAAGACACCCAGAAAACAAAGTTTGCTTGTTAATAGTCCCTCCAATATGTAGGGGAAGCTTATTTTTTCTATCCATTTAATATTTCTGGGAACATTTGCAGTTTGGGCATAAATTTATACATTTCAGGGGCTTCTACCCTTTTTATACTTGTTGCTAAAACAATGTTTATTGTTTTCTATTTATAAATTAATACATGTGTAATGTAGGAAAATATAAAGAAGAAAAGAAAATCACCTATAATCCTTTCATCTGAAGAAATGAAAGAAATGTTCATCTGTCAACATTTCGTGTTTTGCTTTCAGTCTTTTAAAAAATACATTCTTTTATGGTTACAAAGGCAAAGTTAAATGATATATACAATTGTTAGCCTGTTTTGTTCCCTTAGCATTATATCATAAATATTGTCCTATGCTACTAAAAATCCTTCATTTTAAGGGCTGTCAAATATACCAATGTACAGATGTATCATAGTCTACTGAATTAGTCCCCTATTGCGATAGTTGGGCCTCAAATTTTTGCTATAATAAATAATGCAGTGGTGAACGTTTTTGTATATAAACCTTTTGTCAGGTTATTTCCTCAAGATTGGTTTCTGAAAGAGGAATGAATGGGTCAAGACATGTGAAAACTTCTAAGGGTTCTGATATGTACTGGGAAAGCCCTTTCCAGAAGGATTGAACCAGTTTGCCCTCCACGGGACTTCAAAGTACCATGCACTTTCAAACATATTTTTTTTTAGAAACATTTTTTCCTTTTTAGAGGGTTTTAAAAAATGCTGTTTATATGCTGTTTGAAATAACAAAGTAGAGTAACATCAAGTATTGGTAATAACTTAGAAAACTGAAAACAGCCATAAAAGCAAATTATTGTCTTAGATATACAGAAGTAATTTGTAAGAAATGTACACCGTATAATAATATTTGAAAATTGTTTTTTCTTCATGTTCTGTGCATATGTCAGATATGAAAGTCCATTGATAGCAGCTGGGATTTTTCTAAACTCTAAGACTTAAGACCAGGGCATTGGAAAAAATTAAATAGTAGTGTGTAACTAAGTTTGAGAAACTGGATTGGAACTACTAGATTATTAAAAAGAGTTTTTTTTTGAGTTGTATATACCTCATTTTAAAAAAGGAGCAAATTATCTTAGAAGAATTTGTGAAGTATATTTTCAGTGCCTTTCTTTCCCTGAAAGGAAAACTAGGACTTTAGTTGTTTTAAGCCATACACAGTATTATTTAGAGCACTGGTTCTCAAAGTGGAGTCCCCAGGCCAGCGGCAGGAGCATCACCTGGGAACTTGCTAGAAATTCAAATTCTCAGACTCTAAGGCCTAATAATTGGACCCTCTGAGCATAGTTCCCAGCCATGTGATGATTCTGATGCATCCCCAAGGTTGAGAACCACCGATTTAGGGTTTAAAAGCAAATCAGTTTGTCCATTTCCCCAACTGCCACGACCTGAGGCGAGATAGCAGCCGGTTAGACATAGAGAAGGACATTTCTGCCTTCCAGGTTTTGTTTATCTACAAGTGTTTGGGAAGTCACTCAATGTGCTTCATTAGTACATGTCTGTATGTGATGAGGCGGGTATAGAAGTATATTAAAATACACATCTTAGAACTTTCCCCCTATTTCTTACTTCATAAGAAGGAAGGATTCTTTGTTTCTCCCAGAGTTTATAGGGATAATAGGTGGAAATGGAGAGAAAGTTAAGAGGAGGAAGTAGCTCACTGTTTAAGATAGGCCTAGTACTACCCCTGGGAGATGTGGGAAGCTGTTCCCCTGTAAAGAGATTCTAGGAAATGTATAAGACTCTAGGCTCCAGGCACAATTGTAAAATATTTGAGAGTTGTCTTCAGTGCCCTCTGGCTTTCTCTCCCCAGGTCTATGCTTTCCATCTACCCACTTACAAGAGTGTGAGTGGTAACTAACTTATTACTTATGGAATGCCTGTCCCGCACCCTCTTGAAAAGCTCAGTGGGCATTGCATCATGAAATCCTACAACCACACCAGGAGAATGTGGCCTCTTAAAAGCAACTAATACTCAGAGAGGTAAAATAACCTGCCCGACATCACAGAGGTATAAGGGTCGGAGGCAAGTCAAACCAGACTTTCCTGATTCCGACAGCTGTGCTCTTCGTCTCTGAGCGGTGGCCCAGATGGGATGTCTTTAGGCAGCGCCCCAGGCTGCAGAACTGCCCTCCTCCTGCCTTTAGCCAGCTCCACTCTCTCACTCGTGATCTTAGATGCTCCTGGCTCTGTGGGGGCAGTGGGCGTGGGGAAGTAGCTCCAAGGGTATAGTGAGCACAATTCAGGGTAACCTCTTTCAAGATTGTTTGTACCTAAAGGAAGAGGCAGTTTTTTAGATGTTAACAATTTGCGGGTGGCCTCTCTGGCAGTATAGCAGCTAATAGAGAAGGTATTTTGGAGTGGATTCAGGGGAACTTTCTAGTAACTTTTCAAATCATGCCCTTCAGGCAACTGCCTACCCTGACCATGAGTAAGGACAGATTGTTCATGTGCTTTGGGAATGTGTGTGTGTGTGTGTGTGTGTCTGTGTAAAGGGATCATTGTGTGGCAGACACAGATTAACCCAGGGTGAAAATTAGCTCTAATTTTTGTTAGATGCTTCCTCCTCTTAGTCTTTGTGAGAGTTGCATTCTCAGAACTAACTAAAAAAAACACTTATTGAGCATTTACTAAAACTCAGCAATAGGCACTGGGATACAAAGACTGACTTCAAGAAAGGCTCTAGTAGGGAAACTAAAGATACAACACTATATAACTTTGTTGAAACAGTGATGGAGATGTTCACAAAGAATTATGGGAAAGAGAAGAGGCACCCAGCTCAGCTTGGGGGCAGTCAGAGGAGGGTTGCCTGTGGTGCAAGTAAGGTGTTGCTTATTCTTGGAGAAAGGATACAAGTCAGGGTAGAGAGCATGGCTAGAGGCACTTGGGCTGGGTATGTGGGGAGCTGAAGCATTTTGGTGTTGTGAACTAGTGGGGATGTAGCAAGTGGGAGGCTGTTAAATGCGCTAGGAAGAGAAGTTGACAAAGGTCAACTTGCATCTTAAGTGTGTAAGCTGGCAAATGAGTGTTAAGTTTGGGGAAACCAAAGGTCAGATCCTAGTGATAACACACCTACAAGATTGTTGTTATTTGTATTCTGAAACCTTGAACTATTCGCCCTACTAATGTTAATGATTTTTATTATATTTCAAAAATGTTTTTAAAAATCAAAGTTACACATGCCCAGTTATAAGCCGTAGTGCCCTGCCCTCCTTTATTCAACTCTAGTCCTGTTGGGCAAAAGCCACCACTTCTCTTTGAGTTGTTTCTTCTTGCAGTTATTTCTACACCTCCAAATGAGACTCTTCTGCCCCTAATTTGTGATTTATTGATTCTAGTGAACTTCCTGTTACGTTATACGAAGATATGACATACCCTCTCCCCTTCTTCCATATTTCCGTTATACTTATATTACTTTTTAAATTTCCTCTGTTGGTTACTGATCTATTTACATAGGTCATGACCTGAAGTCCTTGGCTTCTACCTATCTACACCCACTTAGCATCAACCAAGTGGTGCAAACAGAGTGGGATAGGAGAGAGTTGCTCCTGAGAGGTTCCAGCCAAGGGAGCCCGCCATGATAGAACTACTCAAGTCTACTAACTGGAGAGACGTTTAATTTATTAGATAACTGTGAGATTATTCTTTCTAGAGTGACAAAACAGTGACAAAATTCAACCTTTTGTTTATTAAGGTAGGAAATAAAGTCTTTGCTAAAAGTTTTTTTTTAAGTCCACCCTTCCCAACAAATCCCCTAAGCTGTCCCAATCAGTTGCAATTTATTATGAACCAGCAGCCAAGAATGCTCTTCTGTGATGTGTTATTACCTGAGGTGGGTGGGAAGAGATTTTTTTTTTAATGTAGGTAATATTTTATTTTGCCTGTATGTAGCAAGAGCTGCTTCCCTGAAGAGTGGTGGCAACCAGAGCTCCTTCAGTGTGTGACTAGTTCATGTGACCCAGTCACAGTCTTGGTTTTTGTTGTGGAGAGAGAATCAGTTCTGGCTGAATTCACATTTGCTCTGATATTTGTCCTAAACTATGATCTGAAAATGCAGTGAGTAATGGTTTTTAATCACACATTTAATAATCTCAATGGTTTCTCCTTCCATTCCCTTAATTTCTAATTTAATTCCATTGTAGTCAGAGAATATAATTTGTACGACTTGAACCCTTTAACATTATTTGAATTTGTTTTGTGACTCAGATTATAATCTAATTTGGTAAGTGTTCCATATGCACTTCAAAAGAATGTCTATTTTGTTGTTGGCGGAGGGGAGAGGAGATGTTCTACAATGAGGTATCACCTCACACCAGTCAGAATGGCCATCATCAAAAAATCTACAAACAATAAATGCTGGAGAGGGTGTGGAGAAAAGGGAACACTCTTGCACTGTTGGTGGGCATGTAAATTGATACAGCCACTATGGAGAACAGTATGGAGGTTCCTTAAAAAACTAAAAATAGAGTTACCATACGACCCAGCAATCCCACTACTGGGCATATACCCTGAGAAAACCATAATTCCAAAAGAGTCATGTACCACAATGTTCATTGCAGGTCTGTTTACAATAGTCAGGACATGGAAGCAACCTAAGTGTCCATCGACAGATGAATGGATAAAGAAGATGTGGCACATATATACAATGGAATATTACTCAGCCATAAAAAGAAACGAAATTGCGTTACTTATAGTGAGGTAGATGGACCTAGAGTCTGTCATACAGAGTGAAGTAAATCAGAAAGAGAAAAACAAATGGTGTATGCTAACACATATATATGGAATCTATTGAGAAAAAAAGGTACTGAAGAACCTAGGGGCAGGACAGGTATAAAGACGCAGACGTAGCAAATGGACTTGAGGACACGGGGAGGGGGAAGGGTAAGCTGGGACGAGTGAGAGAGTGGCATGGACATATATACACTACCAAATGTAAAACAGATAGCTAGTGGGAAGCAGCTGCATAGCACAGAGAGATCAGCTCAGTGCTTTGTGACCACCTAGAGGGGTGGGATATGGAGGGTGGGAGGGAGACGCAAGAGGGAGGGGATATGGGGATATATGTATATGTATAGAAGATTCACTTCGTTATAAAGCAGAAA
The DNA here is from genome assembly GCF_949987515.2 of Delphinus delphis. NCBI lineage: Eukaryota > Metazoa > Chordata > Mammalia > Artiodactyla > Delphinidae > Delphinus > Delphinus delphis. Next base: position 16,266,647 of record NC_082696.1, read on the forward strand.
CTAACACACCATTGTAAAGCAATTATACACGAATAAAGATGTTAAAAATAAATTAAAAAAATGATTTTTTAAAATTATGAAAAAAAATGTCAGTCAGGTCAAGTTGGTGGATAATTCCGTTTGACTCCTATATTCTTACTGATTTTCTATTCTGTCGATTATTGAGAGGGGTTATTGAATTCTTCCAGTATAATTATGGATTTGTCTATTTGTCTCCTTGCCGTTCTGTCAGTTTTTGACTTCATGTGTTTTGAAGCTTTGTTGTAAGGTGCATAAACGTTTAGGATTATTCTGTTCTCCTGATGAATTGACACCTTTATCATTAAGAAATGACTTAAAAAAATCTCTGGTAAAATTCTTTGTTCTGCAATAGATTTTGCCAGATATTAATGTAGCCACTCTGGCCTTCTTTTGGTTAGTGTTGGCATGGTATATTATTTCCATCCTTTTACTTTTAATCTTTTTATGTCTTTATATATAAAGTTGGTTTCTTATAGGAAATATATAGTTGTCTTGCTTTTTAATCCATTCTGAATGATCTTTTACTTTTAATTGTGGTGTTTAGACCCCACTTGCATTAATATGATTACCTTTAAGGTTAGGTTAAAATTGGTCACTTTGCTGTTTGTTGTCAGTTTATCCCATCTGTTCTTTATTCCCTCCCTTTTTTTTTTCTCTTTTCTGCCTTCTTTTGAATTAATCAGGTATTTTTATGGTTCCATTTTATCTTTGTTGACTTACTAGTTATAACACTTTGCTTTGTTAGTTTGGTGGTGGCTTTAGGGTTTATGGTATACATCTTTGACTTATCACAGTCTACCTATCACTTCAAATTAGTATAAGAACCTTACAAGAGTATACTTTCACTTCCATTCCTCCCTCTTTTTGTGCTTATTGTTATATATCTTTATACAACTTTTCAGCTACATTGTTATTATTTTCATTTAAACAGTAAATTAATTTTCTTTTAAGGAGATTTAAATAATTATAGAAAAAAATTTTATATATTTACCTAAGCAGTTACCTTTTTTTTTTTTTTTTTTTTGTGGTACGCGGGCCTCTCACTGTTGTGGCCTCTCCCGTTGCGGAGCACAGGCTCCGGACGCGCAGGCTCAGCAGCCATGGCTCACGGGCCCAGCCGCTCCGCGGCATGTGGGATCTTCCTGGACCGGGGCACGAACCCGTGTCCCCTGCATCGGCAGGCGGACTCTCAACCACTGCGCCACCAGGGAAGCCCAGCAGTTACCATTTTTAATTCTCTTCATTCCTCTGTGTAGATCTATATTTCCATTTGGTATCATTTAACTTTATATTATTAAAATATTTTCAAAGAGTGCTGTAATTAGGACTAAATGTATCATAAATCCTGGTTCTAAAACTACCTTTAGGCTGTTTTCAAGGAAAAATGATAGCAAATACTAAAATCGTGAATATCATGCATTAATTCTGTTTCTGTTATGAGTCATTTAAAGGAAATAGAAAATGTAATAACTAACTTGAATTCTAAGTAAGTGCATTTAGACTCTCTGTTATGTGAGTAAGAATTCTGAATCATAAACAGCAGCCTCCTATTTCTCATAAGGTAGAGTTTTAAAATGTTTCCTTTTTTTGTATAGGTATCGTGTTTATGTGGTTCTAACATCAAAAGGTATTCTGTGAAAATCTCCTACCTCTGTCTCCCATTTGCCCAGTTCCTACATCCACCCCCATTCTTTATGCCCAACTAGATAATCACTGTTATTAATATTTGGTTTATCTCTCCAAGGACTTAAAAAATACATTTACAAGCTAATTCCTATCTCCTTATATATGTTAATGATACATCTACTGCTCTGCATCTTGTGTTTTTAACTTAATATATTTTGAAGATTTTCTATATCAATATATAAAGAACTTGCTTATTCTTGAAAAAAAATTATGTAGCATTCCATTGTAGGGATGCATCTTACTTTATTAAACCAGACCTTGAATTCATAGACCTTTCAATTTTTTTGCTATTACGTACAATGCTGCAATGAATCCACTTGTACTAACGTTATCTGCATGTGTGTGAGTATCTCTGTAGGGTAAATTCCTAGAAATGAAATTGTTGGATCAAAGATATAATCTTTGTAATTTTGATATTGCCCAATTCTTTTCCATTGGGATTTTACCAATTTACATTCCCATTAGCATTGTGGGAAGGTGACTGTTTCCCCACAGCTTTGCCAGCATAGTGTACTTCTAGATTTTTGTATACATTATGTGATAAAATTGCTATCTCGGTTTTAATTTATATATCTCTTATGATAAGTGAGGTTGAATAGCTTTTCAAATGTTTAAAAGCTGAGGGTAGAATTTTAAAAAGTGTATGATTGATTTACTGAATCTCAAGAAAACACTTTGGAGAAAGTAGGGAAATCAAAGAAGGAAAAATTCAAATAATTTAAACATTTTTAACCATAAAATTCCTATTAAAGACAATAAATGTTTCTCAGAATCACTGAGTACCACCTCAAACATCTGCCACTGTTAATATCTCATGTTATATAATATTTTCTTTGGCTCCCAATAGAATACAAACCAATGCACAAATGTATAAGCCAATTAACAATCATACTGACGTCTCTAACTCTAATCCACTATCACGTGGATCATTTTAACCTCTTCAAGGGTAGGATTTTTAAAATAGAAAATGATCATTTTAATTATGTAACTTCAGAGTATAGGTTTCCATTGAAAACTGGGGAGATGCATGGGGTATGAATATCAGTCCAGAACTCAAGTTCTTTGTTTTCCTTTAAATCAACTTATATCTAGCTCTGAGTCTTATCCTGTGGAGGTAGAAAGAAATTCCATTTCAAACATGCTTGGGGCCCCATGCCTCAGGGCTATCAAAGGTCCAGGGGTCTTGTGTAGCCCCTTGGCACTGGGACGGGTTGTCTTTCCGCCCTGGTTGCTGCTGAGATGCCTGTGGTGGGAGCTCACAGGGGTCCTAAGCCTCCATGCCTTGTGCCACACATGAGGTGGGGTACTCATCAGTAAGAAGAGGGTCCTGCTCTGGTGCGTGTGTGGCCACCAAGGTCTGGCACCTCCTGGGGCCCTCCATAAGCATTGCCCTGGTCCTCACTTTCTCTGGAACCCCGACTTCTTTCCCTATTCCAATCCAGGCCCAAATCTCCACTCTTTTTTTACACTTTTCAAAGGCCCATTCCCTCCAGGACAATAAGTGCAGCTTCTTTAAAGGACTAAAGCTTTTTCAAAAGCAAGAATGGGAATTATCTTTTCAGGCAACCTCCTTAGACATCCCATTATTATAGGGTGCAAAAAATGTCTGGCTACCTGCTTGAAATGGTGGTAGGGGGAAAACACAGGCAGAGCAAAGATAAGGTAATATTTCAGTACATTTCTCCTATAAGTGAGTAATGGTGGGTTTGAAAAGCCAAGGTAATAAAACGCTTTCAATTAGAATTACGAGACAAAAGAAACACTTTCTACTTTGAGGTTGTACAGTCTACAGTTCCACTCTTAAGAACAAAATGCTCAGGTCACATCCATACACGTTAGCAATGGGATCCCTTAACTGGGTGCCTAGTTCCATGAGACTTTTGGATGACAGAAGGCCGGATCACCCAGCCACAGCAATTCTAATGCATTTGCTATTTATGTCACATAGAAAACTGTTAGTTCTGGGCCCGGGATGCAAGATTCCATCACGCTTTTGAGTTTTGAACTGAGGTCCTATCATGTTTCCAACAATGATACTGGTCAATGGAAATATTATACTTTTAAGATATAAAACTAGATTACTAACAGAGATTTAACTTTGTGAGGTGCAAGCCGAAACTTTTATTTTCTCCGATCACTGCTTCCAATTGCCGTCTGTCCTCTCTTTTTTGTTCTATTAAGTAGCAGATTTTTAAGATCCTTTTACTTTCTAGTCACTTTCCATTTATTGAAATTAGTTCAGTTTCAACTCTAATCACATATCACATTCAAAAGCTTCCGTCTCCCCATCACAGGTCAGACTTTTAAAGGACTTTGAACAAGGAAGCTATGTGGTCTGCCTTTCTGTTCCCTTTCCCTGTTTCTTTTTGAGGGATCAGGGACAAAGGGAGGCACAAGGACCACCTCCTCGTGTTGACTGTTGCTGGTTCTTTTGCTAAACTGATGGGCCATGGATACTGGCTCGGTGCCAGGTGAACAAAGGCTGATTCTCTCATGGAATGTATAAATCAGCACATGAAGCATCCTCATTGCACAAGTCCCTTTCTGGAACGTCTGGCCCTGGCCCAACCTCTGCCAGCCTCCTTTAGCACTGCCCTGGCAGTCTGCCCTTGACGGTAGAGTTCACTCACTTGGTAGACAGATCTTTAGAGTGCAGCACTACAGAGCAGATTCCTCTCAGCCCCCGTCCACGAGAGCCACTCAAGTATCTGTTCCACAGGATCTAAGCCGCAGGAGCCTCGGGTATCTCTTCTAGGCCAAGAGTAGAAACTCATATGCTGCTCCCTGCCACCTCTTCTCTAAGACCTCTATCTGTTAGATGACAGTTGTGACCATCACAAACGGCCCCAAATATTGCCAAAGGTCTCCTGGTGATAGGGCGACCAACTTTCCTGGCAGTAGGCCTGAAAGTCCCATGTCCTGATGTGGTACACAGAGTACTGTCCCCCCAAAACTGTCCACATGCAAATCCCCCAAACCTTTGACTCTATTACCTTCCATGGCAAAGGGACTTTGCAGAGGTGATTAGTTCAGTATCTTGAGATGGGATGATTATCCTGGGTGATTTGGGTGGGCCCACTGCAATCACGAGGGTCCTTAGAAGAGGGAGGCAGGAGTGCTAAAGTCAGAGAAGGAACCGTGATGATAAGAGCTGAGATCAGAGTGATACAATTGCTGACCTTGAAGATGGAAGGGGGCCATGAGTCGAGGAATGCAGTCAGCCTCTAGAAGTTGAAAAAGGCAAGAAATAGATTCTCCCTGAGAACCTCTAGAAGGAACACGACCCTGTCAACACCTTGATTTTAATCTAAGGAGACTTCTGACCTCCAGAACTGTAAGATAATAAGTTTGCATCACTTAAGCCACTAAATTTATGATTATTTGTTATAGCAGCAATAGGAAACAAACACACCCACAAACTCCTTGGTCCCAACCCAAACCAGGACTGTGGGTCATCCCACCTGGGGGGCAAAATTGCCCCTGGTTGAGAAACACTGCTCTGTCTTTTAGGAGTAGTTTTCTTGAACTTTGCTCACTTAGCTTCAAGAAGGGACACATGCTTTTCCCTTCTCCGAGGATGAGGAAGGAATTATCTCTTACCACAGAAAATTACATTCCCACAAGGCAATTACTCAACAACTTCCTCTTACCTCTCAACCAGCTCAGCCTTTGGGAGGTTGAGGGTGGGGCTGGAGGTGTGTGGTATTGGTTTTGTGTCAGCCAATACTGACACAGTTGGTCTTGGCTCCCTTTTTTACTCAGCTTTTTCCAACTCTTTGCAAATTCCAAAGCAAAAGGAAAAAATCACATTCAACTTTCCATTAACCTCAGAAATGGCTTTAAGCAAAGCCTTTTGCAACTTCTGCTTTCTGGTTGTCCATAAGTGTGAGGAAGAAGATCTGACTGTCGGTATGACAGCTTCATTTCCTATCTCTGGTGGACTCTACTGTCCCCCAATATATCTTTTTCCATAGTAATAGTGTTTTAAGGAAACCACTTGGCTGCCCAGCTAATGAGTACACTTTCAAGCCTTCCTAGCAGCTAGCTGTAGGTCAGTGACTAAGATCTGGCCAAGAGGATGTTAGTATCTTCTGGCTCATTTCCTGAAAAGGAAGTGGCTTGCCCTCTACTTCCTCTTTTCCTTAGGGTAGGAATGCAGATAAAATGATGGTGAATTAACTTCAACCAAGCAGATGATGACAATATGTTAGAGGATGATGGAGCCACAAGATAGAAAGAACCTGGGTTCCGGGATGACCCCATGGAGTAGAGCTGCCTACCCATCCTTAAGTAAGCTTAAGCTGTGTACAGTATATACTAACTCACTAGTAAAATTATTTGCATCCCTGTCCATTTTCTGTGTTCCGTATAGTAGGAATTCCCAAACACTGTCATGCCGATGACATTCTCGACAATATTTTCAACTGTCCAAGTCAAAATGAAAAAATAAGAATAATGCAGTAGCTAAGAGATGGAAAAGAAAAGCCGCAGACAAAGGAATTGTTTCCAGAATATAAAAAGAACTCTCAAAGGTCAATAATAAGAAAACCAAACAAGCCAATTAAAAATGGGCAAAAGAATTAAACTGACATTTCCTTAAAGAAGATATATAGTTGGCAAATAAGCACATAAAAAGGTGTTTAACATCACTAATCATTAGGGAGATGAACATGGAAAACACGAATACCATCAAACACCTATTAGCATAGTTAAAGGAAACAAAAATTGATGTTATCAAGCACTGTCTAGGATAGTAACCACCGGTGCCCCATCTATTGCTGGTGTGATGCAAAATGACAGAGCCAGTTTGGAAAACAGTCTGGCAGTTTCTTGTAAAGTTAAAGGTACACATCGTATGACCCAGCGATCCCTCTCCTAGGTATTTACCCAAGTGAAATGAATACCTATGTTCACACAAAAACCTGTATGTGAATGATTGCAGTGGCTGTATTCATAATCACCAAAAACTGGAAACAAACCAAATGTCTCTCAGTGGGGTAATAGATAAACATAATGTGATGCATTCATGTAATGGAATACTACTCAGTGATAAAAGGAATGAATTACTGATATATGTAACAACATGGCTAAATCTCAAATACCTTATACTAAGTGAAAGAGGTCAGACTCAAAAGTCTACCTATTATCTGATTTCCTTCTATGATAGTGTTGCAAAGACAAAACTACAGATCAGACGACGGAAAAAGATCAGTGGTTGCCAGGGGCTGGAGGAGGTGATAGGACTGGATTGCGAAGGGGCACAGAGGAATTTTTTAGGGTAAAGGAACTGTTTTATTTGACTGTTCCTGACAGTCAGTCCTGACTGACACTGTGGTGTCATACGATTCTATACACTTGTCAAAATTTGAAGAACTGTGCACTAAAAATGGTGAACTTTATTGTATGTAAACTGTACTTTAATTAAAAAATGGAAAAGAAGAATAATTTGTGGTAAGTTTTAAATTTTTTATTTCTTTAAAAGTTTATTTATTTATTTTTGGTTGCTTTGGTTCTTTGTTGCTGTGCACGGCTTTCTCTAGTTGAAGCGAGCAGGGGCTATTCTTCGTTGCAGTGCATGGGCTTCTCACCGTGGTGGCTTCTCTTGTGGCAGAGCACAGGCTCTAGGCGCGTGGCTTCAGTAGTTGTGGCATGTGGGCTCAGTAGTTGTGGCTCATGGGCTCTAGAGCACAGGCTAAGTAGTTGTGGCGCACGGGCTTCATTGCTCTGTGGCATGTGGGATTTTCCCGGACCAGGGCTCGAACCCGTGTCCCCTGCATTGGCAGGCAGATTTTTAACCACTGCACCACCAGGGAAGCCCAATTTGTGGTAAGTTTTTAATAAGACTACTCAGTTTTACAATGTTACATATTATACATGCTTTGTAACTTGTAGCACGATGTTGTTGCTTGTATAGTGTAACATTTCTTGGTTTTTATTTGGCACAGTAATGAGTTGGCCACTTTTTACTGGAATCCCAGATTTTTGGTGGACATCTTCCTGGTATATGTAATCTCAGCCTAGGATGCACTGCCTTAGAAGGCCAGGCTCTATAGACTTAATCAGGGATTGTGGTGCAATAAAATAAAACCTACTCAACTCATATCAGGAAAGGAGTTTATGAGGAGATAGAGAGGACTGTTGTAGAACCCAGATGCAAGAGCTCTTCTTGATCTGGGGAAACAAGAACGCCTCAGGCAGCTTTCTCCCCACCCACTCCCTCATTTCTCTCTCCGTTGTAACAAGGTCTCTCCTCTTTGCTGCTGTATCCATACAAGCTCCTCTGCCTTCGCTGCACCCCAGCCTCTTCTGATTATACGTGGCCCAGCATGGCAGCCAGCCCCAAGTCCTAAGTGACCCCTGACTCAATCTCAGTTCAAAGGAGACAGATTCTGGCCAGCCCAGCAACTCATGGGTTAGTTCTTCACTTCAGCGCAGGCAGCTGTGGCCAGAGAGAGGTCATATTATGAAGAACAAAGGCACCAGGGCTACAGGCATACATTAGATTCTTTATGATGGAGTGTGGGCAGGCAATGGCTGGTACCTTTACTACAAATGACTTGTGTTTAACGTTTGCTCTTATTAAATGCCTGGCAAATGAGTGAAGTAAACCGAGAATATTCTAATCTTCTCCCTCCAGGTCAACCAGAGCAGGTCCCAAATTGTGAGACTTGGGCCTCCTGAAACTCTGATGTTTACAATATTCTCAGGGGATGCACCGTGTTTTCACATCAGAGAGACTAACGAAAGCAGATTTTACTTAGGTGTCAAGCATCTGACTCAGTTCTTGACCTATCTTAAATAAAAACAACACGTTATGGCTTTACAGACTTGGTGAACGTTAACAAGTTGAACTTTCCAATGTCCTGAGTATCCTTATTTATTGCCCAAGGAACCTAAGATTCAGAGAGGTTAAAGGAATTGCAAAAGCTGACAGTGAGGGACTCTTGATGCTTTGATAAGGAATTGGAAGTTTCTAGCTCGCAGACGCATGCTCCGTCTACTAGGTCACTCTCTGAAAAAAAATTTTGATGTTAAAAAGATTGACTCATTCTGTAACCATGAGAATTGGAAACAACTACTGTATTGTGCTTTTTTTCTTTTTTAAAGTTTTTATTACACAAGCAGTACATGTTCATTATAAAGAAATCATAAATTATGGATAACCAGATAGATGAAATCACAGACGCATATATTTTATTTTAAATGCAGAAGGGAAGACTTGTTTTTATAATCACTGTGGTAGATTATCCTCTCTACATTCAAAACAGCACCAGAAAATTCTTTTTTCTCAGAGGTGAAGAAGGGAACATTTTCCTCCTCTTCCCACACTAGAGCTTCCCCTTTGGCCCTTCAGAGAGGGAGAATCTTTCCTCAGCTAGTGGCAGCCAATGTGCTTCCGGTGTGGGAGCTTTACACTCTTCACGGAGATAAAGCAAAACCACGGCTGAGTTTGGAGGAGGCCTGGAGCAAGTACCATGAAAAATGTACTTGAAAAAAAAAAATCCCAGCTCAGTTCAACAGTATTCAAGACCAAATGTATCATATGCTAGGGAATAATAGTAACAGCCTTACCACCAGATACTCACCATAACAATCCTATGTGGAAGGACAAATCTGTTTTATTTATGAGGACATTGAGGATTTTGAGAGGTTAAATAACTTGACTAAGGAACCACAGCTAGTGAATAATACAGACAGAATTTGAATCCAGACAGTCAGGCTCCAGAGCCTGCTACCTTAACCAGTACTATCTGAAGGGATAAAAACGAATCCAAGAATGAAGAGGCAAAATTTGTAGACTCGTTAAACAAAAATTTGGGGGGGTGGGGGGAGAAGGAATTTAAGAATCACAAAAAGTACAGTGAAGAGATTGAGTCATCCTTATTTCTACCACTCAGAATGAACTATGCAACATGTTTGTTTTCAGGATTTTTTTAAAAAGAAAAATCACATGCTTACAATAAATAAGTCAAATAATGTGGAGATATACAAAGTAGAAAGTATCACCCCAAATTCCCACCACATTAGACAAACATCACTGCAGACATTTTTCTGTTTATTCAGATACGGTGGCAGGCAGTTTGCTCAGTGCCTCTGAACTCATCCTGAAGCCCTGTTCAGTGATAAAGCATCACAGGAGATATTTTTCCTGCTTCTTTTCTCATTCCTCTTCTTAAATTCATGTAGTGCCCATTTAGGGTAGAGCCTTCCTCCCTCCCTCCCTCCCTCCCTCCCTCCCTTCCTTCCTTCCTTCCTTCCTTATCATCCATGCAACTATTCAGTGGTTACTCTGTACCAGGAATTGTGCTAGGTGTTTGGGATAAAAAAGTTTCTGATACATGGTAGAAAAAAGCCTGGTGGAGAAAAACAGAGAACAATTGAGAACAATTACAGGTTTCTAATGAAATATAAGGGACCCTGCAAACACAGAGGTAAAATGGCAGTAACAAAACTTTACACCTATTGAGAACTTACCATGTCAGTCACTATTCTAAGCACATTATATATATATATATTAATTCATTTGCACCTGTGGAGGTCAAGGAAGGCTTCCTGGAGGAAGTGACATTTGAGTTGAATCATGAAAGGTGAGGAATCACTTATCAGAGATTCAGGTGAAGACAGTGTATCCCAGGCAGAGGGAACAACTTGTCCAAAACCAGAAAGAATATCCCGTGAGAACTGTAGCGACCACAGGTGAAGCCCAAAAGGTCAGGTCATCAGGAAGAATTTTAAGGACCTGCATGGCATAATCAAAAATGTAAATGATAAAGATCTCTCTGGCTATAACTGGAAGGTAGATTGAAGAGAATAGGATGAAGGCAAGAGGGTCAATAAGAACTACCTGAGAGTATTGATCCAGCTGAGAATTGATAAAGGCCTAAATGGAAGCTGTGCCATTGTGAGTGGAGAGGAGGCAGGAGATTTGAGAGATGTTCAGGAATTAGAAACGTCAGTGAATAATTATAATAATAGGAACATTTAGTGAGCATTTAGCCTGTGCTCGACGATCTCCACCATAGCCTATGGGGCAGACACCATCATTAGCCCCGTTTTACAAGTGAGGAAACAGAGTTGTTAAGTAACTTGCTCAAGGATATATAGTTAGCAAGTACTGGGGCCTAGTACTGAACCCAGGTTTTCTGACTCCAGAGTTCATGCATGTGACCCTGTGCTACGCAAACTCCTACCGTTTTCATCAACATTTATAGAGGGAGATCAAGCCAGAGACTCAAAGAACAACTGGACGTGGAAGTAAGAGGGTGCTACCTGTGATGACTTCCAGAATCCCGCACTGGACAAATCCTGGGAGCAACTGGGATTAGTGTAGTATTCTCAAATAATGCCTGGAGAACCATTGCTCTTTTTATATATGTGACAGAGAGAAGAATTTTGCAATGCTCTCTGTGGCAGAGAAAGCCAGTTATCTCTCACATTCTTTCTTACCCTTTTCTTTAGTAAATAGTAGCCATTATTTTCAGGTGGGCTCATGACCACCCAGAATACCATTTTGCCCAGCTGCATGTGGGCCACGTGACTAAACGTAAAGGGAGGAAGAGTGAGCAACTTGAGAAGTGCCCTTTAAGGAGAAAGGGCAGCACTTCTTCTTGCCTTTCTTCTTTTTCCAGGCTGGAATGCTGACACGATGGCTGGAGCTGGAGCAGTCATCCTGAACCATAACATGGAACTGAGGATGGTAGAACGATGACCAAGAAGGAGCCTGGGTCCTTGACACCATGGAGGGCTACATCAGCCCTGGACTGATGACCTTTTTTGTGAGTGTTTTTTGTTTAAGTCATTACCATTTTGATTTTCCTGGTAGTTAAAGCTAACCTAAGTCTAACTAATACATTGATTATGATATCCTTTGGCGAGTATATTTCTCTATAGCCTTTGATTTTCACCTTTTGTTTTGGGTGATGATACTAATTCACTTATTCATTTGATGTATATTTATTGAGTTCTCACCATTTGCCAGAGACTATTCTAGACATTGGTGGTGTAGCAGTGAGCAAAAAAAAATCCCGAACCTGTTGGAGCTTACTTTCAAGTGGAGGAAAGAGACAATGAACGAAAATCTGTATACACAATATAATGTCAGTTATTAGGCTTCTTTTGCTTTATGATGCTGGAGCTGGGATACTTTTCTGCTTTTCCTGCAGTATCCTTGTTAGGTCATACCAATAGGGGGCCCCAGAGAGAACTCGGACTACAGGAAGAGTAAGAAGGGATATGTACACTCTTTTCTCTCAGTGCCAGTCTCATGAATTTCCCTCAGAAACATCAGCACCAGCGGCAGGTAGGTGTCCCCTTCTTAGTTGTCTGAGTTCCAGCTTTGCAGGGATCCCCTCCTTCCTACTTGTACAATATTAGTTTGCTAGGACTGCCATCTCAAAGTACTGTATATGGCCTGGGTGACTTGAATAACAGAAATTTATTTCCTCACAGTTCTGAGGGCTGGAAGTCCAAGATCAAGGTGTCAGCAGGGTTGGTTTTTTCTGAGAACTCTCCGCTTGGCTGGTAGTTGGCTGTCTTCTCCCTGAGTCTTCACACAGTCTTCCCTCTGTACACGTCTGTGTACAGATCTCCTCCTCTTATAAGTATAACCAAGCAGGACCCTCTGGGGCCTTCCCTGGACAGACACCCCACCCTCCCCACCACAATGTCCTCTGTCTGCCTCTTGTTTGTAGTAAAACTTTAGCCCCCTAGGCTTTTCCCAACTTCCAAGAATAAATTTGATCAGAGAAGTGAGAAAATGCAAAAACAATGGAAAACGGTCAAGTAAGTCAAAATAATAATAGTTTAACCATTAAATAAAGTCAAGGGCCTTTGGTTCCTCCTCAAAGGCTAAAGATGATATTCTAAGTCATATCCTTTGAGCTGCTATGCAGATATTGAAAGCCCCACCAGGTGGAAGAAGTTAACTGCATGCTGCCCACAAGCATGTAGACCCCGACTTGCTGGAACCAGAAGGTTGATGATATTGACTCACTATGACCTCACCACCAACCAGTCAGAAGACTGTCTGTGAGATGATCACGCCCCACAACCCTCTCCCTCACCCTGTCTTTAAAAATCTTTCCCTGAAACCCATTGGGGAGTTCAGGCTTTTTGAGCACTAGCTGTCCCGGACTCCTGAAATAAACACTGCACTTTCTTTTGCCACAACCTGGTGTCAGTAGATTGCCTTTACTACGCATGGGCGAGTGGACCCAAGTGTAGTTAGGTGACATAAGGACACTGGCCATATTGGACTTGGCTCACCCTAATGGCTCATTTTAACTTCATGTCTTTAAAGGCCCTATCTACAAATACAGTCATGTCCTGAGGTGCTGGAGTTTAACATATGGATTTCTGTGGGGTGGGGAGAACACAATTGATCCCATAACACTACTCCAACTTCTATATGTGTATATTTTTAGTACAGTTAACTTTATTTTTTTTAAATTAATTTATTTATTTGGTTGCACCGTGTCTTAGTTGCGGCAGGCGGGCTCCTTAGTTGCGGCAGGTGGGCTCCTTAGTTGCAGCTCGCGGGCTCCTTTGTTGCGGCTCGCCAGCTCCTTAGTTGCAGCATGTGGGCTCCTCAGTTGTGGCATGCAAACTCTTAGTTGCGGCATGCGTGTGGGATCTAGTTCCCTGACCAGGGATGGAACCCAGGCTCCCCTCCATCGGGGGCGCAGAGTCTTATCCACTGCTCTACCAGGGAAGTCCCAGCTTCTATATTTTAATAATTACAATTTCTTCTCTTTGCTACCCCAGCCCTAGAAGTGGAAACTTCTTGCAGTTGTTATCTCCATGAAGTGCTGATATTTCCCTTTTGCATTTTTGCTTCTTCGATACCTAGTGCCCAATTCTTTACATTACTTTCTCTCTGTTAAGATAACTGGTGCGGGTTCCCACGCTTAACCAGTCCCCGACTGAGGCAAGGGGAGACTCTGTGTCAGTTACAGGGACAGTAGGGTGGTGTCCCAGGGGTTCAGGCTGGCCTCCCCTCCCACACAGGGCTTTCAGGAGGCACTACCTCTGACAGTTACTACATCTGTGCTCTGGTTCTTGGCTTGCGAGGGTCAAAAACCCGATTTGGTCAGTGCGCTTCGAGTTGGTCAGGCTCTCAGCGATGGATGCCTGCAAAACAAAGTCCTGGGAGATGAAGGTGTGGAGTACAAACCGAATGACCATTTGTTAGATGATGTGGGTTTGGGATATTCATGCTCTCCAGTTAGCCCTTCTCTTCCCTAAGGAAACCTACATAGGAATTCAGATGGGACCAAAGTTTCCTTAGTCAGCATGAAATCTGAGCAACGGTAGAGTCGGTGGTCTCAGCAGCTCATGAGGTGACCAGATTACAATATTCTAGCATACTCGTCTCTACTGAGGGACAGTCTGCCAAGTGGATGAGAACAATCATGTTAACCAGGGAGGATGCCCTCTGCCCTGGAGAGTGACACAGATACGTGGACAATCTATGGCTCCTTAGGCAATTGTGGGCTCCCCTTTCCTAGATTTCACACAGGCAATCCTTTTTTTGTTCACCATCCTCCTTTCTGCACATGAATTTGACTACTGCTCTCTTTTGCGTTCGATTAACACCAGATGATATTTTGAGTTCCATTTATTCTTTTGACCTAAAGATTTTTTAAAAAATTTATGTTATTGAAGTATAGTTGATTTACAATGTTATGTTAATTTCTACTGTACAGCAAAGCGATTCAGTTATACATATATATACATTCTTTTTCATATTCTTTTCCATAATGGTTTATCACAGGATATTGAATAGTTCCCTGTGCCACACAGTAGGACCTTGTTGTTTATCCATTCTATATATAATAGTTTACATCTGCTAATCCCAAACTCCCAATCCATCCCTCCCCAACCCCTCTTCCCCTTGGCAACTACAAGTCTGTTCTCTATGTCTGTGAGTCTGTTTCTGTTTTGTAAATAAGTTCATTTGTGTCATATTTTAGATTCCACATATAAGTGATATCATATCGTGTTGGTATTTCTCTTTCTGACTTACTTCACTTAGGATGATAATCTCTAGGTCTATCCATGTTGCTGCAAATGGCATTATTTCATTCTTTTTTGTGGCTGAGTGGTATTCCATTGTATATATGTACCACATCTTCTTTACCCATTCATCTGTCGATGGACATTTAAGTTTCTTCCATATCTTAGCTGTTATAAATAGTGCTGCAATGAACATTGGGGTGCATGTATCTTTTCGAATTATAATCCTCTCCAGATACAGTGCCCAGGATCATATGGTAACTCTATTTTTAAGTTTTTGAGGAACCTCCATACTGTTCTCCATAGTGGCTGCACCAATTTACATTCCCACCGTCAGTGCAGGAGTATTCTCTTTCTCCACACCCTCTCCAGCATTTATTGTTTGTAGACTTTTTTGGCTCAGCAGCCATGACTCATGGGCCCAGCCGCTCCGTGGCATGTGGGATCTTCCCGGACCGGGGCATGAACCCGTGTCCCCTGCATCGGCAGGCGGACTCTCAACCACTGCGCCACCAGGGAAGCCCGTTTGTAGACTTTTTGATGATGGCCATTCTGACCGGTGTGAGGTGATACCTCATTGTAGTTGTGATTTGCGTTTCTCTAATAATTAGTGATGACGAGCATCTTTTCATGTGCCTATTGACCATCTGCATGTCTTCTTTGGAGAAATGTCTATTTAAGTCTTCTGCCCATTTTTTGATTGGGTTGTTTGTGTTTTGTTATTGAGTTGTATGAGCTGTTTGTACATTTTAGAAATGAAGCCCTTGTCTGTCGCATTGTTTGCAAATATTTTCTCCCAGTTCGTTTTGTTTATGGTTTCCTTTTCTATACAAAAGCTTGTAAGTTTGATTAGGTCCCATTTGTTTATTTTTGTTTTTATTTCTATTGCCTTAGGAGACTGATCTAAGAAAACATTTATATGATTTATGTCAGAGAATGTTTTGCCTCTGTTCTCTTCTAAGAGTTTCATGGTGTCATGTCTTAAAGATCTTTCAAGGTGACTTACTGAAAGCTAATATCACTTAATACATCTCACTTGTAATGAGAGTATAACCCTATTTCTGAGTTTGAGTGTGGTAACGCATTGTAACACTTATGAGTGGGCTTCAGGTCAATAGAATCTCTTTAGGGAAGGACGTGGCAGCCATTATCATCCAATAGGGCCCAGAGCAAAGCACAGAGAGAGCAGGGATGAGCGTGCCCTGTTCGGGAGTGACTTCCCAGTTGGCTGGAGAAGAGAATTTATGTGGGTATTGTGGTAGGAGACGGATGCGGGTCAGTGTCAGATTGTGGAAAACTCTGAATTCCAGGTTAAGGAGCCATACCTTATATAGACATTAGGGAACCCTGGACGACGCTTGTGTGAGGCTTGCAATGTTAGCATTAGACCCTGGCCTTACGACTCCAAGTTCAATGCTCTGTAGAAACCAGCCTCTAGGCACAAGCCCTTGTTATATTCCCTTTATCTTATTCTTCCCAAAACTTTACTTTCAGTAAAGATACTGAGTGGAGCAGTGCTTGAAGGGGTAAGTGGTTGGGGAGGAGAGGGGCTGAGGAAGCTCAAGGAAGCAGGAGCAAAAACACAAACATAAACCACAGAAGAGGAAAGTGAGCTATTGGTTATTATTTCCATTCCTGTGGATATGAAATACTATCCCAATTGTGGGAAGCTGAGAAAGGCCACAGCAAAATAAAAGAGAAGCCGTCCCATTAGCAGTGATGTTTGGATGTTGGAAAACAGCTAAGGTGTAGACTTACGTTATGGAAACATCCTTAACCTCAACCAAATTCCAAGAACATTCTAAAAGAACGCTGGCAAAACTGGTTTTGCTTTGTAGGGTCTTTGCCATTAGAGACCCACAAAATTGTAAACCTTGGAAACTGCTGTGTTTGAAAAAAAGGATTCTGAACCCTTGTCATTAAAATGCATTTTTCCAGCATCATTTCAAATGAGTCAAAACTCTCTCTTTCTCTCTCTCTTTTTAAGACTCCAGCTCACTAAATTTGTCTAAATTAGATTTAGAAATGATACAGTTCTAAAGATAAGTATCTCCTAAATTCCAAAGCCACTCCAGCTTGTACTGATGTGAAATATTTGGGTAAAAACAACAAAATATAAGCAACTGAGCTTTCTGATCCTTCTAACCCTTCCTCTATCATGGCAGTCGCTGGAAATGTGGCCACGTTCCCAGCTTCCCTGCAGTGGCTCACGTTTCTCTTTCTCTTCAATGGAGAGCAGAATATGTCACCCCAAAGCCTCATACTCCAATATATTGATTTTTTTTTTTTTTCGGTACGCGGGCCTCTCACTGCTGTGGCTTCTCCCATTGCGGAGCACAGGCTCTAGACGCACAGGCTCAGCAGCCATGGCTCACGGGCCCAGCTGCTCCGCGGCATGTGGGATCTTCCCGGACCAGGGCTCGAACCCGTGTCCCCTGCATCAGCAGGCGGACTCTCAACCACTGCGCCACCAGGGAAGCCCTATATTGATTATTTTGAGTTAAAGTTACTTAAGAAACAGCTGGTGCAAAAAGGACACTCTGACCCTCCCTTGTCCCTCCTAAAAGCAGGAAATAAATCTCCCATGAGAAAGGTACCCTCCTTGTACCAGGAGGTAGAGAGACATCCTTATCATCAGAGATGGGAAATTTAGGGCCGAGAAGGCTGTATAATAGGACGTGTTACTTCACTAATTTACTACCCCAAGCCCGAACTTCTTTGTCTTGTCAATTCTTCAAAAACATATTGTTTCTTTGTCTGAAAGCTTTGATAAGCTGCCTGTTTTGGTCACTTCTTTGAGTCTCATATTTTCATGAGTTCTCGAACACTGGAAATTAAATTTGTTTTTCTCCTGTTAATCTGTTTTATTATTAGACTAGCCAAAGAACCAAGAAGGGAAAAAGGGAAAAGTTTCCTCCCCTACATCATTAAGTTGTTCTCCAAGGCCAATGCCATGCACCCTGGATCCACTCCTCCTGGCCTCTGCAGTTTTCTGCTGCGCTCACCTTGCTGGGTCATGGGATGTGGTTGCGATGCAAACATCATTCCTGTCACCGTCTCTGCAGAGTCACCCATGTTTATGTCATTTCTTGCTTTCCTGCTCTACTTCCTGGTTCCCCGCATCTTTAGCGGTCACTGCACTGCGTGGAATAAGAACTCTCTCCCCACACAGTGTTACAGTTTTCGATTAGGCCCCTCATGAGGACTGCTTTGCTCCTTCTGTTAACCATGAACATTAGTCACCAATTGTTAGCCACTAATGTTAGAAGTCGCATTTCATTTGGTCTTTGTTTTCATAAAGCCCCTCTGCTGGGGACCCTGGCACACATTCCTGCAGAGAATGGGCAGATGTTGCCTCTTCACAGTAGAGTTTGGGCCTCCCGCTGGTGGTCACCAAGAGTCCCTGCACCAAGCGTGGGTGCTTCCATTCCGGCCTCACCGTGAGGCCAGGGAATCCCCAGGCCTCCAGGCCCGGCCAAGGAGCCCGGAGGCGGGCCTCGTCCCTCTTCCTTGTCCAGGAGGCTCACACCAGGAAATACCTGCCCCTTCCCCTGGGCCCTCGGGCCAGCACAGCCCACAGTGCCTGCCTTTGCATTTCTGAATTCCCATGACGGGCATGCAGGACAGGTATCGCCTTCAGCACAAACTGAAAAACATTCACTCGATCCTCCCTTGAAGCTGGCAAGAGGCAGGCTGGGAATATGCCATGGAAAGAAGAAAACAACCCTGCCAGATTCTCCAGTTTCCGAAGTCAAGAAGAGATCTGGTTGGTGCCCCAGAACTGACTGCCTACCAAGCAGCCCGCAGAGATGGCTCCGTGTGCGAGGCGTGTCCGCTACGGAAGGCTTGGGACAACTCCTGGGTATGAGTACCGCTGGCATGTCCCATAAGAGCTGTTAGCAATTCCTTTTAGGGAAATTGTATGCCTGGGGTTGTGGAAGTGAAGAAGCCTCTTAAGTTACTCTGTGTTTTCAGGGCAGAGGAGGGACTAGTTTTCACCATTTAGGGGAAACTTTGCTCATGCCATTCATTTGGACTGTTCTGTCCATCTCCATAGGTTGGTATCCTATCCAATCCTTTGGTTTGGTTAAAATGACACTTCTCCCTTGACCCAGTTCCTCTTGAACTCACTGCCTACACACAGCTTTCATACTATAAATTCCTGCAGGGTGGTGATTAGGAAATCTTGGCTCCCACAAAATATTAACATGATATTTTGTGCATACTAGGTAGCCAGATTAAATTGAGGTTTCTCTGTCTGGATAGTAATTTGTTAAATTTAGGTTAAAAAATCTGTTTTGATATAGATAACGACCCATTTATTTCTAATTAAAAACATCTGTTTTTATTTTTCTGTAACAGCTATAACATGACTCCTTTTTACGAACAAGCAACAATATTTTAACAGCTCTGAAAATTAGATCTCATTATGAAAACTTCTTGTCTAATAATCTTTGCAACATTTATGCTTTGTCTGAACCCTAGAGGAAAATACAGAATTAAAATTTGATCAGTTGAATGTTTCTTTCACAAAAGAATATTTAACTTTTAAAAAGAGTGAAGAGAATTGTAAGCGTTAGATACAAAATTCAGTTTTTTTCCTCTTGGATTTAATTTTTTCTTATGGGACAGATTCATGGTGGAAGCTAATGGTTAATGTTGAAAATGACGGATAGTGATGTGGATTTGCTTCTTCTTGATGTCCTGTTGTTTTCCCAAAAAGGCAGGGATTTTTATTCAGCACGGAACGTAGTCCTCTCGAATTCCCGCCATTAGCTCCAGAATTTATTTTGCCAGGTGACAACTATAGCATTTGAAAATTTTACCTAGAAAAGCAGACCTTATAGTGGCTGAATTTGATGCTTGGCATGTGAATGTGGCTATCAGTTAGTCTAATAATCTTCTTGCTTTTGCATTTGTCAAATGTCTCTGTTAAAAGTTTAGACACCCTTAAACATCCACACCCTTCCACCCAACCTGGATTCTTTAGCTAACAATTTCTTGGTAAATATTACATTTCTTCAAGGAACACAGATTCCACTGAGCTTCAACTGATACTCAATATCACATATAAATTACCTTTGACAAGCAAAGTTCCACCTGCTTAGAGACAAGAGTCCTGACCTGAACTGGTGTCTTTGGAATCTGGATCCAGAGCTACTGTCGGGGTGCTGAATGTATTCCCCTCAGAATGATAAAGTAGCCAGGGTTGTGCCTGCTGTGGAGGGGTGGGCTCAATCCGTGCAGTTGATTAGGACAGAAGTTATTTTACCTTGGAAGCTATTGTGTCTCAGCTGGATCAGTTTAACTTAGCTGTTCTTTGGAGGAGACGTGATGCCTCATTTCTCTTTTTCCTTTTTTCGCCAACAGTCAGCCATCCACGGGCTCTCGGACCCCCAGACATCAGTTAGCTATCATTAAATATAATTTGGAGCTTTAACAATGCTGTCGATATGCCGTGGTATTTTGTCATCACTTTACTATTGGTTACCATCCCTTTCACTTATGGAGACTTCTCCCTCTTTCATCTTTGTGGTTGCCAGACTTGTAATTTGTTTTTCTGTTTAATAGAAACCTTAGAATCATTGGTATAAAGTAAAGTATGCTATGAAAAACACATGCTTTTTAAAATAGCTCTTTTCATCTTTAAAAATTAAAATATTATGTTGTCATCTATTCCAATACCAGTAAATGCATATTATAGCATCTCCTTTAAACTCTTCAACAAGATAATTAAAAAAATTTTTGTATACCAAAATAGTCACCTCTCTGAAACTACTTTTATTTTTTATATATAAATTAATTAATTAATTAATTTTCGGCTGCGTTGGGTCTCTGTTGCCCCACGCGGGCTTTCTCTAGTTTCAGAGAGAGGGGGCTACTCTTCGTTGCAGTGCGCAGGCTTCTCGTTGCGGTGGCTTCTCTTGTTGCAGAGCATGGGCTCTAGGAGCGTGGGCTTCAGTAGTTGCAGCACGTGGGCTCAGTAGTTGCAGCACTTGGGCTCAATAGTTGCAGCATGTGGGCTCAGTAGTTGTGGCTCGTGGGCTTTAGAGCGTAGGCTCAGTAGTTGTGGCAAACGGGCTTAGTTGCTCTGCAGCATGTGGGATCTTCCTGGACCAGGGCTCGAACCCATCTTCCCTGCATTGACAGGCAGATTCTTAATGACTGTGCCACCAGGGAAGTCCCTGAAACTACTTTCATACGTCTCTTCATGTCCCTTTAAATTTATGCAGTAGAAAGGACACTGTGAAAAATCTCCAATGCCAGCAAAGATTTTGGTTTTCTATAGATAAAAATGTGGAAGAACCAAAATGTAATAACTCTTAAAATATCTGATTTTTGCTTTGCCTTTAAAAGGACCCCTTTGGAGAGAGTGGATGATATAGGGCCTCTCCACTCATCTTTCTAATTAGAAAGAAAATTCAAGTTGAGAATTGTAATTAAACATGACTTAGATGAAATACTTTTCAACCTAATCAAGAGTAAATATAGCTTCTACATTTCTAATTTTTAGGATTTCAAAGCTCTAAAAATAGAAATACACCTTCATTTACAGAACTATTTGGAAAGTATGCATTTTATGTGGCAAACGAGGATTTTGTTTTGAATGAGGAATAACATACACATAGTAAAGTTCACAACTCTTAACCACAGATCCATAAATGTCTTTCGTGTGTATACACCTGTGTAACTACCACTCAAATAAAAGTCGAGCATGTTTTCAGCTCCCCAGAAGGCTCCCTTGTGTTTTTTTTCCTAGTCAATAGCACCCCACTCATTCATGCTCTTCCCCAGTAATCGCTGTTCTGACATCAGTCACCATGAATTAGTTCTGCCTATTCTTGATCTTCATGTAAGTGGAAAATGCTCCTTTGTGTCTGGCTTCTTCCAGTCAGTGTAAGGTCTGTGGTATGATTTGTCTGTGTGTGTGTAGCAATAGTTCATTTAAAAGTCAGCATTACTTTACAATTAGCCAAGCAAGTTCCAGTAAAACCTCTTACCCCACATACCCACTCCAAAGCAGAGCTCTGATGAGTCCATGCTGGAGCTCATACTGGGTCAGGCCTCTGTCTCACCTTTCTCCTCCATCCCAAACCCACATAGTAAACTTACCATCACCTGGCCAGCTACATGGTGCCATGACTGGAAAGCTCAGGCAAAGGAAAGTGATGCCAGGGTCTGTCTCAGTGAAGAGGTGGGTCCTGGGCTACTTATTTCTCCCTTCATATGGAAAATAGAATGTAACCATGTTTGACATTTTAAAATCCAGTGATTCCCTTCCCAGGACAAATGTAGCCTGGTCCAAGTTTGCATTTGAAAGCCATCTTAGTATTGTGTCTTCTTGGGGGAAGATTGAGAAATACGGTAGGTAAAGAGGCCAGAGTAAGGGGGTAGGGTTCCTCCCTACCTTATGTAATCCTATATAATTTGCTTATTTTTCAAAACGGTGATATCTATTCTTTGACTCTTGAGTATAGAGTGAATCACAGAATCCAAGTCAGGGCTGCAGTGGAGAGAACAAGGGCTGGGAGGCGGGGCCAGGCTGTGGTCTTGGTTCTGATGCCCGTGAACTCAAGGGGTGACTTAGGGGCCCCTTGCTTCATCTCTTGTTCCTCGTCTGCAAAAAGGGGATGTTTGACTAATGAGCCTCTTAGCACCGTGGAGAATTTTTAAAGACCTTGAGGGAGTATATATTTTATACCTCAAGGCTCTCCCGCCCTTGTATGAATAAGCATCTTTAGGACGGGCTGCTGGACTCCTCTGGAGATTTCTGTATGTTCTGCCTTTGACCAGGGAGAGCAGTGGCCAGTGCCAGTTCTGACTGCTGTGCAGGTGTTAACTTCAGGCTAAGGATCTTGTTTTAGGGAATCCAAATGACATAGTGTGTGTGTGTGTGTCTGTGTGTGTGTGTGTGTGTGTGTGTGTGCGCGCGGGGAGTACTATGGACAGGCTTTCCCTGTCTGCTCTACAGGCAAATGTCGTCAGCGCTTCTAGGGCCATTTATGACTTTCCATGTATACATTTTTCTTGCTTTGTGTTGCTTCTTTCCTGAAAAACAGGCTCTATTAGTTTCCTCTTACTGCTGCCAAAAATTACCACAAACGTAGTGGCTTGAAACAATACAGATTTATTATCTTCAATAATAAATTCTGGAGGTCAGAAGTCCAAAATGGGCCTCTGGGCTAAAGTCATGGTGTGGGCAGCCGCCTGTTCCTCTCTGGAGGCTCTAGGGAAGAATTCATTTTCTTGCCTTTTCCAGGGTCAAGAGGGACCCACGTTCCTTGGCTCATGGTCTCTGCCTCCATCTTCAAACCCAGCCATGGCCTGTTGAATCTTTCCTACATCACGCCCCTCTGACACTGACTCTTTTGCCTTTCTTCCACTTTTAAGGACTTTCGTGAAAGCACTGGGCTTGTCTGAATAATGCAGATTTATATATCTTAAAATCAGATAATTAGCAAACTCCATTCCGTCTTCCACCTTAATTCCCCTTTGCCATGTAATTTAACGTACTCACAGGTTCTAGGAATTAGGAGGTAGACATCTTGAGGGGGAGCATTATTCTGCCTATTATGTGCCATTATTCACACGGGTACATGGTACTTTCTTAATCCAAGCAAGAATAGGTAAGTTAACTGTGATGAACATTTTCTGGATTCAAACTTTTTATTTAATTAAGGAAAATCATCTTTTGCATGAAAATGGATGCCATCTTAATATGTACATTATTAGCAAAGAATAGTTAGGGGACACATTCCTTCTTTTAGACATAGGAGTATGAGAAGGAAAAAATGGTATAAAGGTGAAGAGTGTCTTTATGTGAGGAGTGTGTGTGTGTGTGTGTGTGTGTGTGTGTGTGTGTGGAGGCCATTGTGTGCTGCAGCTGGCTAGTATTAGCCAATGTGAGCCATTATGTGCCTGTTTCCCTAAATCCACATTCAATGACATCTCATGTTAAATGGCTTGAAATTAGCCATGGTGGGAGAATTTACACCATGGAAATTGGCAAATGCTACAAGTCAGGGTTTTATTTTTCCTGGAGACCCTGCTGTTAAACAGTAACCATTAACGCCAGCGGGGGAGAGACTCACTGCCTTCAGTTTATACACACAGCAACACCGTGTGGCAACACTGCACCCGTGGGATCTCAAGCCCTGTAGCTGGAGAAGGGGCAAGTTTCACTTGCATCAGGACCATCTGGCAGTTCTCCCAGTACTGTCAAGACCTCCCTACCTGCTGTCGTTGGCTGGACGGGGAGCTAAGTTTTCTCTCATGTAGGCGCAAGGTTGCTCCTTTGGTCCTCATTACTATTTGAACTCTGTCTGTCTAGCATTTGTTTAGGTGCTTGGCCTGACCAGTCCAATCCCCTGTTATCATTCCATCATTTGCACCCACCCTCGCTGGCCCTCTCTGTGTTTATCTTGCTGCTCCAGTAGGTAGGAGGTCACTGGTGTTCAAACTTCAGGGGAATTATCAGGGACACTTATTAAAATGCAGATTCCGAGGTATTGTCCCCAGAGAGTCTCACTCTGAAGGTGGGTGAGGCCCAAGGACCTGCATTCTTGGCAAGCACCAGGTGATTCTGAGGCAGGAGGTTTGTGGATGCTGACCGCCCCAGCCTGGAAGATTCTGGGAGGCTGGAAGCTCCTTAGCTGCATCCTGTCCATACACTGTGGGTTCTCAGTGGGGAATGAGAAGAGTCATTTTAAAGAAACAGAGTTCCTAGTCTTTAGGAAGTTTTTCTTCCCATCTGGCGTACAAGGTTTACAATGCTCGCACGTGCAGTGGGTGCAGAATGCCATGGCCCAGAGGAAGACATGTTTTGAAAGCTTTATCAGGTAGAAATGTGAAAAATTCCCATGTTTGCTGAGACTGGCCCTATGAGCCTAAATATTCTGAGTGTTTGAAACCATCTGAAGGGTTTATTGAACTTTTCCCTTTCCGTGGACGTGTTTCTTATTTATCGTGCAGATGTAAACCGCCCGGCCACAGACAGTGTCTGTCGAGAGGAGCATTCAGTCTTTACCAAACCCAAACCAACTTGTCTCTTAGCAGCAAACCATTCTGACTGTGGCAATTTTCTTAGCAGGAGAATTTGGGGATGGATGCGTGGTTTTTAACTTTACTCTTTTTCATTTTACACGTGAACTCTTCAGGATCCAGATCGGTTTTCTTTAAAAATATGGTCCAAATTAATTTCTACTGACTTGATTAAAAAAGAGAGAGCAAGAAATTACTACCTTAAGAGACTCTGGCCTCAAGTCCTTTGATATTTGAGACAATTTTTTTTTAATCCCCCAGGACGCAATCTTTCAGTAGCATGTAGGCAAGTTTCAAATAAAGGAAAGAGTAATGAAAAATCTAATATAAAGGTTATAATTTTCTAAAGAAGTCTGTTCCTTATTAAGATCAAGTGCTTGTCAGTCATCTTATATTTTTGGAACATCCACTGAACGGAGAGTGTACTGGGTGCTTCCATGCCTGGGAAATCTAACCCCCTGTAATTAGTTTTTCTAGTCCAATAAACATATTTTAAAAAGCAAATGAGATATTTTCTAGCTGTCATCTGCAGAATAATTTGAGTTATTTAGTAGAAGAGACCCCTGATCGTATAGAACTTGGGCTTACATCCTAGCCCTGTCTCTGGGGGTCTCATTTATAGGGAGACTGTAAAAGAATGGAGAGAAGAATATTTGTCTTAGGTCCCACATAGGGAGGTTGTGAGGATCAAATGCAATGACATACGTGAAAGAGTTTTTATAAAAGAGTAAGAACAAAACAATGTAGTTTATAATAATACAACATAGTTTTTGAGAGAGTTTTTAATATTAAATTCTATAGGCAAGTAGAGCATTTCAGTCTTAATCCTTCCAAATTCTTTCCCTTCATTCCAATTCCTCTAGAATTGCTGTACCATCATTTTGAGATGGAGTTACTGAATTCTGTTTTAAGATGAATGATTGTATTTTCATTTAAGTCATAAATATGTTTCAACTTCCTTTCCACTTCTCTTTCTTTTTGGAAACTGCTTTCTTTTAAATAGTAGTCAGCCAGCCCCTAGAAGCATCTCAGCGTAATGTGGGTTTTCCCCATGCTAGTCGGTTGGAGAGCTAAAGGTAGTCAGCTGCTTCCTGCGAGCTGGGATGGAAGGAGTGAGCCTCACTCACTCTTCACCCTCAGGTTGCTGAGTCTCATGACACTCTCTCTACTTCTCCTTTTTCCTGCCCCCCCTGGAAGTGTACCCAGGCTTTTGAGGAGGCCTGAGCAATGAACGTGGTCTGCAGTACCCGTCTGGTTCTTCTTCCTCTTTCCAAATTTCAAATCTGACTTGAAAAGAGAGGCAATTCTAAATGTCCATATGACTTTCTGATTACTTAAAAACATCCCTTTCCTTTGTTCTGTCTGTAGTTCATACACACAGCGAACTTGTGTAAATGTATGTTAAACATCAAGGCTCATTGAAAGAAGAAATATTAATGAATCTACACAAGGAACACCTCAGGATTTATTAAATTTATCTAGGACAGGAGCATTGTTTCCTTCTTCTGGTGTTTTTCCTGTTTACAGAAGTAATAGGAGTTAATCATAGAAAATGTGATAAGTATGGAAAAGCACAAAGAAGAAATAAATTGTTCATTATTCCACTATTTAGAGATAATCCTTATTAATATTTTTAGACTACCTCTCCAGTCTTACTTTCCATGTAGGTATGTACACTCCTTTTCAAGTATTTAAGATCGGTAGTGTAAGTACGTTTTATACCTTGATTTTTTTTCTGGCCTATATTTAACATTCCCCCATCATCAAGTATTCTTCCCTAGCACAGTCCCTGAAACAGAGTAGGTGTTTTTGCCGAATTAACAAATAAACTGTTTTTAATGGATACTAAAATATGTAATATTTTATCATATAAAAATACCATAATTGATTTCATCAGTTCCCTCTGTTTTCCATTTTAAAGTAGCAATAGCATGGGAAAGGTGAGAAGTTATTTGATAATTATGGCCACATATAGAGGGAGAGAGAGACACCATCTGCAAAGGCAGTTAGGCCACATGAAGCTCTCTATGGAGAAAGCCTGAGGGAAGGAGTGTGGAACTTTCAGTAATGATTATAAACTTTATGCCTGGACTTGATATCAGATGACTCAGAGACTAGACCTATTAAACCTGAAATAATATGGAAAGAGGATCCTAAAGTGACTTCAGAAATGGTCTGAATTACCTAGTAAGAATGCTTTCAGCTGTAAGAAGCCCAACTCAAACTGGCTTAAACAATAAGGACATGTACTGAATCATGAAAATCCAGAGGTAGGTCAGACTTCAGGCATGGTTTGATCAAGCCTTTTGCTTTATTTTTCTGCTGTTGTCATAGCTCTGTACTCCTTTATTACTGATTATATTCTCAGGCTAGTTCCCCTAGAGGTCTTTGGATGGCAGCTATGGGCCATCAGAGCTACAGTACTTTCTTGTTCACAAAGAAGTAAGGAAGAGAACAAGAGAGAGGACTTGGTATGTCTTACAAAAGAAAGGAATCATTTCGCCTGAAGACTCCAGCAAATTGCTGTTGTATTTTGTTGGCTGTGATGAGCCTAGACATCTCCATTCTGAAGCCAGTTACTGGCAAGGGTTATTAGGATTAACTCACACTAAACATCCAGGGTGAAATAATTGTTAATATGTGTACTACATTTCTATGTAACCAATAGCCACAAAGTCTCAACAATAAGTGTGTATTTGAAGTTGTCTGATCTAGGATGGGCCCGGCTGATATGACTTGGCTGGGTTGCCTCTGCTCACCTGTCTCTCCACCTCTGCTCCACCTAACTTCTCTTCCGCGACCACAGGCACATTCTTCTCATGGTGACGGTAGATGTGAAAGGGGGATTGACATATATACACCAATATGTATAAAATAGATAACTAATAAGAACCTGCTGTATAAAAAAATAAAATAAAATTCAAAAAAAAAGTGAAGGAGGGCATGTGACAGCAGGCAAGGCCCCATACGTCTTTGATTTGGAAGTAACACACCATCACTTCCATCTCATTTTATTGGCCAAAGTGAGTCACATGGCTAAAGTTAAAGAGGAGGAGCAATATACTCTGTCTGGTTGGTGGAGGAAGTTCAACATCATACGGCAGAGGCTGTGGGCCGTGCTAAGAGTAGGGGGAGGTGAGTGAGCACTTGTCTTCAGTGAAAACTTTAAGAGGTACCAAGACACTTAATTAAGATAGATTATATTTCAACGAAACATTTAAAAATTCAAAATTAATGCAAAAAAAATTCATCATGAGCAAACTAATTTTTAACCAAGACAGGATCGGTATGGGGGAGGGTAAAGAATTAGGGCCCCAAACCATAGACCACCAGCCGTAACGTTCCCGTTGTAGGACTCCCACGCCTCACAGCTTTAGGAGCCTTAAAACTAACTCTTCCTTCTTGAGGTTTGCTCCTTGCTTCCTTCTAGGTCTGTAGCTTGAGTATCTGGTTTTCCTGGAAGTCTCTAAGAAATTTAATAGGAATCGTTTCCAAAAACTATTCTGAAGAATAAAACACTCCTTCAGACTTCTTTGGTAAAAAAAGGAAACAAAACAAGAAAGAAAATCAAGTTCTAGTCAGTGGTTCTTGTATATTAATCCATTTCTTGATTGCTAGTTTAAGAATTGGTATAATAGCCGTAAGAATGGAAACTGGTAGGGTATGACAGTGATTCTCTAGAGACTGTTTCGTAATATTTTTAGATTTTAAATACAGTGCATGTCTTGACAAAGTACAGTGAAAGTCTTTTTGGCTCAATCACAAGTTATGCCATGGGTGCTTAACTTTTTGTAGATGAGATTGGCTCAGGAATTCACGAGCATATGTTAGTCTGGGGAGATCTTTCTCCCGTCTTGTGTGGCGAGTGATTTGCTGATCCCAGTACTGAGGATGTTGGCGGGAAGGAAAGACTTCCGAGGTCATAGGACTCATCCTGTGAACTTGTGTGGAACTGCCATTGGTCCACGGGCTGCCACAGAATTATGCAGGGAATAAGTTTCAAAGAAACTGGAAGGAAAAAATATTGGCTCCAAAATTTTATCACTGTTTTATTTCAAAAGTAAATCTAGTTTGAAATGCTAGTGATACAACTTATTTCTTCCTAAATTTGTCCCAGTGAGAATCATATGCTGGGTCTTATGGGGTGACAATCACCTTTACACCTCATCAGACACCCCCCAATCCAGCCGCACCCAAAGGCTTATAGAGAGGAGGGGTTGGGTGCAAGCCGGCACCAAACCAAGCCCGATGGAATCTTGTTACGTGGTGAGAACTGACCAATACTAAGTGAACCGTTAGTCTCAAAATACAGGATATTTCCCACGATGGCATGACAAGGAGTTGGAAATATTCACCTTTGTAGTCATTTACTACAAAGTAATGTAGTAAGGCACTGCATCTCCCAGAGTGTGTCAAAAGGCCAACAGGCTAATTGGCAAAGTTAACTCAGATAGTGACTGACTTGTGGTTGACAGAGCTGTGCATGCAGTGGGATTTAAAGTGGAGACAGAGAAAGAGTATAAATCCTTGAAAAGCCGGGGAAAGTGGGCTAGGGAGGACAGCAAGTAGCATTTAAAGGTAAATGTGAGATTGAGTGAGATTTTGAGAGAAATTGAGTGAGATTTTGAGAGAAATTGAGTGAGATTTTGGAAAGGCAGAAACAAAGTCGACAGTGTCAGAGGCCTCTATGGCAACATACTAAGCATCAGTATGAAGTGAATTTGACATAGGGTGGTAAATGTGATTTCCAAATAATAAACAAGATTTGGAGCAAATACAGCAAAGGAGGGGATAAACCTAATCAAAGTCAACATACCCATTATAAATAGTTACCTAGCGTGATGCTCTATTTCCCCCCTAAATTTCCCCTTTGAAATCTATTTTATATACAATCTTGAGTTATCCCTTAAAAAGAAACCCCAGATGTAATTATGCCATTTCCTTGATTTAAAAAAGTTTGTTGAGGAGTTCCTTGGGGGTCCAGTGGTTAGGACTCGGCGCTTTCACTGCTGGGGCCTGACTTCAATCCCTGGTTGGGGAGCTAAGATCCTGCAAGCTGCACCGTGCAGCCCAAAAAAAAAAAAATTAGACTACTCACCTGTAAAATAAAAATCACTAGCAAACAGAGAGAGTTGAGGTCCAACAATGGCAACCACGGATGGTGTAATCAAATCTGAAGCAGAGAACACTCCATAAATAATTACCATGCTGCACACATAACATTAAAAAGAAAAAAGGAAAAAAGTTTGTTGAGTATTCACTGTCTACAAACTAAAATTTAGACTTCTCTGAATGATATAAAATTCTCTTTAAAATCAGGCTTTATCCTACTTAATTAAAAATCCAAAATAAATATCTACTGAGGGCCTACTGTGTGCTGTTTCAGGATCTGTATACACTGGTGAACAAAACCACTCCCTGCCCATGCTTCCCACACTGTAGCCTCTAGTTATTCCCATGCGGAGACTTTCCCATACCCTTCTTGTCCTTTGCCCAAGAACTCCTATTCATCCTTCAAGACCCAATTCACATATAGCTCTTCTCCGGTAGCCTTCCCTCACAGGCCAAGCAGAAATGATTGCCCTCTCTTCTGTTTTCAAATAGCTCGTAGTTTGTATTTCAAGTATAAGACATAGAATTTTGTTACTATTATTAGTTGATTATCTATCTCTTGAATCGGTTTGTAAAACCAGCAACAAGTGAGGGCCTGAAACAGATTAGGCAATAACTGACTGTAAGGAAATGAGGAAACAAAAGAGTGACGGAGACACACATCTGTACAGGAAAGCAGAAACCTGAGAGCGAGAGCCAGGCTGAACATGGGAGCAAAGAGCAAAGGAGAGAGAGAAGCCTTCAGCTGGAGTAGTCTATTAGGGCAGGTCCCAGATTTGTAGGTCTTGGTGGGATGTTTTGGAGGGTCCAGTGCTGATGAGAGGAATATGGGAAATAAGCCAGGAGGTGACACTAAAGTGTCAGGAGCAGAGTTCTGTCTGCTTATACTATAAACAAGCCCCAGGTACTGTGCTGAGCTCTGGGGAGATGTACCAGGGAACTGTGCTAGTAGTGTGTGTGCACTACTAGAGTGTGTGCACATGTGCGTGTGTATATGTGTGTGTATATGTGGGTGCGTGTATGTGTCTAGGAGAGCAGGGAGTAGGGAGAAAACTCTGTAGCATAGCAAAGTGAGTAAAGCGAAAACTAAAGAAAACATAGGAAGGAATCTTGCAGATATGGCTGTGTCCACCTGGCTTCCTCTTCTGTGTAATTTGGCGTGTGTGTGTGTGTGTGTGTGTGTGTGTGTGTGTGTGTGTGTGTTTGGGAGGATGGGGTGAGGAATGGGGAAAGAGTTGCCATGTGTCCTATGGCAGAAAATGGATAGAATTGATGGTGGCTGAGGTGGGGGGAATATTACTGCTCCTGGGACAAGACAGAAAAAAATGGCAGATGCCCCAGACTCAAGTCTGGAAACAGGCCAAGGCGGAGCAGTGATGGACGGTCCCCTGGACGTCTCCTTCCTTTTATAGCAGAGCTTCAGAAACAGTCCTGACTTAGCTTGTTGATACTTTCATTTCCCAACTGGAACAGGAGGAACTGGGGAAACTGCCCCCTTTGATAACTTTTAAAGAACAAGGCAGAATTCGAGTTCATGCAGGGCTACTTCTGGGCACCTTGGGAGAAAGTCTGTGCTAGGTGGCCAGGGAAACTCAGACACGAACAATCTTATGAACTCTAAATTTGTGGAATGCTGATTTCTTAAAATTCAGGGGAAAGATGGACATGATTCTATGGCCCAGGAGTTTGGAAGAGAGGGAGGCTCAAGAGGTCCTAATGAACTCACACCTGGGACTTAGGTTGTGTCATGACCACTGATCTTATTGAAAATAAAAGGCAGCCCCCTCCCACCCAGGACAGAACAGCCGCACTAGGAGCTCTCTACTGAACTTTACATCTAAAGGGGCAGGTATGAAAGCTGGGAAGAGAAGCATATAATCAAGATAGAAAGAAGTAAGGAACGTGGTAAACATAACAATAGTGTCAGAAATGCCGAAACCCCAAGAGCTGAAGGCTGTGAAAGGGGCTGAAGACCTGACAGTCATATTAGGTCAGAAGTTCAAGGGAAGAGTTTGGGTGACAAGAAAGCCCCGTAGTTAAGAGCCTTTCAGCTTCCATGTCTATAAAAGGAACACCAGTAGTACCTACCCCACAGGGTTGTTTTGAGAATTAAACAAAATACTGTGTATGAAACACTTGGAACAGCAGCTGGCCCACTGTGGGAAACATATATGAGTGCTTGAGGCCACCTGTGTCCTTTCAGGTACCAGGGACATGGCAGTGAACCAAACAGGTGCAGCCCCCAGCCTCCTGGAGCTTCCCTTCATGAGGGAGAGGCACAGGCTACCATGAGAGCTACTGACTGTGGCTGGAGGTGTAGGGGAGAGGGGGGTGCTTACCTGAGGAAGACATCCTTAAACTGAGACCCTAAGAGGGCATGGAGAGGACAGAGGGACAGCGGGAGCGGGGTGCCTGCTGAGCGAGATAAAGAACTGAAAGTTGTCCATGACTGTGGGATGAGGACAGCAGAGCGAGTGGCTTAGAGAAAACAGAACTCTTGCCCTTTCTGTTTCATTTTAGTCTTTTTGGCCTATAATAGTAGAGTTGAGATGGAAAGGGCCTGAGTATTGGAGGGGGGAAATCAGAAGAGCGCCTAGCTCTTCAAGATGGGAGCGAGGTCCTCTGCTGAGCCCACAGGCTCCTGACTACCTCACCTTGGGCGGCCCTCGTCAAACCGGTCATGCTTCATGGGTCGTCCAGTAGCACCTGCTTCAAACTTGGGATTTCTCTGACGTTTCGACTTTCATTTTAAAAAGTTGTCGTCAAGCAGAAAACAGAACAACTTCCAAGTAGTGATTTTTAAAAAGAGCTATGTTTCAATGGTGCCAGTTAGGTATGTAGATTGAGGAAATCATCTTGGAAGATGTGAGTTTACACTTGCTAGAAATTGGTTCCCACAATGTGCCAGGGAAACAGTGTCCTACAAGAAGCAGACTATTGAACACGACTGAATTTTTAGGCCTGAGCAAGCCATTTGCTTTCAGGAGGAAATTTTAGGCAGCTCTTTCCCTGTGAGGTAGGAGTACATCTTTGATAAAAAGTCCAGTGGCCACTGTATAATTTTTAAAGCCTAAAGGCACAAGAAGGAGGGGTAGCTATACAGAGATATACGTTTCAGCATAGTTTGGAGAGGTACAAAGCCGGAAGCCATCCATCAGTGGCGGAGTGGATGAAGCACAGTGTTGTGGGTGCTGTGCTAGACGGTGGTCCAGGAAGTGTACTTAAGTGCGCAAAGCAAGCTGTGCAATAAAGGGTGCACTTCTTCCAAATTCATCAGAAGAAACGGCAAAACCCCAATTTTGTATTATCATCTCATTGTACAAACATAGGTAGAAGTGTTACCTCAGGAAAGTTAAGACTGCAAAAGTGTTAGGAGGAGAAATAACTTTTAATTTATGTGACCATGGGCTCTTTCATTGAGTTAAATAAGTATGAATTACTTCTGTAATGTGAAATTTGATGTTTTAAATACATTAGGGAAACAATTGGAATCAGAGAGCAAAAGGAAGAAGAAACAAGGAAAAAATGTCTTGGTGATCTCACACCCTATTCAATAATATAAAACTGCATTTGAAAGTGAGGTGCTGCAAGATAAAAGCACCAAAGCTCTCCTCTTTGGGATAATCAGACAACACACCATGTTGATCCGATGGCCGTGAGTCCTCTGGTCATGACTGTATGCACCCAAGGGTGCTCTTAGCCCAGTTTGAGAAGCCAAAGGCCAACTCCATCCAGATCAACACCTATTTTCCAAAGTTGGACTTTAAGCTCCACTGACGCCTAATGTCACGCTCTCCCTCTGCCACTTCACAACATCTATGACTCTTCAAAAAATGTCACTTCATGCCTGTCTGGCAAACTCTTAGCCTCTTGGTTAAGAGTGTGGCCCCTGCAGCGAGATGCCTGAGTTCAAAGCCCAGCTCTGTTGTGTGAGAGCTGCTTGAGTTGGCAAGTTGCTTGATCTGTCGGCACTCCGTGAAATAGAGATCATACTGGTGTCTACACACAGGGCCTTATGAGGATGAAACCAGTTAATACATTAAAAGAGGCTTAAAGCCCCTTCTGTCATGTGTTGCTATAGATGTTGCTTGTCTTTATTACCACTCATCCCTCCAGAGTCAGTCTGGGCAGCAGGGCTCTCCAGGACCCAGCTTTTAGACTCCTCCCCTCTTGTTTCCTCAGCAGCCTGCATGGTGTCCTGCATACATTTCATCCCATGATTCTCTCTGTTAAATTGTGTACCCTTACTCCTCACTCTTGGACTTTGAGTAACTTGAGGGCAGGAATCGAGATTCCTTCATCTCTGAGTGGCCAGCATTCAGCACAGCGCCTGGCATAGAGTAGAGGCTAAACTGATGGCAAAGTGTTGGAAGAAACATGGATGGGTAAGTCCATCCCGGAGACCCTTCCTTATTTAGGCTGTTTCCGAATACTCCAGGAAGCCTCAGTGCTTGTGTGTGCACCTGTTAGTACTTACATATTATTGGTATACATTGTCTAATTGATCTCTCTTTATACAGTCATGTTCCAACTTAAATTGTGTGCTTCCTGGTTCCTGGTGTGTATTTTCTTTCTTTGGAGTCTTTTTCAGTTGCCCACTAGGAGAGTCTGAGCCTGACTATTTTTTGCCAAATGGGATGGGAGACTCTAGGAGGGAAGAGGTGTGGAGGTGACTTCTCTTGGGATGTCCTAAAGACAGTGACCAGAATCTCAAGGGATGTTTTCAGATTCCACAACATAATGAGAGAAAAGGAACCAACCTCTTAAATGAAGAACTTTCAGTCACCTCTACCCAGGTCCACATGTCAGTTTCATTTCTTTTCATTAACTCCTCTCCTTTGATGGTCTACTGAAGCGAAAACAGTTAGGAAAGGTAGGCTATTTAAAAGGGACCTGTTAAAGGGACCTTGTTAGGAAGAGATTCATTTCAAAAAACAGCCCTTTAGTCTATCAGGAAATCCTTTCAGTCAAGCCAAAAGCTTGGGTTAAGTCAGTAAGGTGCAAATGCAGACCATCCCTATTCCATTTAAAGATAAAATATTACATGATATAGTAAAAGGGCTCAGAAGAGGTGTTTCCCGTTTTTTAAGTTATGGGGGTGGGGAAGGGCTTGCACAAACCTATTTCCGTTTCCTAGTACACAGTAACTAGATATAATATCAATCTGTTATAAATAAACATGATGTCTCCTCCAACATTCGTCATTGCTTCTGACTAGTCAACTCAATCTGTGAAAATGAGATTATTTGAAAACCCTGTCCTAGATTTTAAAGCTGAACAAGATATATTGATTATACAAATACTTTTATGTCACTGTATATCTTAATAAAATAACATTCATGTCTGGAGTGCATGTCAGTCTGGAAAGCCTGCCCAAAGCCAGATCTACTTATTTAAATCAGGGACGGCAAAGGGCCGTGTTGGCAGCCAATCAGCTCGTCATGCTCTCATGGTTGAACACAGATAATAATAATTTGGGGTGCACACGAGCAGATTTCTCAAAGGAAGGGATTAACCCCTGTGTTTACATTATGAATCAGCAGGGAACTATTTCAGATGCTGAGACCAACAGTGGGGATAGCTGATTTCTTCTCTCTCTTTAGATTTCAGACACATGTGGAGATCCTACTGGAATTTCAGACTCAGATTCTAATTTCTGGGAATTCCAGTTTATAATGAAGTGATGAAAGGGCTGGTTTCACAGGGTCAACAGCTGGTTATTCCCGGTGAGGAAGAGACTTGACCAGCCTAGCCATCCTTGGGTCGTTTGTCCAGGGATTCAGTGGCCACCCTTGGGGGTGAGTCTAACAGTCCCCTGGAGAGGAGATGGGCCATCCTTATGTCAGATCCTTTTCTCCACTGCTAAACAGCCCAGAACCAGAAGCTGCCTTGGGGTTCACAGGGGATTGCCGAAAGAGAAGAGTTACACACTCCCCAAGAAAAGTGTTGTTTGTTTCACATTGGAAATTCTCTGAAACCATACATTTTGGGACACTCCAATTTTGTTGGCAGCTCAACTCCAGAGGAAGTGTCTCCTTTTGGGCATTGTGAGTCAGTTATTAAATCTTCAATTAATTTTCATTGGGAGAAATTTATTTCTTATTTTACTCAAGAACAACTATATGTACCTTGTAATAACACTAACTGCTACAGACTGAATGCTTGTGTCCCTCCCAAATTCATATGTTAAAGCCCTAACTCCCAAGGCGGTGGTATTTGAAGGTGGGGCCTTTAGGAAGTAATTAAGTTTAGGGTGAAGTCATGGCGATAGAGCCCCCATGGTGACATTAGTGCCCTTATAAGAAGAGGAAGAGACTACAGTGCTCCGGTTCTTATCAGACACTGAAACTGTAGGCACCTTGATCTTGGACTTCCCAGCCTCGAGAACTGTGAGAAATAAATGTCTATTGTTCAAGCAATACAGTCTATGGTATTTTGTTATAGCAGCCCAAACTGACAATAAGACACTAACAATAAATAGAAAAACATAGGTTGACTTAGATTTCAAAGTGCTAATTGGTTTTGATTTATATTTAAAAATTACTTCTTATTGACATTAGTATTAATGGGACCAAGGGTGATATTTGAGTTATCTCAAACCCTGACTCTTGTGAAATTATATTCCTGTGAAGAAAAAGAATTAACAAAACTTGATAAAGATGAATATTGGGTCCATAAAACCATTATAGCTGGAGACCAAAGACTAGAATTGGCATCATCAAAATGATTGCATAAGTTTAAGCATGATGTCTGCAAGGGTGCTGTTTGAATACGGATATGTTTAACTGGCTGGAAGCAGTGACGTACTGAGCAGTGACTTGCCCATTAAATAGAGATTAGCTTATCAGTTTCCTAACAGAAAGTGGAGCCTGATGGCCCAAGGCAGGTAAGCTTTGATGAGGAGGGTGATTGAGGAAAGGTCAGAAGGCTGGGGAGGGCAGAAGAGGATGTGATACCCAAGGAAGACCTTAGGGCCCCCAGGAGCCACCCTTCCGAGCAGTGGAGAGAGG
This sequence comes from Delphinus delphis, assembly GCF_949987515.2. Lineage (NCBI taxonomy): Eukaryota > Metazoa > Chordata > Mammalia > Artiodactyla > Delphinidae > Delphinus > Delphinus delphis. Next base: position 16,303,531 of record NC_082696.1, read on the forward strand.
AGGCATGGGTGAGAAGACAGAGTCATCTTCAGGTCAAGTTCCCGTTCCCAAGTCTTGCTGCTTCTTATTTGTACATATGTGTTCAGGGAAGCCTTCCTGAAGTCTGATTCGGTGGCTGTGTGTAGATGCAGTCAAAGTCTAATTTTTCAGCTTGAATTATGATAGAAATCACAATTTAGTTTGTAAATCACTCCAGATAGCCTTGTGTGAGATTAATTTCTGGTAACATCTGTCTGAGAGTCTCACATGTTCTCTTGAAGGTTGCCGTCAGCCTGACCTTCCTTCTGATTTATCTCATTTGCATTCTATTTCTTTATCCGTAGTGTTGAATCAGTGGCTTGTAAACAGAATTAATTTGCATGTTCAAACTAAAATACCTTTGCAGATATTGAAGCTTTTCAAATATTTATTGGATTGGTGTCTGACAGAACAAATCTAGCAAGTATATTACCATTACTTGTAATGACAATTTAAAACCATTGAAATAATCTATAGTACACAGAATCAACATCCTATTGATGAAAAGAAATTTAGGCAAAAAGTCACCATTTGAAAAAAAACACCATTTGAAAACAAAACAAAAAAAATGGAAAAGTGGTTTGCCTACATATATTATCAACTGTATGTATTAAACTTAGTCAAAAATGTATTGTTTTAGTCTGCTCCTGCTGCCGTAACAAAATACTATAAACTGGGAGGCATAACCAATAGAAATTTACTCTCTCACAGTTCTGCGGCTAGAATAGGGTTCATTCTGAGGCCTCTTGTCTTGGTTTGTAGGAGGCTGTCATCTTGCTGTGCTCACAGGATCTCTTCTTTGTGTAGCCAGGAAACAGCCCTAGTGTCTCTTCCTCTTCTGATAAGGGCACCTGCCCTGTGGGATTAGGCCCCCACCCTTATGACCTCATTTAACCTTTATCACTGCCTCATAAGCCTTATTTCCAAATACAGTCACAGTGGGAGATGGGGTTTCAACCAATGAATTTTGGGGGAGGGGTCACAAACACATAGTCTGTAACAGATACCATAATTAAATGTGTAGCTTTAAATATTTGTTTTAGTTAAAATATAACTAGTTGACTTTGTATTATGTGTTAAAATATAACTATTTGACTTTGTTAGTCCAAAAGTAATAAACAAAACTTGATATACTTGACAGTATAATAACTGTCAAGTTTTGTCCAAGTCCATCCATGTTGCTACAAATGGCAAGATTTCATTCATTTTTTATGGCTGAGTGGTATTCCATTCTACAGGCTTACGTTGTTCTCTTGTTTGCTTGTTTTTAAGCATGTTAACAAAGGGTGAATTTTCTCTTGGACTGGGCACTTGGTTACTTCCTCAAGGCTCAGAATCTCTAAGTGTGAATCCTTGTCTGACAAAGGTTTACTAAGTACCTCCTACATGCCAGGCACTGCGTAAATCTCCAGGGATACAATGCTGAATGTGGCAGAGGTGTCTCCTGTCCTCACAGGAGTAACAGTCTACTGGACAGTGTGTCCTAGAGGTGAACTCGGCCTGTTGTCAGGCTTTTCTGCACAGGGTCAAGGCTAGTCTATTCAAATTCCTCAGCCGCAGGACTGGTAGCAGCCCCCGAATGGTAAAAAGGCCCCTGCGACCACAACTGACATCCCAGCTATGGGCACCCCTGAGTTGAAAGTGGTGGAAAGCAGAAAGAGTTTCAGGCCTGAAATGGCCAAGCTGACCCTGCTTATGGTTCTGCCAAGGTTCCTGGCTGTGCTTTTATTATTATTATTAATTCTGGTAACTACACTTTATTGAAGGTTCTCTAGGGACCCTGCCCTTGGCTAAGGGCTGTACCCGTGTAGCCTGCTTCTCTGTCTTGCAGGGCTCTTCCTACTTAGCTCAGGAAGAGGGGGAAGAAGAAGCTGAGAATTCAGTCTTACTGTTCCTTTTGCCAGAGAAGTCACCTAGCTTGCTACCTCCTGCAGTGGTGGCAGGATTCTTCCAAGCTATGAAAGATGGGGAACACTCCCTGCATCCCCCAGAGAGACTGTTCCTCTCTTCTGGAAACCTACCTCCATTCAAAAGACACAGGCATGCAGGGAGAGTTCTGGAGCCCAGTGTAAACAGGTCAGGTAGGTCAAAAGGTTTTGTAAACTGTGAAGTGCTATAAAACTGTAGAATATTATTATTATTATTATTAAATGATAGTGGTAACATCACAATTAGGCTTGCTGACTAGAGAAATTCAAATCAAGAACCATTACAACTTTACTTTTCTACTCTTTCCATTATCTTTTTTTAAAATTTATTAATTTTATCTATTTATTTTTGGCTGCATTGGGTCTTCATTGCTGTGCATGTGCTTTCTCTAGTTGTGGCGAGCGGGGGCTACTCTTCGTTGTGGTGCGTGGGCTTCTCGTTGCAGTGGCTTCTCTTGTTGAGGAGCATGGGCTATAGGTGCGCGGGGTTCAGTAGTTGCGGCACGTGAGCTCAGTAGTTGTGGTGCACGGGCTTAGTTGCTCCGCGGCATGTGGGATCTTCCCGGACCAGGGATTGAACCTGTGTCCCCTGCACTGGCAGGCAGATTCTTAACCACTGCGCCAGGGAAATCCCAAGGTGCAAACTATTATGTATAAAATAAGCTACAAGGATATATTGTGTAACAGGGAATATAACCAATATTTTATAATAACTCTAAATGGAGTCTAATGTTTAGAAGTTGTAAATCACTATATTGTATACTGGTAGCATATAATAGGGCACCTCAGTTATACTTCAACAACAACAAAAAAGAAGCCTGTAGAAGCTGCTTGAATAAAACACAGTCTGACTTTTCTTGCCAGTACCTAAGCTCCCTAAATTTAACTGAAATGTCCCAACACCATGTCAAAACATTTACATATGCCTTTCTAATCAAAAGCCTAGGATTGTGGCAAGGTCTTAGCGTGCTTCAAGCACCTTTTTTGATCACCACAAATTCTAGGCTTGCCCATGACATTGTTTTGATGGTGATTTTATGGCTGGAGCCATAGCCTGCTCATCAAAAGGCTTAGCCTCTGCTTCCTGGCTCGTCTACTGGCTCAGGTGACCTCACTACATAATCCCAGTAAGCTCGGGCCAGGGCAACCCTGGGCAAGGTTTAAAGTAACGGTGACCACAAGGCTAGGTTCAGCGCGAGTTTGGGCTTGTCTATCAAGCGATCCTATGACATTTGTGTCGGTAACAGTCAGACCTGTCAGGCTCACTGGAAACACAGATGCCCCGAGTGTATGATATCTGCAATGATCCCTTTCTAAGAGTCACTTGAGTTTCAGACAGAGAACCGTATTCAGAGCTGGATATCAGTTGGTGAGGCACCGACATTCCACTGTCAGTTGAGTTAATCCCTTGTAGAGGTCCCGGAGATATTTCCACCACTGCTGTCTTCTCTTCTAAACTGGTCATCTGAATATGATAAATGTGAGTTTTACTGCTAAGATTAGCTCTTCCCTCATCCCTCGCTCTGTAAAGTGAGGTGGTTTTGAACACGCACATTAAAGAAGTTGAAAAGAATGCAAGTCTTGGCTGTACCATCTAAGATGTGGTCGCCTCCATGGGTAAGTCAAGAGGCTTCCTTTGAACAGGAAATATGGCTATGTTCACAAAGCCTACATGAGGTGCACAGGCAAAGGAAGCTTCCAGACTGTGTAGGTTTGTGTCTTTCAGGTCCTCTTCTCACAGGGGAATTACTCTTTTTTTTTTTTTCAATTGACGTATAATTGGTCTATAATAATGTGTTAGTTTCAGGTGTAGAGCAAAGTGATTCAGTTATATATATATTTTTTTCAGATTACTTTCCATTACAGGTTATTACAAGATATTGAATATAGTTCCCTGTGCTATACAGTAAATCCTTTTTTTTCTCTTTCACACACACACACACACACACACACAAACACATACACACAGAGCTTTGAGAGTAAATGGCAGGCATGATGCCTCTTTAGTTTTGAATTTTATTTTATTTATTTTTATACAGCAGGTTCTTATTAGTTATCTATTTTATACATATTAGTTTATATATGTCAATCCCAATCTCCGAATTCATTTCCCCCCCCAACTTTCCCCCCTTGGTGTCTATACGTTTGTTCTCTACATTTGTGTCTCTATTTCTGCCTTGCAAACCAGTTCATCTGTACCATATTTCTAGGTTCCACATATATGCATTAGTATACGATATTTGTTTTTCTCTTTCTGACTTACTTCACTCTGTATGACAGTCTCTAGGTCCATCCACGTCTCTACAAATGACCCAAAATAAAATATTACTTTTATGGCTGAGTAATATTCCATTGTATATATGTACCACATCTTCTTTATCCATTTGTCTGTCCATGGGCGTTTAGGTTGCTTCCATGGCCTGGCTATTGTAAATAGTGCGGCAATGAACATTGGGGTGCATGTATGTTTTTGAATTATGGTTTTCTCTGGGTATATGCCCAGTAGTGGGATTGCTGGGTCATATGGTAATTCTATTTTTAGTTTTTTAAGGAACCTCCATAACTGTTCTCCGTACTGGCTGTATCAATTTACATTACCACCAGCAGTGCAAGACGGTTCCCTTTTCTCCACACCGCCTCCAGCATTTGTCGTTTGAAGATTTTCTGATGTTGCCCATTCTAACTGGTGTGAGGTGATACCTCATTGTAGTTTTGATTTGCATTTCTCTAATAACTAGTGATGTTGAGCAGCTTTTCATGTGCCTCTTGGCCATCTGTATGACTTCTTTGGAGAAATGTCTATTTAGCTCTTCTGCCCAGTTTTTTCATTGGTTTTTTTGTTTTTTTAATATTGAGCTGCATGAGCTGTTTATATATTTTGGAGATTATTCCTTTGTCTGTCGATTTGTTTGCAAATATTTTCTCCCATTCTGAGGGTTGTCTTTTCATCTTGTTTATAGTTTCCTTTGCTGTGCAAAAGCTTTTAAGCTTCACTAGGTCCCATTTGTTTATTTTTGTTTTTATTTCCATAACTCTAGGAGGTGGGTCAAAAAAGATCTTGCTGTGATTTATGTCAAAGAGTTTTCTTCCTATTTTTTCCTCTAAGAGTTTTATAGTGTCCGGTCTTACATTTAGGTCTTTAATCCATTTTGAGTTTATTTTTGTATATAGTGTTAGGAAGGGTTCTAATTTCATTCTTTTACATGTAGCTGTCCAGTTTTCCCAGCACCACTTATTGAAGAGACTGTCTTTTCTCCATTGTATATCCTTGCCTCCTTTGTCATAGATTAGTTGACCATAGGTGTGTGGGTTTTTCTCTGGGCTTTCTATCCTGTTCCATTGATCTATGTTTCTGTTTTTGTTCCAGTACCATATTGGCTTGATTACTGTAGCTTTGTAGTATAGTGAGAAGTCAGGGAGTCTGATTCCTCCAGCTCCGTTTTCTTCCCTCAAGATTGCTTTGGCTATTCAGGGTCTTTTGTGTCTCCATACAAAATTTAAGATTTTTTGTTCTAGTTCTGTAAAAAATGCCATTGGTAATTTGATAGGGATTGCATTGAATCTGTGGATTGCTTTGGGTAGTATAGTCATTTTCACAATATTGATTCTTCCAATCCAAGAACAGGGTATATCTCTCCATCTGTTTGTGTCATCTTTGAGTTCTTTCATCAGTGTCTTATAGTTTTCTGAGTACAGGTCTTTTACCTCCTTAGGTAGGTTTATTCCTAGGTATTTTATTCTTTTTGTTGCAGTGGTGAATGGGATTGTTTCCTTAATTTCTCTTTCTGATCTTTCATTGTTAGTGTATAGGAATCCAGGAGACTTCTGTGCATTAATTTTGTATCCTGCAACTTTGCCAAATTCATTGATTAGCTCTGGTAGTTTTCTGGTGGCATCTTTAGCATTATCTATGTATAGTATCATGTCATCTGCAAACAGTGACAGTTTTACTTCTTCTTTTCCAATTTTTATTCCTTTTATTTCTTTTTCTTCTCTGATTGCTGTGGCTAGGACTTCCAAAACTATGTTGAATAATAGTGGTGAGAGTGGACATCCTTGTCTTCTTCCTGTTCTTAGAGGAAATACTTTCAGTTTTCACTATTGAGAATGATGTTTGCCGTGGGTTTGTCATATATGGCCTTTATTATGTTGAGGCAGGTTCCCTCTATGCCCACTTTCTGGAGAGTTTTTATCATAAATGGGTGTTGAATTTTGTCAAAAGCTTTATCTGCATCTATGCAGCTGATCATATGGTTTTTATTCTTCAATCTGTTAATATGGTGTATCACATTGATTGATTTATGTATATTGAAGAATCCTTGCATCCCTGAGATAAATCCCACTTGTTCATGGTGTATGATCCTTTTAATGTGTTGTTGGATCCTGTTTGCTGGTATTTTGTTGAGGATTTTTGCATTTATATTCAACAGTGATATTGGTCTGTAATTTTCTTTTTTTGTAGTCCTTTGTCTGGTTTTCGTATCAGGGTGATGGTGGTCTCATAGAATGAGTCTGGGAGTGTTCCTTCCTCTGCAATTTTTTGCAAGAGTTTGAGAAGGATGGGTGTTAGCTCTTCTCTGTGAAATTCACCTGTGAAACCATCTGGTCTGGGACTTTTGTTTGTTGGAAGGTTTTTAATCATGGTTTCAATTTCATTACTTGTGATCGGTCTGTTCATATTTTCTATTTCTTCCTGGTTCAGTCTTGGAAGGTTATACCTTTCTAAGAATTTGTCCGTTTCTTCCAGGTTGTCCATTTTATTTGCATAGAGTTGCTTGTCATAGTCTCTTATGATGCATTGTATTTCTGTGGTGTCTATTGTAACTTCTCCTTTTTCATTTCTAATTTTATTGATTTGAGTCCTCTCCCTCTTTTTCTTCATGAGTCTGGCTAAAGGTTTCTCAATGAACAAGCTTTTAGTTTTCTTGATCTTTGCTATTGTTTTCTTGGTTTCTATTTCATTTATTTCTGCTCTGATTATGATTTCTTTCCTTCTACTAATTTTGGGTTTTGTTTGTTCTTCTTTCTCTAGTTCCTTTAGGTGTAAGGTTAGACTTTTTATTTGAGATGTTTCTTGTTTCTTGACGTAGGATTGTATTGCTATAAACTTCCCTCTTAGAACTGCTTTTGCTGTATCCCGCTGGTTTTGGATCATTGTGTTTTCATTGTCATTTGTCTCTAGGTATTTTTTGATTTCCTCTTTGATTTCTTCAGTGATCTCTTGGTTATTTAGTAATGTATTGTTTAGCCTCCATGTGTTTGTGTTTTTTATGTTTTTTCCCCTGTAATTGATTTCTAATCTCATAGAGTTGCAGTTGGAAAAGATGCTTGATATGATTTCAATTTTCTTAAATTTACCGAGGCTTGACTTGTGACCCAAGATGTGGTCTATCCTGGAGAATGTTCCATGTGCACTTGAGAAGAAAATGTAATTTGCTGTTTTGGGATGGAATGCCCTATAAATATCAATTAAATCTATCTGGTCTATTGTGTCATTTAAAGCTTGTGTTTCCTTATTAATTTTCTGCCTGGATGATCTGTCCATTGGTGTAAGTGAGGTGTTAAAGTCCCCCACTATTATTGTGTTACTCTCGATTTCCTCTTTTATAGCTGTTAGCAGTTGCCTTACGTATTGAGGTGCTCCTATTTGGGTGCTTATATATTTATAATTGTTATATCTTCTTCTTGGATTGATCCCCTGATCATTATGTAGTGTCCTTGCTTGTCTCTTGTAACATTCTTTATTTTAAAGTCTATTTTATCTGACATGAATATTGCTACTCCAGCTTTCTTTTGATTTCCATTTGAATGGGATATCTTTTTCCATCTCCTCACTTTCAGTCTGTTTGTTTCCCTAGGTCTGAAGTGGGTCTCTTGTAGACAGCATATATATGGGTCTTGTTTTTGTATCCATTCAGCGAGCCTGTGTCTTTTGGTTGGAGCATTTAATCCATTCACATTTAAGGTGATTATCGATATGTATGTTCCTATTACCATTTTCTTAATTGTTTTGAGTTTTTAAAAAATAAGTAATTCATTAATTTTTGGCTGCATTGGGTCTTCATTGCTGTGTGTGGGCTTTCTCTAGTTGCAGTGAGTGAGGGCTACTCTTCATTGTGGTGCATGGGCTTCTTATTGCAGTGGCTTCTCTCGCTGCAGAGCACAGGCTCTAGGTGCGTGGGCTTCAGTAGCTGTGGCTTGCGGGCTCTAGAGTGCAGGCTCAGTAGTTGTGGCACATGGGCTTAGCTGCTCCACGGTATGTGGGATCTTTCCCTGTTTCCCCTGCATTAGCAGGTAGATTCTTTACCACAGTGCCACCAGCGAAGCCCCTTTGGGTTTGTTTTTGTAGGTCTTTTCCTTCTCTTGTGTTTCCTGCCTAGAGAAGTTCCTTTAGCATTTGTTGTAGAGCTGGTTTGGTTGTGTTGAATTCTCTTAGCTTTTGCTTGTCTGTAAAGCTTTTGATTTCTCCGTTGAATCTGAATGAGATCCTTGCCAGTTAGAGTAATCTTGGTTGTAGGTTCTTCCCTTTCATCACTTTAAATATGTCATGTCACTCCCTTCTGGCTTGTAGAGTTTCTGCCGAGAAATCAGATGTTAACCTTATGGGAGTTCCCTTGTATGTTATTTGTCAGTTTTCCCTTGTTGCTTTTAATAATTTTTCTTCGTCTTTAATTTTTGTCAATTTGATTACTATGTGTCTTGGCATGTTTCTCCTTGGGTTTATCCTGCTTGGGACTCTCTGTGCTTCCTGGACTTGGGTGGCTATTTCCTTTCCCATGTTAGGGAAGTTTTCGACTATAGTCTCTTCAGATATTTTCTTGGGTCCTTTCTCTCTCTCTTCTACTTCTGGGACCCCGATAATGCAAATGTTGGTGTGTTTAATATTGTCCCACAGGTCTCTTAAGCTGTCTTCATTTCCTTTCTTTCTTTTTTCTTTATTCTGTTCCATGGCACTGAATTCCACCATTCTGTCTTCCAGGTCACTTATCTGTTCTTTTGCCTCAGTTATTCTGCTGTTGATTCCTTCTAGTGTAGTTTTCCTTTCAGTTATTGTATTATTCATCTCTGTTGGTTTGTTCTTTAATTCTTCTAGGTCTTTGTTAAACATTTCTTGCATCTTCTCCATCTTTGCCTCCATTCTTTTTCTGAGGTCCTGGATCATCTTCACTAACATTATTCTGAATTCTTTTTCTGGAAGGTTACCTATCTCCACTTCATTTAGTTGTTTTTCTGGGGTTTTATCTTGTTCCTTCATCTGGTACATAGTCCTCTGCCTTTTCATTTTGTCTGTCTTTTTGTGAATGTGGTTTTCGTTCTACAGTAAATCCTTGTTGCTTACCTATTTAATGTTTAGTCGTGTGTATCTGTTAATTTCATACTTCTAATTTCTCTCTCCCTGATCTCCCTTTCCCCTTTGGTAACCATAAGTTTGTTTCCTATGTCTGTGAGGGAAATTACTCTTATTAATAGGGTTGGGTGGGAACTGTTGGGTAGCGAAGTGGAGGGGATGGGGAGTCACCCTGCATGGCCAGGGCCCAGAGTGATGGGCATTTGTCCCATGCTCAACACTGGGTCACCAGGCCAGGTCATGTAGCATCAAGTCTTAATTGGTCAGTTGAACTTAGTCAGTTTTGCTGTGCCTTGTGTATCTGCGCCCAGGTTTGGAATCCTGGAGGAACACGGGCCAGAAACCCAATGCATCTTGTGACTCCTGTCTTGGGTAGAGAAAAGGAATGCAGAAAGACCAGGGGCCCTCTAAAATAAGAGAAAAGAAACATGGACTTTCAGGGACGTGAGGGGGGTCTTGGAAATTCCGAAGTTTCAATGTGGAGTTGCATGTTTGTTCAGTTATGTTCTTTCTCGTTAGGCCGTTGGATGCGTGATTTGTGCCAGGCACTGTCCTTGGTGTTGGGGACACTGGGGTGATGAGGACGAGGTCCCTGCCCTAGGAGCTCACTAGTTAATAAAGGCAGTGGACTAGCAAACGTCAGTAATTGCTAGTAGAAACCCAGTCTATGTATGACAGAAATAGAGGGAAAAAAGAGAACCAAGTGCTGTGGGGATACTGAGTGGGGGTGTACTTCTGCCTGGGGTGGGGCGGGTCCAGGAAAATTTCACAGGGAAGAAATGTCTGAACAGAATATTAAAGAAGTAGACATTTGTCAGTTGAGTGGGTTTGATGGGAGAAGTGTCTGAGTCAGAAGGACAGCTCAAGCCCCTGAGAGTAGGGATCGTGCCAGGGGACTGGCTGTCACCTGGGAGGCTCTTAGGTGTCCCCGAGAGGAGAGGGTGAGTGCTAGGAAAGAGTCCTTGTCAGAGGCTGAGCAACACACTGAGGCTAAGGATTTTCGTTTCACAGTGTAGGGCTTAGGAAGCCGTTGAAGGCTTTGTAAGCAGGGGAGGCCTGGATTCCAATGTGAATTTTAGGAAGATCAGCCTGGGGCGTTGTATAGACTGTGTGCGAGGAGGTTACAGTGAGTAGCCCATGGAGAGGCAGGGGTGACTGCTTCTCCGCTCCAGCACAGGATTTGGCCCACATTTGGCACGTTGGTAGCTCTGTTGCATCAAAGGTATGTGCGGTGGCCCCGGGAGGTGCTGCCTGGGGGACTCAGTATCCCTGGAGAAGCAGCAGGAGTGCTAGGTGGATGCAGTGCCTCTTGGTGGAAGGAGGCTGGAGCCAGAGAAGAGGAAAACAGTGAAGAGGACCACATTGCATGTTTGGGGACCAGCTCCTGAGCACATGTGACAGAAACCATTACAAGAAGGCCTCCAGAAACACATTACAAGAAGACTTTGCAGAGAGTGCTGTTGCAGACTGATGGGAACATACTGTATAGCACAGGGAACTCAATGCACTGTGGTAACCTAAATGAGAGGGAAGTCCAGAAGGGAGGGGATATATGTATGTGTATGGCTGATTCATTTTATTGTGCAGTGGAGGCTAACACAACATTGTAAAGCGACCATACTCCAATAAAAATGAATACAAATAAAAAAAGGAGTGCTGCTGTGTAACTAGGGGTGAGTAAAATAGAGGAGGATTTTTTTTCTTGTATAAATTTACTTTCAAAGAAACAAGACGAAGGTCATGCGTTATATATGGTTTTGTATTTTACTCTGATCACTTAGCATTATTTCAAGAGCATCTGCTTATGCCCTTAGATATCTTGTTATTTCTTGCTAAATTCCAAAGAATCCTTTGTGCTCAGGAATAATGCTTCATAGCGCCTAACACAATCCGCAGAAGGGACCTCCATACAAATAAATTCAAATACTTTACTCAGGTCAATTTAAAAAGTAACGAGAGTTGGGAAGATAAATTATTTGGCTCAGCAGTGGCACATTGGACCAAGTATAATATAGCAAAATATCAGCCTTACAAAAAAAGTCAAAAGAAAAGATTATGTTCAGAATTGCTCCTGGCTGACTGGCCTCCTGGCTATTAATTCCAATGCCCCTCCTATTGGTACTGTTTATGGCGTCAAACAGATCTTGTCTCCTTTTATGCAATGGGGAAACTGGACCCATTCCAAACAAAATAGCAGTAGTAGAAGGAAGCCAACATTTGCAGCATTGTTAGATAACTCCAACTATTAATCTTCTTCAACCAAGTCCCTTTTCATTTTTCACAGATATTTCTTACACTGCTTAACTCTACAAGTTAGACATTCCAAGTGCTTAAAACCATTTTTAAATAAAAGAAGAATTTTCCCATTTGATTAGCATCCTGTCTCCCTTTTCAGGCTATTTCACCAGCACAAGGTACTGACGGAGCAGTAGAAGCCTCAGATGTGATGTGGTTCTTGGTTTTCAACTAGAGATAGAAGATGAGGGATGGGAAGGGACATTAGAATCTTTGGGGACAGGGAGGACAGCTAGGTAGAAATAATTTGAAAAGACTCTTCCCGTGATTCTGACATGTCCCCAGGTTGGAAACTCCTTGGAGTTGTTGAATCTTAGAATTTAAGGGCTCTCTGAGTTCAGCCAACAATGCCTCCTACCTCAGGTCAGAACCCCCTGTTTGATCCTCTGATCCAGCTTGAATAACTTGAAGGACCGCTTTATTTTATTTTTAAAATTTTTATTGGAGTGTAGTTGATTTACAGTGTTGTGTTAATTTCAGGTGTACAGTAAAGTGAATTAGTTATACATATACATATATCCACTCTTTTTTAGATTCTTTTCCCATACGGGCCATTACAGAGTATTGAGCAGAGTTCCCTGTGCTATCCAGTAAATCCTTATTAGTTATCTATTTAATATATAGTAGTATGTATATGTCAATCCCAATCTTCCAGTTTATCTTCCCACCCCTTACCCCCAGTAATCATAAGTTTGTTTTCTACATCTGTAACTCTATTTCTGTTTTGTAGATAAGTTCCCTTGTATCCTTTTTTAAGATTCCACATATAAGTGATATCATATGATATTTGTCTTTCTCCATCTGACTGACTTCACTCAGTATGACAATCTCTAGGTCCATCCATGTTGCTGCAAATGGCATCTATTGTTCTTTTTTGTGGCTGAGTAATATTCCATTGTATATCTGTGCCACATCTTGAATGACCATTTTAATATTTAGAAAGTATTTCTTCATCTTGAACTCTATGTAGTGGTCATTTTTCATTGTTTTAGATGCCTCAGATCCATTCCCCTCTTTCTAAGAGCACCATGATTTTCTTTGGGGGCATAACCTGCTTTCCATCGGAGCAGCCTGTGTTGGACAATGAACTCTCGATGTCCTCCTTCTGTGAACTCAAAGAGATCTCAGGAAGTTCCTCCTGCCAAACTCTTCCTGTTATTTCCCTGGGACAGTCAAGGGGGAGGCAGGTGACCTAAGCATGTCTAGTAAAATTCATGCTTCTGGGACTTGCTACAACGTGATACAAACACCAAGGAAATAGTGGGAATTCTTTTATTCTAGAGGCAGTGCCAGGCAAGGCACTCAAGAGCTTCCTGTTGCCAAGATCTTCCAGAGTTGCCTCTTTCTTGTCAGCCCCGAGTCTGGTTTCTCAGCCTTTCCAGTGCCTGGTGAACTCCTCTGTCCACGTCAGGTGATTTCTGTTGCTCACAACCAGGGGATGCCAGCTGACATCACCCACCACTCGAACCACCCTCCCGATCCTAGTCCTGCTTTCTGCTGTTACATGAAGTACACCTGATTCCCCTTCAATACGACCTCTGAAATTTTTAAAGACATTTGTCCTGTCCCTCCTAGATCTCTCTTTCTCAACTGAACATCCTCGTTTCCTTGAACACATCCTCACCTATTATGGTTTATAGAGGCTTCACCCTTCTGTTTTCCTTGTGGCGTAGAGCCCAGTTTATCAAGGTCCCTCTTGCAGTGTGTCATCTGAGATTGAAAGTATGATCTTTATTTGGTACTTTGACCAGTTCAGATTATGGTCAGAATTTTCCCTCCCTTAACCTCCGTAGTCTATTTACCTGATTGCAAATGGAACTTGCATTAGATTTTATTCATTTTATGTAACACTCGACTTGGATTGAGTGTCACGTAGCAGGCATTTAAAAGGCTGGGGTTATTATGAATAATAAACCTCCTGGCGTTTTCATAAGCACTGCTGATGTCAGGTCTCCCATTTTGTATTTTTTGCAATTGATTCTGAAAATCTAAAAGTGTGAGTTAGCATTTATTCTTGTTAAATGTTGTGTCTTTTGGTTTTGGTCTATTCTTACGCCAGTGTCATTAAATTTTTTTTTTGACTATTTCTAATCTTAATAGTTCCCACATTTTTTTGGTCATCTACTCATTTGGTAAACATGCCTTTGATGTCTCCTTCAGGTCATTGGGAAAAGTGCTGCTCAGTTCAATGGTACAGCACCAGAGACCTCCCCAAAGGGGGAAGTCGATTCATTAATCATCCTGACAGTGTATTGCTTGCTGAGAGTCCAGCCTCACTGTACCAGATTTTCCCATCTTGCTCATCCACAAGAAGATGATGAGCCACACTGTGGGATGTCTGTCTGAAAGCACCATATGCAACGTGTACGTGAAGGGGTGGGGTGGGCATCTCTGAAACGAGGAGGTTGATCTTCTATCTTGTTGTTCATAATGCTGCCAGGTCCCCCAAACAAAGCCTTAAGCAAAACCCCAATACATAGGAGATCATAGCGGGGTTAGCTCACGGTTAAGTGGGGCTGGGTGGGCAATGTGTGGCCAGGGACCTGCTTGGCTTCCTGCGGGCCCAGCATCCTGTAGCCAATTCCTCACCGCCCCCCTCCGCCCCCGCCACTCCTCATTGCACCACTTCAGAAAGGAATGACCTCTAGGGACTATGTTTTTTTTTTTGCGGTTCCCGGGCCTCTCACTGTTGTGGCCTCTCCCGTTGCGGAGCACAGGCTCCGGACGCGCAGGCTCAGCGGCCATGGCTCACGGGCCCAGCCGCTCCGCGGCACGTGGGATCTTCCCGGACGGCACGAACCCGTGTCCCCTGCATCGGCAGGCGGACTCTCAACCACTGCGCCACCAGGGAAGCCCGGGACTATGGTTTTAACCTTCTGATTTAAAACATCACGAGTAGCAATAGTTCCCTTTATTATTTCTACTGCCTTTGCATCTACAAATAACTGCAGGAGAAGCCGAGATTTTATCAGATAGTCTGCCTTTAAGTTAAGTTTCTATTTTACCTTAAAAATGTCATTGAAAACCTCCTGCGGGAAAAGCTTTGTGTTAGAGGTTGTTGGTGAATCTTGGGTGTGCCGCTCAATACATTTGCTATAGAAGTAGAGGAAAATATAGATAACAAAAGTGTGAGTGATGATCACTGTTAAGAGACAGAATAAAAAAATGTTCATAAACATTTGGAATGTTTATGAAGGACTGTCGGAATTACATAGAGATAAATGTAAAAATGCTACATTTAGATTTGAAAATGTTTAAAAATGAATTATGCAAGGATAGGATTGAGAGATGTGACTTAATGGCATTTTGCCTTTTTCCTTTTGTAGGGAGTTGCAGGACAAGGGTGGTGAAAATTGTGTTACCATTTATGGAGAGTCTATTATGGGTCCGGCATTTGATATGGATCAAGGTTAGTGTCTGGCCTTGAGAAACGTATAATCTAAGTAACAGCTATGTGGTGGGAGGGTAGGACTAATTACACAGGGAACGCTTCTTGTGGGGATTTCATCTGGAAATAAGTAATAGCCACAGATGGTGTGGTAAACAGTTAACCTAGTGCTTCTTGTATTAGGGCACATCCTGTGTTGGTGGTTCAGGGATAAAAAGCAGTCCTGGCCTTTAAGAGGCTCACGGTGTAATGAAAGGGACAGACAAGTGACTGGACAACATGTCTATGTGCCCAGTCTGACACAGGTGAGCGCAGTTGCTGGGCACTGGGTAGCTCGAGGTCAAGGTAGGAAGGAGGGTTAGTTTGCTTCTCCCTGGGGGTGGAACTCCCAGGATAGGCTCCAGGACATAGAGTAGGGGCCTCAAGATGGAGAAGCAAAGGACAAAGGACACTTTGAGAGGAAGGAGACTTACTGTGGACACTTGGTTGGCTGAGATTCTGTCCCTGCACTAAGCACCCCCAATTATAATTAGTGCCGGGAGAGCCCTGTTGCTCTCCCCTGGCCAGGGGGTTACTGTAGGAGTCATTACTTTATTGGTTATTTCCCCTCATCATTTATCCTCACCCACAGGCTCTTCCTGCTACCTCTACCTTTGGGTTAGAGAATTTCCATATAGGATGTCCCTCTCCTGGTATGATGTGCGGAGACAAATGGGCTTACCTCAGGATAAATGGGGCTCATTGTAAAGTGACTTACGGAGGACTCACACGGGAGTGGGTACTCCCTGCTGGGATCTCAGCTGTGGCGCTTGTCCAGCTTCAAGTCCAGCTTCAGGTCCAGTGATGGGAGAAGCACAGCAGCGTCCCTCACAAAGGACTGGTGGATGTGACAGACGTTCTGAGGCTTGTTCTGTTCTGGGCTGCTTCCTCAGGAGGCAATCTCAGAAGGCTAAAAGCAAGGGCTTTGGTTCCAGTGCTTATCAGCTGAGTGGTCCTGGGCAACTCCACTTCCGCAAGCCTCAGTTTTCTCATCTGTAAAATGGGACTCTACTTCATTGGGTTAAAGGAAGTAATGAATAGAAGGCAATGAGTATAATGTTTAGTAAGTAGTGAGAGCCAAATACATCTAATTCTTTTTCTTATTCAGTATAGTGATACCCCCTCACCACTTCTGTTGTTGGAACAATGCATATCTTTCCCCAACCATATCCCTGTCACGGACCTAGTTCCCTATCTCCATGACCCTTGGGAGGTCATAGTTCCATCTTGTGTTAGAACATCAAGCTGTCTTTGACTCTGTTCTTCGGTCGATGGTCCCTGGAGGTCAGCACTGTACTCTCCCTTCATGGCTCCTATTTTCTGCTGCTCTTTAACGGGCACCTCCTCCATCATCCTTCTCGCTTTCTCTAGCACACTTCTTATTTCCTGTCCTGTAAAGTTCACCGTTATATTTGGGCAGTTTTCTCCCTTCCTCTCAAACTTCCATCTCTGGTCCTCTTGGTTGGGTCAGCAAGTTTCCGGCTGACATTCTTCCTAGAGTTTGTAGATGTGTTAGCTGTCCTTTGCCCACCTCTTGTTCAGCGTAATGAGCCCTGATCCAGAAACCCAAACCCTGCTCTTGGACACCATGTAAAAGCCAGCTGTTCACTCTTCATTTCCTTTCTTTTCGAAAGCTGTGACACTTTAACTGGAAGAAGAGATGTAAACACCTCCTATATCCTCAGATGTTGAGCATCCTACCAAGGACTACAGATACATTCTAGAGTTCTTCCTGATTGTCAACTTTCCAAAAGAGAATTTTACACTCATTTAAAAAATACTTTGATTGATTAAATCGTGTTAATACAGGAGCTCTAACTTAGCTTAATTAAAGTTTTCTTTCAAGAGAAAGTAAACTCATTTATTATTATTATAATATTATAATATAATATATAATATTAATATTATAATATATAATATATTATATAATATATTATTATCATTATTATATATAGAGAGATTTTTAAGTGCTTTTTTCAGATTATCGATATTATATAGAAAAGATATTTAAAGCATATTAAACTTACTTTGAACATAATCCCCAAATCAAGTTTAAAATTTAATTTGTAGAAAAATTAGAAGAAAACACCATAAAACATTGTTAAACAAACCGTAACTCCCTATATACATGCAATTTACAGAATGCAGTTAAGTATAATTTAAGCACATCAGTATATAGCCACAAATGCATGTCTGTTTCCTTAGTACTTTTTTCAGCTTTTTCTGCGGAACAGAAAATAAAGTCTTCGGTATTACAGTGGTGACTGTTCAAGTTCGCAGAGCACGTGGTCATTAATCATTGGCCCCATTGCCCTTGTCACATGTATAATAAAAGAGAATCATTGTCTACATTTCATCTCTCCTTCCTAATGTTCCCCAAATACTGATGTCGAAGTTCAGAAGTACAAGAACTGAACTCTAGCGTCAAGGGTCCAAGTTCAGCGTGGCAGCCTGGTGTTAGAACAGAAGTGTCCTGTAGGCAGAGAGACCTGTCTTCTATTTCTCAAAGAAGGCCTTCCTGCGGTGAACCCCAAGTCAGAAGGGGGCTGACTTGCCCAGTTGGTGAACTTGCCTGGTTTCTATTCCATAACACCTCTCTCTCCTGCAGCAAAACCACAGGCTGTGAATACACAGAAAGCTCCAGGGAGCTAAGTGGTCTGTTTTCAGTTCCCCTAGGCTGCCAGAATACCAAGCTGACCGTAGAAAAACACTTAATGTACTCACCTAACCTTTATTGTGAATGCCAGCGTGTCAAAAGTGGGGTCAACCTCCTAGGACGAACCTAGACCTTCCAGTTCACCGCACAGCTCTTCCTTATGGCCTTGTAGGGCAAAGAGGCTTCCGCGGAGGCCAGCTTGCTTGTGTGCTGGTGGGATGGCCCAGCCAATTCAACTTGCAGATCCCCCTGTGCTCTATGGATTATGGCTGGCTTGAGTCATCGATTAGTTTATCATTGAAGAAATGGAGTCAGCCATCACATGGGTCAGCGAGCTTGGCTCTGATCCCTCGCTAGAGAACTTGATACATTTATTTTAAAACTCTATTCCTTGCTCCAGGCAATTGACCTAGGGAATATCTATTATTGACGTAAGTTGGACCAGAGACCAATTTATTATTAGTCCCTTCGGTAGAACAACTCAAGCCCCCTGACACAGGTGGGAGAAGGAAACTGAGAAGCAGCATGCCCTCCACGGGCAGAACAGAACAACTTCTCAGGCTTGCAGAACTTTGGGGTTTTCCACAGGCCAGCACTCCTGAGATGAGGGCGGAGGGAAGGTCATCCCTGATGAAGGGGTTCATCACTCTCCCTGTCATGACTAGCATATGGGAAGGGCTCAGTCATCGAATACAAGAGCAGATGAATTAGTAAATGATCGTCCATGTTTACGCAGGATTAAACGGAAGTGATATCCATTGTTGCTTGTCGATAGCTTATTGCAGTAAATATTCCTCATCAACAGGATATTGCAATAAATACTCCAAAGCCTCTTGCTTTGTTGAATTTCATCAGTTTCATCCGATATACGTTTGGCCTGAAAGAGCAGAGAGGGAGCTGGGATTTCATTACACCAAGTCCATTAAGCCAAACATAGGCTTTTTGACATTCCACTGAACTCGGAGCCAAGTCTTTCCGTTATTTTAACTTCTTACCCACTTCTGGGAGAGGTGTTCAAACATATTTCCAGAACTTGAAACTAACCAATGTCCTGAGCAACTGCAATTAGAATTGGGGAAATTTGAAACTTGGGTCCACATGATAGCATGACCTCTGAAAGAACAAATAAACCAACACAACAGCCCTCTGCTCCATAGTTTGAAAACTTAACCCACCAGGGCACTGTTGGAGTTAAGGCTGACACTGTAGGCCACCGGCAGTGCAAACAAGAAACTGAAGACCAGAGCTTGCAAGGGTTCAGACCAGAGTCTTACCGAGCCAGCCAAGCAGGAGGTGGCGGGTCCGATCGTCCACAGTACCCGCTAAGTCCAGAATCCCTGCTCCTCTGGGTAGCCATCCATTGCCAGGCTTCCTCTCTGTGCGCAGCTGACTGTGCAGGCTCCAGTTTCCCCCATGGAACGAAGCCCATGCAGCATTGATATGGCTTCCCGCATCCACGGCAACCAAACACCACCTCTGTGTACCAGCGGCCTGCCTCCTGTGTATGGGGTGGGTCTGCAGTTTTCAGGAGGGAAACCTGCGGGCCAGGGTGGTGGCGAAAGCTGCCCATTGTTGCCACCACCCCTCCCTTTAAAAAATATATGTAAGCCTTTCTTCACGTTTGCTGGGCTGTCTACAAAAAGCACATGTTTTCTTTGTTAGCGAAAGCACTGTGCCAGTTCAGGGTTTTACTTTGCATCGTTGTCAGTTTCATCTTCGCTCTTGTGTTTGGTTTCTGACACTACGTATTTTTTCTTCCCTCTTGGTTTTGGCATCTCTTGTGTTTTCTTCTTTTTTCTGTCTCTCCTGCTCCCCCTGCCTCATCCACTTCAGTTGTAGATGGCTGGCTGGTTTGCTTTCTTTGTGTGTTCTGTTAAGAATACTAGTTTGAGGTTCACTCCTTTAAAGGTCCCTTGTGTGCTAACTTTCCCACTCTATTTTATTATGTGTCAGTCTTCACTACCATCTTCCTAATTGTTCCTTTCCCCTTTGTTTCAACTCAAACAAAAAAAGAACAGTTCAGTTCTATCTGGGGGTTACTCTGCCCTCTCTCCAGGGGACTCTTTCAGCATCTGTGTTGATTCTCTGAACACACACACACACACACACACACACACACACACACACATGCTCCCCTCTTGCTTAACTAATTGGCCATGGCTATCCTGGGGGTTTCTGTGGTTCTTAGAGGCTAGTGTGATTGAATTGGTACTTTGGGACGCTTAAACTGAGCACATTTAAAAGGTTGATTCAGAGAGAGCTTTGACAAAGACTCTTTTAATTATTTTTTCCTCTGCTTTGCCAGTGCACACTGCTGTAGCCTGTCAGAGGCCGGTCCCGGAATCTTTAGGGGGCCAAGCCATTAGGTGTTCCTGCTTACTCTGCAAATATAACAGGCTTATCACGTAGAACTCTGTCTCCAGCTGGTTTAAAATGTAGGTGGTGCCAGTGGGTAGCAGCTGTTACAGGCTGGGGAGCCAGGAGACAGTGGGGACGTTTTATGGTACAAGGAGGTCAGAGTTGACAACTGCATACAGTATAAGGGACCCTTCCATTCTTCCACCCGGGTGGCCGAGGATTCTGAAGGGCAATCTGCCTCCCAGAGTCCCCAGATGCTACCCTCCCCTGGCCAGCCAGATCTTAGGCCAGCTTAGCACTGGCTTTCAACACGTGGGCCCCAAACACTGTCACATTGTGGATAATGAATAATTCATGCATTTGTAATTCAAATGGCCACGGTGATGCATAATTCAAGTGGAAAGTTGTTATTGTAAATGCGGGGGAAATGGATTCATTTCAGAGATTAAAAAAGTTTAAATTATTATTTTCCTTAGGTTTCAGGGTTGGAGCGGCCTCTATTTTTGCAGCTGTTTGATCGGAATTGGTGCTGGGCTTAATGGCTTTGCCACGGTGTAGATTGGATAAGACAGTGCTTAACGGTTAGGGTATTTCACCCAATAACAGGTACTGATTTGCTTGTTTCATCCTGAGGAACAAGGTTAGTGTAGACATTCTATTTGTTCCCTCTCTGTGGACATGCTTGCTTCCTGCCTCAACTGTGTCAGCAGATTTTTTAAAAAAAAAACCTTTTATTAGGGAGAGTTTCAACCACACACAAAAGAGAATTGTATAATGAACCCTCATGTGCCCATCATCCAGTATTAATCATTATCAAGACATCCCCTTTTATCCCCATAGATTACTTTAAAGCAAATCTCACATTAAAAAATCATTTCATCTGTTTCATTCAGTACACATCAGCCTGGTAGCAGCTCTTCTCGACTCTCAGGAAGGAGGGTCCATACGGCCCCTTTTGTACCCGAAGTCCAGTAAAGACTCATTGGTGACGTGCTCCGGAGCAGTTGTAGTTTCATGGGAGTGGAGGGCAAGTAGCAACCTGGTCTCACCCCCAGTGACATCACCTAGGAAACCAATCTCTTGAAGGAATGCCCTGAAGTACCTCCCCCTCCCTTCACCCCTCGGCAGTGGCCTGGCATCATGGGAATCTGCCTTGTCTGCTTGTTGGTGGTAACATGACTCTCTTTCCCTTTGAGCCCATATCAAATTTTTTAAGTCTCTCATATTAGCATGTAGTTGGGGCACCGAGGAGCTAGACTTTTCACAAGCAAGCTTCACTCACTTTTCATATTTTCAATACAAAGTAGACAATAAACGTTGTGGTTAAGATGATGAAAGTTTACTGGCGCAAAGCAAAGAGTGTCATTTTAAGATAATGCCCCTGGACATAATACTTAGTCATGTACAGGAAAAGACGGAAGAATTTGTTTACCATTTCTAATTACTATAATTCAGATAACATGGCAGAAAAAAAATCCTCTGTAATTGTAATATTAACCTTTGTTTATAAGAGGTGAGCTTTTCTTTCTATAATATGTGTTTTCTTGAAAAAAACAATGTATACATTGTTTTGCTTTGTTTTTGGTGGAGGGGAGGGCTAAATAATTTCTGTTGAATCTGGAGTTCTCCACAGGGATTTTGAGATAAATCTACTCGAGAAGCAAAGGATTTTTTATAAATGAATAAACACCCCCTTCCTCCATTCATTCATTCATCACTTTTGAGCTCTAAATACTTCGTTAACTTGTACAATTTATAAATCTGGGTTTGGTTGCATACAGCATTGTCCAGCTGGCCTTTTTCTCCCCTCAACAGGGGCCTCATTGAGCGCAGTAACTGACATGGATCTCATGGGATAGAAGCACATCAGTATTAGGAAACATGAAGGTCTTATGTTTGTTTTTACACTTTACTGTCTTACAAAAGCAGTGTTAAGTGAAAAGACACGGCCCTGTGGTGGGGTTTGAAGGGTCAGAGATCTGCCTGTCTCCATATAGCTCTACTTTCTGGCTTGTTCCAGAGGCGGCACCACCAAGATAGCATTTCCTGGGAAAGTGAGCAAATATCTATTTTTCTAAACTAGCGAATGATCCTAAGTAAGTGTATAAGGTGGTGTGAGCATCACAGTGCAGGGAGCTGAGGCAGTGGGGCCTGGACGCAGAGACCCAGGGACTGAAAAGCACCCCAGGTGTCAGTTCGGGTGCCTTTGCAGGGACACATACCCAAACACCTGCCCGAGGGCTGAGAGGATCACGTTCTCTGGTGTCCGTGAGGAATGGAAGCAGATGGGTCCTCACACCTCCCTTCCTACCCTGCTTTTGGATTCACTCTCATCCACAGCTGTGCCTTAGCTGGAGGTGTTTCCTGGGTCCTGGAGTCAAGGGCAGGCACATGACCGGCCCCAAAGCCAGGTCCCCAGGCTGTACCAAACAACAGTCGCCACCTGGCATGGTTAGAACTCGGGAACTTCTCATTGTATCTCAGCCCAGTTTAATCCCGTCCACTTCTGGCGGCTGCTCTTTTGTGCGTTTGTCAAGTTCTTTTGTACTTCGTCTGCATGACCCCCCGGTTCTGCCTTTGGAGCTTCTGAGGGGAAAGACCTCAGCAGGACTCAAGTCCTTTTCACTTCAGCAGCCACCCTGGGCCTAGTGCCTGCTTATTTTCCCTGCTTATCCCCTTGAACTTCTCATGCTTTGATCTTGGCTTCTTAGCTGTTAATATTCTGCTTCTCAAATTCTGCTTGTTTTTGGAATGCTTGAAATGCCACGCTCTGTTTTCTCCCAATTCTTAAGCACTGGGATGACCTAACACCAGGACATACTTTTTCATTCACAGGCTCCAGCAGGGAGAATGTCCTGCTCTCTGCTGATTGCCTGGTGACTGTAACAGTGGAGAAAGTTAACTCGGTGGGGCGGAGGGGGGAGATGGGTAAGGCCCTTTAGTTTAAAAATTGTGCCCTGCTGTCCCCAGCTTTAGGACAAATAAAATCCCCATTCTTCTTCTAACAAAGTGGCTGATCCACAAGAGGTGGGAAGTCCTAAGGGAAGCCCCCAGCTACCTTGTAGCCCAGCCCTGATCCTGCCAAATACTGCAGGAAGACGTTTGCCTTGTCTCTTGCTCTGCCTGGTGTCCCCTGGGTCATGTCAAAACACTTCGGGCTACATTTAGAATCCGGCAAATTCTGAAAATTTCCCTGAGCCGTTGAGTTCCACTTTTTCTTTTCGTGAACAGATCCATATTATTTTCCTTCCCACTTTTCTGATGTGCAAATTGGATTTAATGATGGTCAAGCTTTAAAACCGAGATGGATTTTGAAGGCCTAGAAGCAATGTCTCCGGTTGCTATTTCGGATTTTTCAAAAGATTCTTGTCCCTATGGCCTACTTTTACAAATAATTACCAAGTCTCCATTTCTGTTGTGTAGCACGTACACACCTGAAAGCAGAGATAGTGTCCGTTTGTAGTTTTTTTGTTTGGCTTTAATGTACCTAGCACATTGAGGTTATAAATACATTTTAACTGAAAATACTAGCTTTAAAAAAGTCGTAATAGAAATTAGAGGCACTTAACCAAGACACAAATTCCAGAAAAAGACCAATTAATCCCAACATCCTGTATCTACATAGAAATGAAAAATGGTCAAAGAGCATCGTGTGCTATCAATTACACTTGACACATGTAACTGATACGTATGTAGGAGGAAAATACCTTAATTCTTCTGTTAGTTCTCCTTCTACTTTTCAAGAGCCTACTCAACTCCCCCATAAAGGTATGTAGGGCAGCATTAATCTATGTGTCAACCTATCTACGGATTAAAAAGGCAAAGCAAAGAATACTCTTCCCCCGCCATTTAGGACTAGTTTCTTCCTGTTGCTCTTTTGTTCTTTGAGACATTTGTGTTCTCCCTCCCCCCTCGTGGCACCATGGGCTGGCATGCTTCCCTGGATGGGCACCTGACCAGCAGGATGAATGTTCCCTTCGTGTAATCTGAGTGAGAACCACAGCAAGTGGTGCTGTAAATTACACTAAACCAAGGATTACCAGGAGCAAAGGGAAAACAGGATCCATCATTTCAGCGTTTAGCCTGGGAACCACTGACACGCGTGTCAGCATTTGACAGTACAGATAGGAAGATTTATGGGAAAAATCCATGCGATTTGACCTGATCCAAGAAAGAGTTTTTTGGAGTTTCAGAGTGCAACATGAATGCATTTTTGCTAAAAATAGAATATCTCTTTCAAAAGGGGAGACTTCAGTTATCTTCCAAAATGATTGGGTCACAATATTGTAAGATAATACTTAAATGCAATTAGCTCCTTGTACTATCCAAAGTGCGTGCCAGAAATACATGACTACATCTCTTTCATTATCACCTTTCCCAGCTCGTGGGCCGCTATAACCATCATTTTCTTCCAAGGTCAGCTGTAGCTCCTGCACTAAGAACTGTCTAGGTATATTTAACTTTGGGGATGGGTCCAACATGCCACTTTAAAAGATGATCGTATTGTTTTTCCTGCTTTCCATTTCTGAAAAGGCGAGGCTTTGGCTAGTGGGTACTCGACATATCTGGCTGCAAATATGTTACTAGGAGCCAGGAAATGTGGTGCCTAATTTCAGCATTCACTTAAGTAAAATTATTTATGACAGTCCCTCCAATTTTTTTTCTTTTCCTAACGGGGGAGAGGTGTAGACTCAGCCAGATTGAAGGCATATTTGCATGCAGTCTCAGCTACTGGTGCCTTTAAAATATGAAGGTTGAAGTTTTAAACTAGCTACAGCATATAAGAAGTTGAATGAAGTGTCCCGAGAATGGAAAGCATTCATCTAAAACATTGCTAAATCGAATTCTCAAATAATCACATAGCTTAACTTTTTTTTTAATTTTTTTTTACATAAGCAGCTGAAACAACAAAAGAGCTCTCTAGAACGATAGGGTCAATCACTCCACACCAGGCATTTGGTCACTGAAGCCACAGAAAACCTAGATGATGGAGATTCGAGTTGAGAGAATTGTCAGTTATAACCATCTAAGTTTGCATTACAAATTGAGAGCATTTTCCAGTGGATTAGGATGAGGCAGAGAATCTGGACCATATACTTCACGAAGTGGCAGGACAATGAAGCAAGAGACACAGGCTCCAATTTGGAAACTAATGTGGGTTCTAGAATTATTACATGTCAGAGCTGGATGAGTCTTAGAGATGAGCTGTTTTAATTTCTCTTCAGTCGTACTGATTCTGCAAGCTAAAACAAAAGAAAGGAGGTGCAGGAAAAGATCATCTGAGATGTCCTCATTGATAGGTCAGAGAGTTCTGAGAACCAAATTTCACAGGAAGAACACAGAATAGGCTCCGTTTGCACTCAAACAGAGCTGAGAGAGTCCCACATTCTTACCCCAAAGCCTTTTGTGATGAAATGTTCCTTTTGACACTAATAAGATAGTCTTTTGAGTTTATAATTTGTTGCATGCTTGTTGTTACGCTGCAAAAAAGAAAAATTTTTCTTCTTAGACTTGATCTTGGTTCAGAAAATGAGATTGATGCAGAAAATAATGAATAGAAGGGAGGTAGATTCTGTACAATCTAACAGAAAGATGGATTTATAATACTCATGATCTTCCTGTTAACTTTACTTATTAATCAATAATTACTAACAGATGGGATATAGATTACTTAGGAAAAATGATTCCAGCAAAATCGCTTTTCTAACTGTACAGAATCTGAGACGTGTGTGTGTGCGTGTGTATGTGTGTGAGAGAGAGAGAAAGAGAGAGAGAGAGAGTGAGTATTGCACTACTGCCTGTGTGGCTAGGCATCAATAAGAAAAGTATGGGTAATACTTCCAATATCCATGAGTTCCTTATTTTCAAAGGGAGTAACTGTTACATACATTCATGTGGTCAAGAGGGGGTGAGTAATGTTCCCTAAGTCTGGTAGTGGAAGTGGAAATTGGAAATTGGAATCCTAGCATTTCTGAATGTCAGACCTGGGCTCAGATAATCAAGAAATTATTTCTCTCCTGCTTTCATTCCAGGATTGATTACCCAGCAGAACCTATTCTACCTAAACTTTATAAAGAGCTTTTGTACTCCCTCCTCCCTAGAATAACTAGACTTTTACCCAGTAAGTTAAATGCTGCAGTTAGAGAGTGTATTAATTGTTTCATTTTGGGAGGGCAGGGACACAGAGCCTGGAGTCTCTGAGGGTCTGGCTTCTGAGGGTTCTCCCTAGCCTCATAGTGGTAGTGGTTCTCCAAGTGTGATTTGTGGACCCCTGAGGGTCCCCAAGTCCTTTAAGGGAGATGTATCAGGTCAAACTACTTTTATCACACTGGGATGTTACTTGCTGTTTTCACTGGGTTGGCTTTTGCATTGATGATGCAGTAGCAGTGGGGGTAAGGCTGCTGATGCCTGAGGTCAAGGCAGTGGTACCAACCTGTCCCAGCAGTTCATTGTGAACTTCACTGTCCTGCGCTTCCTTGTAACGTATACTAGTTCCACTTAAGAGTGCCCTTATGAAGCAGTAAAGTGTATTCATTGCATTCATCTTGATTCTCGGCTACAGGTTTTTTAATATTTTGACAAAATGGGAAGTGCACATAAAGCACTTCGTTGCATACAAAAGTACCATCACCATGGTCCTTCCTCTTGAGGAAAGACACCTGGGGAACTGTTTGAGTCGCGAGCTTAACTAGCTGCTTTTTTCATGGGACGCTGTTTTTCCTTGAAAGAATGACCGGCAAACCTTGGTTATTCTGACTAGGATATGTGGCAGATGTATTCTTGAAAATGAATTAAGCAAGCTGTCATTTCAAGGAAAATAACGCACAGTATTTGTTGCTAATGATAAAATTCAAGCTTTCAGGTGAAAATTAGATGTTTAAAATACCTGTATCTTCCACTGTGGGCTTCGTAGCTTCCCCAAACTCCAGTACTTTCTGATGATATTTGTAGTCATATTAACAATGTAAACTCTTTAGGATATTATACAGTGAAATGCATCAACATTTGGAAGATCTGAATAACTCAGTGAGTTTCCAAATGACCAGTGCATGATGTTACAAAATCACTCATGGGTTCATAGTGAAATATAGTCCAATAACAGAGTGGGAAAAATTCATCAATAATGGATTCAGATTCCATGTACAGCTAACCTTTCTAAGAGAAACTCCCACTTGAGTTGAGTTTGGTATGGCATCAAAGAGGAATATCCACGTTTATCTGAAAAGGATATGAAAATATTCCTCCCTTTTCCAAACACACATCGGTATAGAGCTGAATTTTTTTTCAACCAAAACAACATATCACAACAGACTGAATACAGAAGACATAAGAACCTGGGCAATCATTAAAGAGATTTGTAAAAATACACATCTCTCACTAATTTCTTAATATCATGGTTATTCTTCATGAAAATGTTCTTTATGTAAACATGCAATGGGGTTATTATTATTTTTAAATCAATAGTTTAAAATAGTTTAAAAATTTCCCAGTTGAAAATTCTAAAATATCAATAGATATAACCCACATCAACAAAAGCTCTTTGAGGTCCTCAGTAATTTTTAAGAGTGTAAAAGGGTCCTGAGATTTAAAAAAAAATTGATAACTGCTGTTCTACAGGTTACAGTAATGGCCTCTGGGGCTCTCAGATCTATTAGAAATACACTGGGAAAGTATCCAGTCACAGAAGAATTTGGGGCCTGGGGAGATGGGGAAGAGTTTCTTTGAAACAAGGGTGAACTGTTTCTAGGATACCACATAAATGTCTGAGGCTCGGGGGGTGAATCAGGTCATTGAAAATAAAGGCAACATAAAGCAGTAGTTAACTTTAAAAATGCTGCCCTTCCCTTAAGTGGTCCTAAAATCTTTTCTAGCTCTTCATTAAAACAAAAGAATCGTGATTAAAAGAGCAGGTTTTAAATGAACAGAGACTCGGTTGGAATCTCAGCAAGGCCACTTCACTAGCTGTGTAATCTGAGCAAATCTTAGTGTTTACCTTATCTGGAAAATGGGACAGTAGCACCAACCGTTATCAGGTATAAAGTGTGGCATTGCATTCTTATGTACCTGTCTTAGTACCTGGTAAGTGCTCTATAGATGTTAGCAACACACACACACACACACACACACACACACACACACACACACTCACACACACACACACACACACATACACACGCACCAGTGTGACACACCTAGGAAAACAAGAGTTAATTTTCGGAACAGATCTGGCACAACTATGGCAACTGGTGCCAGAGATTTTTCTAACTATGAAGCTTCTGGACTCCCGTGGCTTGAGTTCCGAGAAGAGTCCATGGGTTCCTTTATTCATCTGGCTGTCACTGACAACCGTCTCCTTCCCAAACCCTCCCCAGAGACCACTGTAATTAGTAACTGAGCAAGTGACAACAAAAGTAAGTTTATAGGGAAAAGATGAGAGAACAAAAAGAGAGTTCACGAGTTTCCTGGACACAGCTCTTTCTTTTCCAAATCTGGTTTTTGCTGGCCGTATACCAGCGGTCTCTTTTCTTTGCAGTCAGGGATTTTAATGGCATTTTAAAAAGTCCTAGAGTTCCCTTCTGTACTCATTAGTAGGTTTCCCAGGCCTCTCCACTGAAGCTCAACCGCCTTAGGACCCAAGATCACAGAAGATCCTTTTCCCAGAAACACCGGGTGTTCCCTGCCTCTGTATATTCTCAGTCAGCTCGCTCTGGAGAAGCAAACTCAGTCTCAGGTCCTCCTTGCCCAGGAGAGTGGGGTGGTGAAGGGTGATGGCCAGGCAGGCGAGGTCTGCTCTTCACACCAGCTGTGTGACCTCTGATGAGTTAGCTTCTGTGAGCCTCAGACTTCTCATCTGTGAGATAATGAAAGCAGTGTCCTTCTATCCTTATTTTCCACCCTGCCAGCTCAGAGCGCTGGCTTCTAAGGGGACAGCCCTTTCTGGGAGCATGGGCCTGTTTTATCCTCTGGCTGTGAGGACCAGCAACCCAGCTTGATCTACTGTGGGCACAAGAATTGGATGCTTTCTTCAAGGCTTAATGTCACACTCTCTCTCCCTCTCTTTAAATCTCCTTCTAAACCTTGATTCCAAATTAATCTTTCTTTCCGGAATAAGCATTTTAATAAATCTTTTTTCCCCCTGAATGAGTGTTAATCTTTTTTCCTGAATAAGTATAAAACATGTGCAATGTTCTTTTGGCATTCTGTAAGAATAAGTGGTCTGCGTGGCCAGGAACCAATTTATTCAAGTACCGAATTTACTACAAAGAGTTTTTTTAGGTCGTATATGAAATAGGAGCCCTTGAGAGCTAACGATAGCTTTGTGTTCTTCTAAATGGGTTTCGCTAGTCTATTTATTAGGATTAGGTTCATCGATGAGTGCAGAAAATTCCAAATAGGGATCTGGGGATGGTACCGGGTTAGTATGCAGGTCTGCAGTGACAGGGACACAGGCTGCTTTATCTGGTGGCTCTGCCGTGAGTGGCCTCCATTCTCAAGGTCACGTCATGTTTTAAGACCTTTCTTCCAGCTTCAGCTTTCTCCCCCCGTGTTGCATTCTAGGTATCAGGAGGGAGGAGAGGGAAGACCTGTAAGGATTCTTTCCAGCAGTTGCATAAAGCACTTCAGATTACATCCCACTGGCCAGGACTCAATCACATGGCTCCGTCTGGTAGCAAGAGAGTGTGGGAAATGCAGTTTTTATTCCAGGCAATCCTGTGCAGGCTAAATATGGATTCGGTTACTGTAGAAGAAGGAGGCAAGGAGCAGCTGCTGCCACCCATAGTTCTTACGTTAATCTCATCATGGAGGGGGAGGTGCTATGGGCTAAACCAAAGGTTGGCGAACTGTCAAGGGCCAGAGAGCAAATGTTTTAGGCTCTGCGACCATATTGTTTCTGTTGCAACTCTTCCATTTTGCTCCTGCAGTGAAAGCACACATAGACAAGGTATAAATGTGTACGGCTGGATTTGGCACTTGGGCCTTCATTTGCCTTTTCCTGGGCTAAACAATAACGCTAATACTAAAAAGAACACTTGTTCTCCATTTACTGTGTATGTGTTGGGCTCTGTGCTGAGCACCTCACAGCCATTTTCTTAACTAATGCTGCAAAAACTCTATGAAATAGGTCTCATCATCCTCATCAGTCTTATCTATGAAGAAATTGAGGCTCAGAGAAGTTAAGTGATTTGCTCACGGTCACACAGCTGGTAAGTGGCAGATGGGTTTTGGACGGAGACATTGACTTTGCGGCCCACTCTTCCCTGCTCCCCCAAAAAGTCTGGACAAGGGGTAACCAGAGCCATGCGACCAGAGATTTGCTCTAAGGCAGTAAATTTAGGGGGCACAAAAGATGGATAATGAGTTTAAAAGCTTAGCACGTCATTAGCAAGAATAGTTAAAATGGGAAGAAGCTCTTACATAGAGATGGCTGGTGAGGAAACCTGTTGTGGGCCACATCGTGAATCACATTGCTGGTTTAAGGCTTCCTGTAAGCGCTCTTCTGGGCACCCTAATTCCTTTGGATCAGGATAACTTGCTATATAGACATTGGTGAGGGCTCTTGGTGTGAGGGCACGCTTGCACGGAGGTGTGGGTTGGTTGGGAAGGCCTTATGCTACCATGGGATGGCGAGGGGCCCCGGGGGGCTGTACAGTGTGCTTTCTGCATCACGGTCTGGGGTGGTCCCAGTGTTAGGTGAGGGCGGAAAGAGAGAGGATTTCAGAGGCTAAGAGAAGCCTGGCTGAGTTGGAGAAATGAGACGGAGACCTCAGCCTATGTCAGTGGAGGCCAGAGCCCAGGTGAGGTTTGTTTCAAACGTTTGGGTAGGAGGCAAGAATAAGGAGACAGGGCTTGCTTTCGGGGAAATGCTTGAACCCAGCACAGAGGTTTTTTTCTCTGGAGGAACTGGCAAGTCACTTTTCAGCATCTAACAGCTTTGCATGACATAGAAACAGATTTTTCTGGAACGATGTGGTCTCCAGGGAGAGCTGCTCAGCTAAGCAAAGCCTGGGCCTCCTCTGCTGGAGTGCTGCGTTGCCACCACAGGCCCAGAGTTCCTTTCCAGCTCCTTTATGACTCCTGGAAAGCCACCCGATTTCTCAAATCAGGGATAATTTATGAGGAAATCCTCTCATTTACGACAACGTGAGTCGACCTTGAGGGCATTATGCTAAGTGAAAGAAGTCAGACAGAGAAAGGCAATACTGTATGATCTCACTCATATGTGGAATCTAAAAAAACCGAACTCAGAGAAATAGAGAACAGATCGGAGGTTGCTGGAAGCAGGGGGATGGGCGGTGGGGGAAATGGGTGAAGGGGGTCAAAAGGTACAACTTTTAGTTATAAGATAAATAAGTCCTGGGGATGTAACGTACACTGTGGTGACTATAGCTAATAATACTGCATTGTATATTTGAAACTTAATAAGAGAGTAGATCCTAAGAGTTCTCATCACAAGGAAAAGAAATTTATAACTACGTGAGGTGATGATTGTTAACTAAACTTACTGTGGTGATCAATTTACAATTTATATGTATATTAAATCATTATGCTGTACACCTTAAACTAATACAATGTTAGATACCGATTATATCTTAATAAGATTGGGAAAAATAAAATAGAAAAAAGACAAGTTTAAAAACAGAATAATTTATTATTGATGGAATATTAATAATCTGAACACTACATATGATTTTCAGAGCACTTGTATATGCATTATCTCATTTAGTCTTCATAAAAGCTCTGAAGGGAAGGGTTGAGCAGAATAAAACTAATACACATTGACCTTGGATGCTATTGGTGTGACTGCCTGGATAATTTGATATGTACTTCAGCCTTCCGAGGAAGTAGGTATAATTTTGTGCCCACTTTACAGAGGGAGAAGCAGAGTTAGAGAAGTTAAGTAATTCCCCTGACCACTCTCAACTCATATGTGATACTGCTGGAAGTTGAAGTCGGTCTTCAAAAATCAAGTTTCATTGCCCCTCTTACTAGTTTTCAGCTGTGGGTCCCTTTAGAGAGTATGACAAGGAAGTCAACACTGCTGGATGTCAGGGTTCTCTGAAGACAACAGATTTTATCCAAACACCAGAGCTACTAGTCCAAATAAAATGGAAAAGCAGCAGTAGCAGTCCCTGCAGAGAATTAACCAGTGGAAGAAAACCAAGAGCCTCACGAGGGGTGCAGATCAGGCCTGGATACAGGGTGGGTGCCTAATAACCCCTTCTTTATTCATATAGACCTGTGCTCATGTTGTAACAGTGAAATTAACCAAGAAACGTTTGTTGATTGATTCATTCATACCTTTGGTGGACAATTATTTAGAGCAAGGCTCTGTTGGGATGCTGGGAATAAGAATAAGAAGGCTGACATCCAGCCAGTGTGTTGAGATCGATGTCCTTTCTGATGTTTTGGTGTCCATGCTGTAACTGTTTTAAATAATTTGAATAGCACCACTGGATACAGCAATTAACAAATTCTTGCCCTTGTCCACAAGGGCAAGAATATATATATTCTTGAGAGGAGAGAGTCCACTGGGGAAAAAAAATCAACAAATAAAGAAGTCAGGCGTTGGAAAGAGCCATAAAACAAATAAAACAGGGTGATACTATGAGGGTGACACATTTCCTGATTCTCATCTTGTACTTAGATTACTGTATTAAGATATTTAATTTTGGATTGAATGACTGTCAATAGAAATGAAATACAAACTTGGATAAAAAGTGACGAAAACAACAACAAAAAACCAGGATGGTGTGACGAAGTTTACTTTAGGCGCAGTGACTGAGAAAGGCATTTCTGAAAAGGTGATCTTTAAGCTGGGACCTAGCGTCAGGAAGGAGCCAGCCTCTGAGAGAAGGATTGGGACGAGGTTGGGGTGTTTGGGGAATGGAAAGATGCCCAGTGTGGCTGGAGCAGAGGGGTGAAGGGGAGTCAAGTATATACAGGAGGTCAGAAGGGGGGACGTGGCTGATTCACAGGGTGCTCTGAAAGGGTTCTAATTTCATTGTGAGTTTCAAGAAAGCCATTGGAGGGTTTTAAACAGGGGAGGGACATGATCTGATTGACGTTCTTAAGAGTTCACGCTGGTTGCGCTGTGGAGAATGGATTCTAAGGGGGCAAGCCTGCCGCGAAGTGTTTGCAATAGGAAGGAGACGGTGATGTGGACTACAGCAAGGGAAGAAAGTGGATTGCATGCGAATATATTTTGGGTACGGAGTTGACAGATAAGTTGGATATGTTGGAAAGGGAGAGGCATCGTGTTTCCCTCCTAGGTTTTGGGCCTGAGCAATGGAGACTAGGAAAAAGCAGGTTTTACATGAAGTTCTGTTTTGGACATGTTAAGTTTGATATGCCTGTTAGGCATTTAAGTCAATATACTTTTATGTGCAAGGCCCATGGTGTGCAAGGTGAACTACATACATAACATACAGAAAACCGTAGTCATAAGATTAGAAAGGATTTCTTAAGGCTACTGTTCTGGAAGTGTGAAAGAGTGAACATCCGAGGTGATTATTGATGTTGGAAGCTAAGACTTGTGCAGGAGAAGAGTAGGAGGTGTATAGGAGAAGAGGGCAAGAGCCAGCTCATGGAAGGCCCTGGAAGGAGATGATGTGGAACTCTTGAAGGGATTTGAATGGAGAATGATGTGACCACACTGAATTTTTCGAAGATAACTCTGAAAGCATCATGCGTGGGCAACTGGAGGGGCGCGAGGCTGGATTCAGGATGAACATTGAAGAGTTATTCCCAACGGGTGGGAGAGAATGAAAGCTGAAACTCAGCCAGCGACCTTCTAGAAGAAGAGGAGGAGGCAGATTCAAAAGATTTTCAAAAGATAGATTCGACTGTACTCGGGGATTTTTTGGCTGTGAGAGTGAGAGAGGAGTCCTTACTGAGTCAGTCTTTTAGCCTGGGGGCCTGGGTAGATGTCGGGGCCATTAAATGAGATCCAGACTATAGGTCCTTGAGGGAGGGGCAGATCCAATCTGATCCCATCCTGTGTTCCCTGCACCAACCCCAGGGCTCCTTTTCAGTCTGAGGAGCTGATTTGCTTTAGCGTCTCCACAAAGTGCTTCCTTATTCAAGAAGGTCTGGTGGAATGGATTAGAAGAGAGGTAAGGGCAGAACCTGGGGAACCGCCAACCTTTTAGAGGTAGACGTTAAGGAGACTTGGTAGGTGGCAGGAGAACTGGACATCAGGGGATCCAGAAACCAGCAGAGTAGAAAGTGAGGGAATGGTCAAAGGAAGTGCGTGATGCCAAGGAAAGGCCCAAGGAGAGGAGGTCTTACAAGTGTCCTTTGGATAAGGGCTTCGGCAGGCAGTAGCATCAGCCAGAGTAGTGTCAGCGGTGGTGAAGGTGGACGTCAGGCGGTGGTTGGTGGAGGGACAAACGGTTAGTTCAGGATGTGGGAAATCCTCAGTTGAAAACTTGTGGGCAGTGTGGACAGAGAATTGAGGGATTTCTCCCCCAAGTTGTTCTGTTTGCTCTGTGAATTAGGAGGTGGCACATGATGACCTGAAGCTGAGGGCAGTGGTGTGGAAGATGAAAATCAGGGGTGAATTTGAGAGACAGGGAGTTTTAAAAACTCAACTGTGAGAAACAGAAGACTTTGATACTCATTTCAGTCTTATCCTGACCTCTAGAACTGTCCTTCAAGGCAAAACCTCTCGGCGCACGAGACTCAATTGGAACTCGAGTTAACCGAGTTGCGAACTCTTCCACCTCGGGTCACAGAATGATTCTCTGTCAGAACTCAGCTTTAATCCTGTGAGGGTAGCCTTGGTCTGACTAGTTAGCCCAGTTCCATCAGACTTCAGTTTCATTTAGTATTCTAGGTCAGGCCAGTTGGCTGTTTGCAGTTTGCCATGTTGATTTGTTTTAGCACTTTCCTTAAACACAGAAGAGCTTGGATTTGGGACCTTGAGCCATTACTGACACCGGTAGAGGCTGGGGAGGCCTGTTAGGAATTCTAAGTGTTGCTCTTCAGAAAGAGATGTTAAACTCGTGTTTCTCCTGATAGATGTTGGTCGCTGTCCAGAGGAAAGTTAAAGTTCCCATTGCTTTTTCCAGAAACAGTAATGGGGAGCCCTTGTGTTCCAGCCAACAATCCCTCTTCTCAATAAAACAAATAGGTTTTAATGTTGGCAACTTTCTGAGCTGTTGCTGAGAACATAAAGGCTGCTCTGTCTTTCTCTGTGGTAAATATACGGCAAGCATTTAACTCATTACTAGATAAATCATACTGAGACGGATCAGAAGAAGAGGTATCTGGTACCAGTTTTTAATTTTTTCCTTTCTTATTTTATGTTCTTTTTCTCGGCTTTATTGAAGTATACCTGACAAATAAAATTGTAATATGTTTAAACTGTACAAAGTGATGATTTGGTAAATTTCTCCTGTCTTGACGAATTCTGTCCCCTGGAGGGACACAAATAAACTTATTTAATAATGGCAATTTAAATGAGGTGATAATTAAAGAAGTGAATTGTTTAAAGAAATGGTGTGGTGAGATTCTTAGTGTTCATCCAGTGGTCGGGGGCTCTTCCACATTTCCCAGCTCACATAGGCCACGTGGAGTTGTGGGCTACCTGGCCAACGGGAAGATGGACAGAAGTGATCTAAGCCCTTTCTAGGTCTGGCACTTGAAATCATCCCACAGGATTTTCTGGCTCTTTTTCCCCTTCTGTGATGACAATGGAGGCCATGTGTTCTAGTTGGCATGCATTTAAGATGAAAG
This sequence comes from Delphinus delphis, assembly GCF_949987515.2. Classification (NCBI taxonomy): domain Eukaryota; kingdom Metazoa; phylum Chordata; class Mammalia; order Artiodactyla; family Delphinidae; genus Delphinus; species Delphinus delphis. Next base: position 16,339,299 of record NC_082696.1, read on the forward strand.
ACGGCCACCCAATCTGTATCAGGCATTATGTGATCAAGAAATAAACTTTTATTGTGTTAAGCCATTGAGTTTTCTGGATTTTACTATTATTGTAGCAAAGCCTGCCCTAACCTGACTAACACACAAACCAAATGATATCACCTTATCAGAAAAGACAAGGTCTTTTACAAGTCCCCAGAGGCAGCAGATACTGAAATGAGACAGCAGGGTTTTCCCATCCCAGAGCTGACTGCAAAGGTCTGCCTTGGCCTTAAGATCATAGTCTATATATTTGCAGAAGTTTCCAGAGGTCTTCACATTGAGCTATTATTGTGGACCATAAGCTACAATAATAGGCTTCTGACAAGAAACCAAGGTTGTTTTCCTTTAAGGCAACAACTTAATGGCAGTCAAAAGAATGACTATTTCTGTATAATCTACTCATGTGCTGGAATCCCCCTAAGCCACACGAACCTATGAGTAAGCTGTAGCTGGGATCATAGTAACCTTCCATGTTTCACTGCCTCTTTTTCTGCTCTCCGGTATAGAGCCTATGAAAATCTCTTCATGTGTTCCTGGGGGTCCCTAGAGGATGCCTCCTACACAGTAATGAGCAACTCTGGTTATCTATAGCTGTCAAATGGCACGTTCCATCTTTTCTTTTGTACGAGCCTCCTCCACTGGGTCCCATCATCTCTGCCAGGTATTCCTTCCTGCTCACCCTGGATGTTGCTGATGCTGAGTACATCTGAGGGACCATCTGCAGTTGGGCACTATTTCTGTTATTTTTGGGCAAAACCAGTAGATAATCCTCATGAATACACAATGCTATAGTCAGAGTTACCTTCCCCTTTAATCACTAAGTCAAGCTTGTCTGTCTAATTCTCTCAACTCTTCTTTGCACAGGAGACTTCTGTTGGGTCTGCCTCACCAGTTTTCCAGATATACACATACACGTAGGATCTAGCAGTATTTACAGGGCTAATGGTGAGTCTCCCATTACACCTATAATTACCATTCACCTAAACATTTTGTTGATGTTGCTGTTAGAGGTTTATTAAACTGCCCAGGAGATTCTTATGAATTTTCTTCACCCACTCACTCATTCACTTACCCACTCACTCTCTTTGTCCTGGGCTTCTCCCATTTTGCCTGCCTTGCTCCAGAAGACATGGGGAAATGTGGAGATTAGGAAGCAGATGTCAAAGGATGTTGGGTCTCCTCATTGGACCACAGTTTGGATAATATCTTCTTACCACCTACCCACTATAAATGAGCCCCAGACTCAATGGCACACCTTGAATCTGGAGTGAAGTCTTGAGGACTCCAGTCTTTTCCAGCCCATCTTCATGAGAAGTGCCTCATCTAAATCTGATCCCTGGAACCACAGCTAGCAATGAGCTGGTCTAAGAAGGCTGGCCTGCTTGGGATCATTCCTGTTGTTGTCATCCTACTTAAGACCCTTGGTACAATAGTCGTAAATACGTTTTGCAGGGATTAATAAGCAAGCCAGTGCTTTGAAAAATCCACTAATATCTAAGGAACCCCCTCAATGGAGTCTTCGAACATGTTCAAATATGCAGAGCCTTATTTGACCTATTTCCTCATCAGCGATGGTTGTATTTTATTGAGGGTCTCCTATGTGCAAGGCATTCTATAAGACTCCTTGCATACATTATCTCATTATTTTTCATGACAACCATATGGACTAAATGTTGTTTCTCCATTTGGCAGAAATGGAGATTGAAGTTCAGAGAATCCAAGTAAATTGCCCAGCGTCACAGAGTGCAACCCTGAGATTAAAATGCAAGTCTGCTTGTGTCCAAAGCTTATATGATTTTTTTTTAAAAAACAATATTGGGTTATTGTAGAGGAAAGCTTCTAATCACCCAGTACTACTTATCTAGCCTATGCAACAACTCCTGGGTTCACTATAAAGGTCCAGAGTAGGCTTGAGCCCCTCCAGCTCTGGAACTTTCCATGGTCTCTGCCTCTCATTCTTCCTGATCTTGGACAGCAGGAATAAGAGTGGGGATTTTTGTTGCTGTTGTTGCTTTTAATATTTTCTCTTTATCTTTAATCTTTGTCAGTTTGATTACTGTGTGTCTCAGCATGTTCCTCCCTGGGTTGATCCTGTGTGGTACTCTCTGCACTTACTGGACTTGGGTGACTGCTTCCTTTCCCATGTTAGGGAAGTAAGAGTGGGGATTTAAAAAACTAGATTGAATATACTGAACACATCTCCCAAGAACGAATGATAATTCTCAGAAACATCCATATTAAAAAAGAGAGACATTTTTCCCAACTTGAAACACACTCTGCATGGATTTCCCTCATCCATGTTGTAATATATAAAGCAGTTTAAAGCAATTCACTCATTTAATTAATGAGTAGTGTCATTAGCTTCTTTTTTCATGTGACTGCTTTCAAACTTTCTTACTTTTTCACTCTTTACTTTCCCCTGCCCTGTCCAACCAGAAAATAAGAATTTGAACTGAAGAAAAAAATCACTTGCTCCTTAGCTATTCTAAGACCTAATCAAATCTTTGAAATTATTGCCTAAAAATTTAAGAAGTAATAGAGACACAAGCATCACAGAATTCAAATAGTGTAGAAGGAGATATACTTTTAGGAAGGAAATAAGACCTTTCCTCCCCAGTCTCAAGTCTAAGGCCTGAGAGATATCTACGTTTATTTATTGATGTTTAAATTATTTTGGGAACTACAAGAAATATGCTTACACTTCTTTTTCTTAATTTCTCAACCTTGATTAGTATCTATTGGTTGCCCACTAAGAAAGATGAAGGATTTTGCATACTTACAACTGTTATTTCCCACATGCCCTCCTCCTGACAATTGTATTGCATTTTCTGGGGAGGGAAGGGAGAAGACCAGTGTCTGCCCATCTATCCCATCGGCAGTCCTTTCAACAGTTACCCTGGTGCCTGACCCCCGGTTCACTCCTGTTCTCTACTGGTTGACTCAGAGCTTGGCATCTCTTGAAACTTGTGTCAATCCAGGGTCTCATCAGGAAAACAGAACTCATGCCAGATAATTCAATAGAGGGAATCTAATTAGGGGAATTAATTACAAAGGCCTTGGAAGAGCTGACAGAGCAAACAGGATGATGAAACAGCTCAGAATTTGGAACCAGAGGAGAGTTAGGGGATGGAGTCCCCAGAGTTTAGTAGCTAAGCCTCTCCCTTGCTGGGTGTCAGACCTCTGGCACACCCCTTGCTGGGTGTGACCTCCAGAGTAGGTCACGCAGCTGGAGCAAGGCCTCCAGGTAGGAAATGGGACCATGGAGAAGATTTAGCTGCTGATGGAGACACGGCTCAAAGCCAAGAAAGAGGGGAAGAAACACCCTGGCTTCTTCCCTCCTCCCACTGCCAGTCTCTCACCAGTGCCCCCTGTTAGTTGAAACTATCCAGAAGCCAGTTTGGCAAGGGAGTCTGGAAAATGTAGATTGTAGGGGTTAGTAGCCTGAGAGACAGAACTAGTCGGGAGAGGATCCGAGAGCAAACAGGTGGATGAGGCGTCACGGGTTGAATTATGTCCCCCTAAAAAGACATGTTGAAGTTCTAACCCTCAGTATCTCGGAATGTGACCTTATTTGGAAATAAGGTCATTGATGATATAATTGGTTAGGTTAAGATGAGGTCATATTGGAGTAGGGTGTGCCTTTAATCTAATATGACTGGTGTACTTATAAGAAGATGGAGGACACAGAGAAACACAGGGAGAGCATTATGGAGCAACAGAGGCAGAAACCAGAGTCATAAATCTACAAGGCAAGCAATGCCCAAGACTGCTGGGTGTCACAGAAGCTAGGAGAGGGGCATGGAACAGATTCTCCTCATACCCCTCAGAGGGAACCATCCCTGCCAATACCTTGATTTCAGACTTCAAGATTCCAGAAGTGTGAGAGAATACATTTGTATTGCTCCAAGCCACCCAGTTTGGGATACTTTGTTACAGCAGCCCTAGGAAACTGAGAGAGATGAGCACAGGGTTCTCCTGGGAAGAGTGCTCTCACTTTTTACATGTATTCTAGGCTACAACTTTCTCAGCAATGATCTTATATCAATATGATCTCATGTACTTCTTGGTTTTCAAAAATACGTCAAAATCTCTGGTCCATGGTACTCAGTACTATTATGGATTCATTCCAATCCAAGTGTCATTTCAATGGAATTCCATGAAGGAGAGCAAGTAAACATTAGCGCTCAATCTGCCATTCTAAAGCAGAACCCTACCACCCAACATGGGCGAGGTTCAATGTTTAGGGCATCCTCACCTCCTCCTGTCCAGGGGTGAGGTCTTCCAATTACACATACAGTGAATACAGTGAATACACATACAGGATATCAAACACAAAACAAGGTTTTGCATAAAAGAAATCACAACACCCCGTTTATTGAAGAGGGAACCTTTGAGTTTTAACTTACTGATTGATTTAACTTGTCAAAATAATTGGAATGCTGGGGCTTGTCTATGAAAATATCTATCTTATCTAGAAAGAGAACTCATGCCTTCCCTTAAGATTTAGATGATTAATTTATCATAGTTCATGGTTAACGTTTTTGAGAACAATGTTATCTAATGTCTCTTATAAATAACCAGTGTTGGATAATATGTTCTCCTCTGGCTAATCACACTCTATGTTTCTAAAATTTCTAAGAGTTCTTAAAAAGCAAACAGCAATAACAATAGCAATAACAACATGCACAAAAACCCATGTGGTACCAACAGCCTGAGACATGACTGACCACTAGCTCTGAGAAAAATTACTAGTGACGTGCCTACAGACCTGCCAGATTTAAAGGGACCACAGAACCACATGACATCTAGAAGTCCCATATGTTCTTATCATGAGCACTGAATCAGCTATTTAGTAATTGTTTAGGGTGTTCTTGTCTGATGGGAAAAAAATAAAAGCAGCCTTCTGATACATGATACTCCCTCAAAATGACTAATACTAAAAATTTAGAAAATATAAAACCGTTATTTTGAATGGCATGCTTACGTGGGTTTGTGGTATTAAAATGCATGGTGTTTAAGACCTAAAAGAAAAGAAAAAAACTGGGACTTCCCTGGTGGTGCAGTGGTTAAGAATCTGCCTGCCAATGCAGGGACACAGGTTTGATCCCTGGTCCGGGAAGATCCTATATGCCGCGGAGCAACTAAGCCCATGCACCACAACTACTGAGCCTGTGCTCCAGAGCCCGCGAGCCACAGCTACTGAGCCCACACACCACAACTGCTGAAGCCCAGAGCCCATGCTCTGCAACAAGAGAAGCCACCGCAATGAGAAGCCCACGCAGTACAATGAAGAGTAGATCCCGCTCGCCATAACTAGAGAAAGCCCACGCGCAGCAATGAAGGCCCAACACGGCCATAAATAAATGAAGTATCCCGATCCACCCTTTCAGCTGTTTTAAATTATTTTTCTCCACCTCCATGGCAATAAAATGATTTCCAGTGGGAACACTCCTTGTAAAGCTACATCCTGCTTTTTCTGTGTCTGGGGGAAGGAGAAAGCAGGAACTTGTCTTAAGGATTCTCTCAACAAGACTTTCTATGTTATGATCCCAGGGAGGTCTGCACATACTTGCTCATTTTTCTGGCTTCGTGCAAAACGGACTGGGTTTGGTGATAAAAAACCCAACTGTTTCTAAGGGTTAAGCTGGCTAAATTTGCTTGACTTCACTGGAAAACTGTGTTCTTTACGATACTGTGTGTTCCATTCCATAGGAATGGGAATTATTGTCTGGCTTCTGCAGTGTCGGTATGACACCGAGGTCATGTTCTAGCTCCTGGAAGATCAGAGACTCAGTTCCCAACAGAACGATCCCTGTGCGTTCTCACAGCCATCTCACAGCTCATGGTCATACCAGAGCCCCAGTCCCTTAGCTTCCTGTAGAAGTAATATCCATTCTGGCAGGGTTCCAGTTTCACCCCACTGCCCAGTGTAAATTTTGGTGGCAGTCACCTGGGCTCTAGTTCAGGGAGTCCTGAACTAGAATTCAGGCTCTCCCTAGCTCTGTTTCTCCTGAGCCTAGAGCTCCAGACTCAGTTTCCCTATGGTATCTTCCATGAGGAGATGCTCAAGTTGTCTCACCTTTTGCTCCAAAGCTTCCTTAATCATTCAATAAAAATTTAGAGAGCGCTTACCTTGTGTGTTGCCCTTTGCTAAAGCATGGTGAGAATGACCAAGAAATATGTGACATGGGTCCTACGTAGGCACTTATTGGTTGATCCATAACCCACTCTCAAATCCCTTTTCCCTTCTCTGCCTTCCCTTCGAATACTGGAAAAAACAAATATTTGCTTCCTTAGCCTCTTTTTGCAGCTGACAGTGGCCATGTGGCACAGTTTTAATTGAGACAGAGTTGTAGCAGGGCCAGCATCTCTGCTATTCCTTCCAGGTCAGAGCTATATCTAACTCATTATTTTCAATGTTTACACGATGTTTCATAGTGTGTATGTATTAAACTCATCCAACCATTCCCCAAGTGATTGATAGTTGTTATTTCTTATTTTTCCCAATACAACAATGCTGCAATAAACATTTTTTTCATATATTCTATGTACTGGTTCTTTTATTTCTTTTAGGATAGAGTCCCAAATGCTATATTACTTTGTTAAAATATATACGTATTTAAATTTCAAAAGATATTGGCAGTTTTTCAAAAATATAGCAGTCCCATTTCTCAGTAGCTGTATATAAATGAGCTTATTCCTCTACATCTTTATCAGCACTGGAGTTATTTCTGTTTTCAACTTTTGCCAATCTAATGAATGAAAATAGATAATTAGTGTTGTTTAATTTTAATTTCCCTGAATCCTAATGAAATTGTCCATCATAGATTTATTAGCCATTAGATCCTCGTCAGTGAATTTCCTGTTTATATCCTTTGTCCATTTTTCTAATGGCTCGTTTGTTCTTTTCTTGTCAACTTGTAGACACTTCTTTGCACATTAGAGATATAACCCTATGCCTGCCATGTGTATAGCAAATATTTTTTCAGGCTGCTATATGTCTTTTGAATGGCAAAAGACAAAACAGTTTTAAAAACAGTTTATATAATCAAATATGTCTTTCCTTTCCTTTCTGACTTTCTTGTTTAGGAAAGTCTACCCACTTCAAGGAGTTGGTTTTCTGAACTTGGTTCAACATTTTAGTAACATACACTTTGGGGGGCCTGCAGTGTGAGACATACCAATCTTAAAGAGAACAAGACCTGCAAAGGAATATTTGCAGAAAAGCAAGCTGTCGATGGGGAAGAGTATATAGTATATAGTGATTTAGAGCTCTGGAGTCAGATAGTCTTGAGTGTGAGTTCCATTTCGCAGATGGGAATGCTGGGTGAATAACTGCTGAGATTTTAGGCAAGTTACTTAACCTCCTCTTCTGCAGAAGGGAGTACTAGTACCTATTCATATGTTTACTGCAAGTACTAACAACTAACAACAGTGCATATAAAGCCTTTAGCAGAGGGGGTTTAGCACACAACAAGTGATAACCATTATTATTACTGTTATTAGTGCAGAAAAAAGTAGGAGAGAATTTCAGAAAGATACACTGGCGTTCAAGAGATTCGACATTAATCTGTAGGGGATGGAAAACAAAGGAAAGTTTGGTAGCAGAAGAGTAATATGGGAGAGGTGGTGTTTAATAAAAATTGACCTCTCTTTCTGGACCCATGGTTCCCTAAATGCTGTATTTATGTTTTTGTTTTTAAATTTAACGTCTTTATTGGAGTATAATTACATTACAATGTAGTGTTAGTTTCTGCTGCATAACAAAGTGAATCAGCTCTATGTATACATATATCCCCATATTCCCTCCGTCTTGTGGCTCCCTCCCACCCTCCCTATCCCACCTCTCTAGGTGGTCACAAAGCACCGGGCTGATCTCCCTTTGCTATGCGGCTGCTTCCCACCAGCTATCTATTTTACATTTGGTAGTGTATATATGTCCATGCCACTCTCTCACTTCGTCCCAGCTTCCCCTTCCCCCTCCCCGTGTCCTCAAGTCCATTCTCTACATCTGCGGCTTTATTCCTGTCCTGCCTCTAGGTTCATCAGAACCATTTTTTTTAGATTCTATATATATATGTGTTAGCATACGGTATTTGTCTTTCTCTTTCTGACTTACTTCACCCTGTATGACAGACTCTATGTCCATCCACCTCATTACAAATTTATCTCAAAATCTTATCTTAGAAAAAGAAGAGCACAACTTAAACCCAATCATACTTTAAAAGTTATACGGATTTGGTCTGATTGTGATTATTCTATCAATCCACATCTGACTTTAGGTGAAGATTTCTGTCTCATAATCAAAAACATATTCAGTCTAAGAAACAGAACAAAACTCTACAACTTCAACTTTCCATATCCTCATTTGTAGGGAGCTTGGTGTGGCTAATTCAGCTAAGAACATTTGAGGGTCGTCTCACTGGCTCTCACTGAACACCTATCGGCAAATAGGATACCACCTTACAGAGAGATGAGTCCACCTTCCACAACTATTATGGACTGAAATTTTGTGACCCCTCCAAATTCATATGCTGAAGCTCTAACCACAATATAACTGTATTTGGAGATCGGGCCTTTGTGGAAGTAATTAAAGTTAAATGAGGTCCTGAGCCAATAGGATTAGCATCCTTACAAGAAGGGACATCAGAGAGCTTGCGCCCCTCTCAGTGCTCATGCAGAAGAAAGGCCATGGGAACACACAGTGAGATCGTGTCTGCCTACAAGCCACAAGTAGAGGCCTCAGTATGGAACCAAACTTGCTGGTCACTTGACTGTGGACTTCCAGCCTCCAGAACTGTGAGAAGATAAATGTCTGTTGTTTACAGCCCCGGTCTGTGGTACTTTGTTATGGAAGCCTGAGCAGACTAATGTGATATTCAGCATCAAACTCTCATTCTACCTGTGAATGCTAGGAGTTATTTTAATCCGAGTAAAAGTTATTTTTTAAGAATGGAATTTCTCCATTCCTCCCGAATTAAGGTTGTCTTTGTCTTCAAGGAAAGCATGTCTGGAGCCTGAATTCCAGGGAAGGATGAAGAAACAGCCTTTTTTTTTTTTTTTCCTCCACTTTGCAGGATGCTGGGTCCCTCCTTCATGAAGCATGGGAGAATACGGACCAAGAAGCTACACGATCAAGTAAACCAAATACTTGGAAGAGTTATAAAATACAGGAAAAAATACGTCTTGACTTTAACCCAGCCTCATGAAATCCCAGTTATGGTTTCTTCCAGAGAGATGACATGGCTTTACTCATAAGCTGCTCTTCCTACTTGCTGATCTCCTTGTTTCAGAAAATACAGAGAGACTGGATATGCAAATGGACAATGGCCAGAGCATATATAAAAATAGAACTCTGATCTGCAACATGCCCAGGAAACCAAGCCCTTTATCTACAATAAACAACCCAGGCAGGCACCCTGCTGTGAGTCAGACTTGCGGATTGCTATCTCTAGTAACAATCCAGGAAGCTAAAGAATAATTTCTATGACAACTGACCCGGCATCACCAGAACCTGATTAAGAACTGCCAGCTTCTCTAATTTTTGTTGCTGGTTCCAGCTTAGGATCATCCAGGCAAAGCCAAATATGTACCCCAGCCCATCACACGGGAGCCGCACCTATAGTTAGCTCACCTACAGCTGCCCGGGCTAACGACCTCCCACAAGGGCACACCCGAAGCCTTCCCTTTTTTCCGCTAAAAGATTCCCACTACTCTGCCCGCCTTTGAGTCTCTGTCAAAATGTAAATGACTTTGGCCAACTCCCTTGCTATAGCAATTCTGAATAAATAGCCTTTGCTAGTTCTTCTTTGGTTGGTCTTCTTTTATTTCTCCGCTATCTTTTTATATATTCCCTAGAAGATTTGAGAGGTTCTTTTCCTCCCTAATTGTGCTCTGAAAGATTTTCTGTCGTGTTTGTGATGGAGACAGGGTTTTTTTTTCCCCCCTCGGGATTGTAAATTGTGAAGGCGCACATGATGTTGTATAAAAAAAATCATACCAGATGTTTGTGAAGATATAAACCAATCCTTAGCATGAGGGAGAGGCGCATCGAGCCTCAAAAAGAGACAATTATCCCGTCTTTGGGTAAATGTGGACTTGGAATAGAGCACACAGGGCTCATGCCCCCAGAGTGATTGTTCTAGGCTGGTGATGTGCATACAGGGCCCCCCGACCACCTGTTCCTGCTCTCTCCCACCCCCGTCACTTTTTCAAGGGTATTTATAGTGACTTAAGCCCGTGTTTCTGAGTTCCTGGATCTGACCCCTGGCAGCCCGTGGCTTCCCTGCCTTCACTGTGCCACTGTCCATTTTGCTGTACTGGTTGTGTCGCCTCCTGGGTGTCCCCTTGGGTACTGGGCACCCAGTCTAGGTGCTTGTTTTTGCTTGAGCCAGTGAAAGAGGGATGGGGAACACCTCCAAGGAGGCTTTCCATCTGCCGATCTTGGCAGTTCTGCTGTTTAGAAAGACAACAGAACAGTGGGAAGGAGGACATTTCATTCCCTTAGTGCCCCTTTGCTTAGCCCTGGCAACAACAGTAGCAAAGTGCCTTTTGCGGGAAATCGTGTGAACCAGGTCCTTATCTGCATTGCTTGGAATAAGCTTTAATAAAAACAGAAACATCAGTCCAAAAAACTCTCCACGAAATTCAGACCAACAGCACTCGTTTTAGTCTGGCTTGCTTCTCATTAATAAAAATGAATAATTAACTCCTTAAAGTTAGGTATTTTTAATAAATAGAAATCCATTTAAATGAATCTGGAAACTGTGAGATTTCTAATTTAACCCTGTAGTTTGCTTCCCTGACAAACTTTAAGTGACTTGATGGAAAATGAAGGTTCCAAGGCGCTATTCGGTGTTCAGCAGCTTGCTCTTATGTTGATAGATGGGTTGGGCATTTCTCAGGGTTTACCTCAGCTTCACCTACACGGACATCGGCACTCAGCCAAGGCTCCACAAAGCACTGTATTTTGATTCATCAGCAGTTTTCCAGGAAAATGTTGCTAATGGTTGAACAAGTTAAAGTATCACAGTGTTCAGAATAGAAGAGATGACACAGGCACAGGGTACCAACTTATCTCTGTCCACCTTTAGATATTGGTCAGGCAGTTACCATGGACTGGAGACATTGGGTCCAATGGCCAGTGACAGTGTAGACTGGAAACTGTGGTTCCTCCCTTTGTGTGAAGCTATCTCCTCGGAATCACAAACGCTCTTTAAAACTCTCTTTCCAGCTATCAGTTCTAAACAGCTGAGCGACCTTGAAGGAGAGGGGTCTATAAAGAGGTTAATAAGTGCAATTAATGGGAAAAATAAAGTAACCTTTCAAAGTATGAATACTAGCCCAGCACTACTCCCCGATGTGGAAGGGAGTGGGCAGTCAGCCTCCCCTACGTGACTGTTAGCCAGTGAAGGGCACACAGAATACAGGAAAAAATGCGTAAAATAGGCCTTTATTTTGAATTTGGATTATACATTCCAATCTCTGTCCTGCTCCAGGTATTTCCTGATTCTATCCAAGTGCCTAGTTTCTCACTGGGAGGGCCTGGTAATCAATTCTCTGGGTACCCATGTGGCCACCACTGTGTAGCCAGTCACCCTCTCTGACTTTTACCGTCCACACCTCCTTCCTTTCCCATGGCTTCTCAAACCTTGAACCCCCCTTTACTCATGACAAGGGCTCTCCCCTTGACTAAATTTTAGTCAGGCTTCTCTGAACCCTCTTTTCAAGCAGGCCTCGTCCTTGGTCCCGTCCTTGGCTTGCTGAGTCCCTCCAGCTTTAGCAAAGCATCCTGCTATTGCCCCACCCTTGATGTCCAATCAGTCTCTTCTTCCTTCTACCCACCCTTGATACCTAACCTATTCCTCTTAGTAATTTTCCATCCACTCCCAGACCCTGCCTATTGGCTATGAATTCCTGCTTGTGCCTGTTGTTCAGAGGTAAGTCCAATCTCTCTCCCTTATTGCAGGAGTCTTGAATAAAGTCTTCCTTGCTGTTTTTAACAAGTGTCAGAGTAAGTTCTCTTTATTCCTTCCCAATCCCAGAGTCCCACCTCGCCACACATGGAGCTCTCTTTGTCCTTCAGCTCTCCATCCTCTTCTTCAGATTAATCTGGTGTCCCATTGTTGGGTGCTGGGGCATTGAATCCTGCAGGATGGAAGAGAGGAGAAGAAAAGACGTTTTCTCAGTGGCTTGTTCTCAGAGCCTGGTGGGAAGGATTATCAGAGCTTTCCTACTGCTCATGTTCACTGGAGAAAAAAAGAAAGAAAAAGAAAAAAAAAAACCTCTCATTTGTGATGCTGAAAGAACTCATCCTATAACTCAACCTTTAGAGCCTGACCACCAAATTTCCAAACCACACAAGACTGCTTTCTGCTTTACAAGCTGGTGGCCAACATTTCTGGTCTCTGCAGAGTTCTCTTTGGTCCCAGTTCCACCCCAGACTTCTACTCCTTGGGAGATCTCTCTATGCCCTCTGTCCCACATCGGACATTGGAGGGCCACCACCGGGCATTTAGTGAAGGTCCAGAGTGTCTTAGAGGGATTCCTCCCTCCCCTCCTACCCCACTCACAGACTTCACAGGGTTGTTGCTATGTACTCAGCAAAGGCCTAGTCTGCCTCGCAGGGACTTCTCTCCACTTTCCTGCCTTTCTTCCAGCCTTCAGCATGCCATTACCTAGTATTTGGAGAAGGCCTGTGTACCCCAGCAGGAATCTCTCTTTAAGCTCCTTCCCTGCCTTCAGTCTTGGATGGACTTTTTCATGAACTCGATGAAGGCCTATTAGAAAGAGTTGGCTCTTTGGCTGGTGCCGCTCAGGACTCTAGTCCATCAAGTGAGCCTATGTAACTGTTACATGTTTGTTCAAAGTTCAACTGGCTTCTCTTGATTCCCATCTATGAAAGATTTTTTTCCTCTTCCCACCACCCTGCCAAGTACAAAAGCCACTATGGATCTCTTCTCTCCCAGAAAGGATGTGTCACTTTTCTGAAATTAAGTTTCATTTGAGTTTGGCTTTTTAAAAACTATGATTTTGTAGCTTATCTTGTTATTCTTGTTGTTAGGGTCCTTATCATGTTTTTAGGCTTTTTTTTTAAAGCAACTTGTTCTAAAGCAAAATATTACTTGGAATCTGAATACACAAAACAGATCAAAGGTGAATCTCCGGATTAAAACATAATTGGCAGGGGTGGTGGTAGGGTTGGGTGGCATGGGGGGTTCCACTGGCTCTCTCATTACTTTCTGCTATGACTACTTAGAGGAATTTTCAAGTTGTTTGAAAATCATTGATCTGATCATCAATTGTGAAGTTTTTGTTTTACAGTTTGATTTTCTCCATGTTTCCAATGTCCAACACCTTGTTTTCTTCTCACATGCTGCTTCCTCGCCATGGAATGCTTGCCTCCCTACCAATTAAAATTATGTACCCTTGAGGGTCCAGCTCACCCTTAAGGATTTCTGTGTCCTCAGAACTGCTAAGGCTCTTACCATTTGGGCTAGCCAATTTAGACATACTGACTGCGGTATGTCTTTTTCTGGTTTGATGAGTCTTACTCTTGTCTCTGTGGCTGGACATCCTTCCTCCGGATCAAGACTGTGTTGGAACTTGTCATATGTCTTGTTAGGGGCCGAGAAGGATAGACAGACTACGAATATTTGCTGCTGTCACTCTGGAAGTATGAACACTGTCTTTTGGTCAATGACTTTCTGTTAGCCAGGATTGTTCTATATTCATGATTTAACACCATTGCATTGAAGCCCACATGGCTTCTGCTCAAAATAAGCCCTCATTCAGATCACTCTCAGCCCTCTGAGTCACGTGACTGCCTTTGTTTCCACTGGATGCCACGGGATGCGGGGACTCCATTAGTGATGCTTGAAAACTCACTATACAGCTATTTTAACTATGCTGCTTCTCCTATCCTTCATCTCCTTAGCTGGTCAGCTCTGCCTTTGCTAGCTTGGTGTTCCATGGAGCCTTGCCTCAGTGGGGTAGACTGGCTGTGATCCAGAATCACACTTCAGTTGGATTAATGTGGCTATAAGAGGCGCCCACTGAGAGTGTGTCTTTTCCCTGATATGCACTGAGCTGTCAGCAACACCACTGGCCTATTGCACGGTGGCACCTAGAATATCTAGGCAAGCTCTCAACATGTAATTGCCAGGATTTAGAATTAGTATGTTACTTTTGATTCAGCCTATTGCTTTCCCCAGAAACAGCTATTTCCAGGCATCTCTGACTCAAAGAGATTTCTGGGAAATGAGATATCTTCCTCCAACCTAAGGGAAATCAGAAAACTTTTAACTTTTCCTTCTCTAGGGTAAGTCAGCAGCCCCTTTGCCTCATGTATGTTCTTTTTGAATCTTGGGGTTGATTATTATGATAACAATACCTACCCTAGAGAGTTGCTATGAAGATAAAAAAGGCATCAACCTTGTTTAAATTCTATGAATGTTCTTCAATATATATGTTTTTCAAGGTCTTTTATGCATGGTATGCATATTTTCATGCATGTTTTATGCATGCTTTTCAAGCTCTTTTATGAGATAATTGGGGCCAAAAGCAACAAAGGAAATACACAAATAAACACCAACAAGGCTGTTTTCCTTAAAAAATTCAGACTTTTGGGAGTCTAGCTCCACGTTTTAGGACCATGGACTGAATCCTCATTATGGCATCCAGATCAAATCTGCAGCCTGGCTCACCTGTGGTAGAAGTGCAGGCCCTGAAGTTGTACGGATGTGAAGGCTAGATTGTGAAAGACCCAAATGTGTACACCTCTAACTTGGGAAGAATTTTTATTATGTTTTCAACGGCTCTCTAAAGTACAATTTGCTTAAACTAAATTTTTTTTTTATCAGATTTACCTATCTTCCTTAAAAAAAACTTCACTGCATCTTTTAGTAATATTAGAGCTTGTGTATTCATTCTGTTTCATAAAGTCATTTGCCCAGTTGGCATTCTGCAACTCTGAGCTATACGCTGATAAAAGCTGAAATTTAAAATCTACCCAGTCATCAGCTGGTACTCTGGGGCTGTATTACACAACTCAAAATGAAACATGTTTTGAGGTGTGTGTAACTTTAAGTCCAGATTTAACCTTTCATTACCTGGGTGAATCCTGCCCTCTGGTAACCCGTATGGGCACCGGTAGTCAGATTACTGTGTGGATCTCCAGGAAGTTTACAGTAGGACAGCATATTCTCTCTCCCGCTTTGCAAAGGGAGTTGCCAGTATTAAAATTCATCGGAACTTGATTGTACTATTTGGGCACGTTATCATCTCCATCCTGAAATGAAACCTCTTAGGTAGCGGAAGGGCTAAAAACTTGGCTGGCAGCAGTGGTGGAGCAAACCCGCCCTCTTACCAGCTTGATGGGTGAGGGGATTTACTGCTTGTGCAGATAAGATTCGATGTAGTTAGGCCTTGTCAGCATGTCCTGGTGTAAATGCAGTGCCCTTCCTTGACTTTCCCAAGGAAAAATAGATCTCATGACATTGGCTTTTATTTCTCAACTACAATATCTAAAGCATCTTTTCTCATAAAGGGGGCTGAGACATTGGCCTTTAAAGGTCTCCATTGCCGCGCAGTCTTAGGAACATAATCTGACGTGCAGTTTAATTGTTCAAACATGGACATATTTACAGATGCAAGCATTCTTTTCTTTTCTTTTTAAAGTAAAAAAATTTTAAATTAATTAAATTTTAAATTGAGGTATAGTTGTTTTACAATATTATATTAGCTTCAGGTGTACAACATAGGGATTCAAAACTTTTATAGATTATACTCTATAGCTATTATAAAATATTGGCTGTATTCCCTGTGCTGCACAATATGTGCATGCGTTATCTTACATGTAAATTTAGACACAGAGGAAATGGGGCATATCCGCAGGAAATAAGTATTTACTACTTGATGGCATTAGCATCAGCTTAGATTGTAATGACGGAGACTCCTAGATATCTCAGAAGGAATGAACTAAGCTTCACTGTAGCCAGTTTTGTGCTTGCTTTTTTGTCCCTTTAATTGGTCATTCATTCACTCATTCATCACTTGGTGCAGGCACTGGGCTGGGTGCTAAAGGCATATCTTGAAAAGCATAGATTGTTCGCTTGAGTGATTACAGCAGAATGGGAGAGACAAAATAAACAGGCAATTGGTATACAGTAGGAAAGAGGGGAGGTAGAGAAGCACGACAGAGGGAGTCAGCCTCTGGAAGGAGAAAGAATCCTGGTGGAAGTGAGTGCAGCTTTATATTGTAATATTTGACAGCATAAGGCTCACCCTCTCTCTGGTTCGCCTATTCCTGTTCTTTAAATTCCCCTGCCCCATTTTTCTATGTTTATTCTCCTACATGAACTATGTATTATTTTTATCAAATTTCAAATGTGGACTATGTTGAATAGATTTACGGAGCATCACTTTCTTTATCAGGACTGAGTTTTCTTAAGAACAATATACTTTCATCCCTTTGCTCACATCTTTTTTTTTTTTTTTTTTTTTTTTTTTTTTGCGGTACGCAGGCCTCTCACTGTTGTGGCCTCTCCCGTTGCGGAGCACAGGCTCCGGACGCGCAGGCTCAGCGGCCATGGCTCACGGACCCAGCCGCTCCGCGGCATGTGGGATCTTCCCAGACCGGGGCACGAACCCACGTCCCCTGCATCGGCAGGCGGACTCTCCACCACTGTGCCACCAGGGAAGGCCCTGCTCACACCTTTTAAAATGACTTTTAGTAGTGTTTTATTAATGTATATCCTACACTTGTCTTGTTATGGTTATTCCTAGTTATTTTCTCTGTGTATTTTTTGTTATTGTGATTGGGATTTTTTCATTATATTTTACAGCTGGTTAATTATGGTTATCAAGAAAGCTAGTGATTGTGGATATTTATTTTTCACTTGGGCATAGAAATATCACACCAGACACAGGTGAGTCCCTTCACATTTACTGATTGTCATAGGTCATGTTCCCTGGGAAACAGACTGGAAGATGGATCTCATGTGTATAGGAGATTTATTGCAGTTTTCCCTCAAGAAAACATCAGAGAGGGGTAAGGGAAGGTGGATTGGGACAGGGAGAAATTGAACCAGAGTGGGGCTGAAACAGAGACCTCAAACGGTCACATAGGGAGCTCTAGAGCTAAGATCTCCCTGCAGAGACTTGAGATAAGACAAAAAAGGGCCTGGTCTTTGAATCCCAGCATGGACCTCTCATTGGACATGGGCTGCCCTTGAGGAGGAGGTGTAAGCTTGGACAAGGCAGTCCCTTCAGCAGAGGGCAATTCCAGAAGCCACAGGAGGTCACCACTCCCAGCTGCTGGAGGATTGAGTACCTCGGTCTGAAAGGGAGAGCTGGGCAGTGCCCCACATTTATTTTAGTAACACACTGATATTTTAGTATTTTTTATCCCTAAATGACTGCAGTCAAGGACACCAACACTACTAAGGCACGAAGTTCAAAAACACCTAGGTAGCTCCCTCTTCCTTTACTTTTAAAAGACTTGCTATTTAAATTTACCTTTTAAAACTTGTAAAGCATTTCACTCTGAGACTGATATAGATGATGAAGTTTTTAAAAAACAGATAACACTTATTTTGAACTTACTTTGATGTTCCTTGGAGCACTAAACAATATTTAGGCCCAGAATAAGGAGACTTTCCAAGAAAAAAACAGTGGGTCTTCAGTCCACACAGTATTGGATAGGATTTTTTTTTTTTTTTTTTTTGGATAGGATTTTTAAATGCTTTGACCAGCCTAGACCTGCTGAAAAAAATCCCACCTCCCCTTAACACACATTCGAAGGAAGACTTCAATATAGCCATTTCTTTGCTTTTCTCCCTAAACTCATTGGGGTATGATGTACATGAAATAAAATGCACCCATCTATTTTAAGTGTAGAGTTTGATGCGTTTTGACAAATGTGTACACCTGTGTAATCACTACTCCAATGAACGTATAAAACATTTCCCTCTCTCCATTCCATCCCATGTCCCTGCTGTATTCTTTTAATGAGCATTGGTTTTCCTCTTGGCAAGCAGTTAGGTTATTTGGGATCAATTTTATCAAGACTTTCTTGTAAGCTTGTTATGGTGGGTCCACGGTCACCTTCAGTCTAGGGTTGATTTATCCCACAACTCAGGCATCATGATTCCTGATAATATATTGTCATTATTTTATTTTGAAGACTTATTTCTAAAGATATTTTAAAAGAGTAAAAATTGGTGTTTTTTTAATAACATATTTTCCATTTCTTTTTCTTCATTTTAGATCATTTCCATTGCTATGCTCAAGTTTACTAAATTTTCCTTCTGTATTTTATATTTTTTTATACTGGTTTTTCCAACCAGTATATTTTTTTCATTTCAGATGTAACATTTTTCATTTCTAGAATTTCCATTTGTGTCTTTTTCATATCTTCTATTTCTCACATCATCATGTGCATGTTTTCCATATATCCTGACCATAATTATAATATTTGTATGAGCAGTTTAAAAATCCTTGACTGCTAATTCCATATCTGTCCCTTCTGGGTTTCCTTCTATAGATTAATTGTTTTTCTTGGTTATGAATTATATTTTCCTTCTCTTTTTCATGCCTGGTAATTTTGTTTTTAACATCTTTATTGGGGTATAATTGCTTTACAATGGTGTGTTAGTTTCTGCTTTATAACAAAGTGAATCAGTTATACATATACATATGTTCCCATATGTGCCTGGTAATTTTTGACTAAGTACTAGGCATCATGAGTTTTACATTGTTAATGGCTGAATTTTCTTAAATTCCTTTAAAGAGTGTTGGATTTTTTTTACAGCAGGCAATTAGAAGTTACTTGCAGTCTGGTTTAATCCCTTTGTGTTTTATTTTTCAACTCTTTTGGTTTAGGGCTAAATTAGCCTTTACTTTAGATCTATTTCTAGGGCATGGCCCTCCTAGAATAGTTACTAAATGTCCTGTGTATTCGTGAAGTTTCTCTACTTTGCCTCATGAGAACCTGAAATATTACTGACCCTGGTATGAACTCTGGGAGTTGTCTCCGTACACTTCTCTGGTGATTATTCTTTCCCTGGAAGTTGTTTTTGCCCGGCCTTGTGGGTTTTCACCCCAGACAGGCACAGACTGGTATTCAGTTAAAGACTCCAGAGGATCCCTATGCAGATTTCTGGAGTTCTTTCTCTACACGGCTCCCTCTTCTCATATATTCTGCCCCACAGAGTTGCCTTGGACTCCCCCAAATTCATATCTTTGTCTCCTCAACTCAGCAAGATAGCTGGGGTCCGTTTGCATTTTACCCCCTTGCAATGAAGTTCAGAAAGGCTTGTCAATGGTAGGACCCTCCTCATTTGTGTTTCTTTTCTCAGGAAAAGCAGTACTGCGTGGCTTGTTATATAATGTCTGAAGATAGCTGTTTTCAATATTTCATCCAGTTTTCTAGTTATTTATGACTGGATGGTAATTCAGAGGTTACCAGTACCCTTGGGTACAGTACACTCACTACACTGTTAGGAATAATATTAGTTTTATCATCAACATAGAAAAAGCATTTTGCCTGATTATTGCAGTAATAAATCCAAAGCTCACAGAACAGAAAATAGGATAGACTTTGGTCATAGGTGCAAATAAAACTACACACATTAGAAACTAATTAAGGAAGTTGGCATTTCTGTTCCTTTTTTGTCTTTTCTCCTTCTGCATACCTGCTCGCTTTAAATGATTTATGCACATGAATAGTCTCCACCAAAGGATCAAGGTAGACTATGTCCCAACCATGAATAACTGCACATGATGTACCCAGGGCCTAAAAATATACCCTAGTGTTTCTTAAAAAGTCAGTCAGTGAGACTAAATAGAGATAAATATCCCCGTGGCATTTGAGTTTATAAGTCACTTCTGACCAGGAGAATGGTCCGTCAGTGCTTCTACCAATACTCATGGCTCCCCACCCAGAGAGGTGTCTGCAACTGATGAAGGATAACCTGGCCGTGAACCTTTAGTGCTAGAAGGGGTTTTATAATCAAGTGCCCTTATTCATTTTACAGTAGAGTGAATGATTCTTGGTGTCCAGAAGGCTGCCACTATAGCTGTTGTGTTTTGTCTGGAAGGGAAGATATGTTCCTGATATATTCACAACCCAGGATGCATTTTTCATAAAAATCATTCACAAATGAGAGTGAGTACAGTTGCAGACAGATTATCCTACTCCAGTCTGCATATATGAGGGTCTCCACTGGCTTTTGGGTTAGATGAGGAACTTAGTGTCTGAGACAGTATGAGTTTCAAACTATAGGGGGTCCTTGTTATCCTCTTATTCATTAGAGGAGTCCCTATAGTTATGAGGATGCATAAGGGAGACAAAGTCAGGGGCAAGCAAAACCCATCAAGGCCTGAAAGTGTTCACTAGTGATCTGAGGGCTTGGGAAATTGGTCCTTAGACAAACAGCCATCCCAGCTTAACACTAGAGTATTTCTCTGCTTATCATGTCAAGGCCTTCTGGGGCCTGACTTTTGTTGATGGTCAGATGTTAACATACAACAGTAAAGTACAAACACAGAAAATTCAGGAACTCATATAGTAATGTTGGAAAATTGCTGGAATCACACTCAAAATTTTAAACAATGAGAGTGTGTCAGAGTTAATGAACAATTGAAGGAGGGAAATCTAATGCAAGTAAGGACAGGATATATCCTCAGGCAGAAACTGATTTGATGATCAAAGGGTTAAGAGAAAAGCATTGAAAAAAATTAATGATGGCCAAGATATCTTTTTAAATTACTTTCTTTATGGTCATACTGAAAAAGCCAAATGTAAATATCAAGTGAACTATGATTATCATGCAATTTGTTTGAAAAATAATAATTTCACCCTCAAGAAATACCTTACGCAATTTATCTTTTTTTTAAAACTTAAGGCATAATTGCAATTTAGCCTAAATTTTGTTAAGTTTAATATAAATTTATCTTTTGTAAGTTTTAGTTTTATTATTCAAGATTAAGTTTCCATCAAACGGTTTTATATTTAGTGTGAAATTTTGGTCTCCATTTTAAAAGAGTTTACTTTAGCTGACCTTTAACCAATTGTGTTGCTGTACTTTTATACCAAAGAAATTTGACATGACAGCTCTTTAGTAAATTGAGGATCGAAAAGAAATGCCTTTGGGTGACTTTTCTAGTACGGAGACTTTGAGATCAATATCAATCTATCTGGAGATCTCCAGAAGTGCAAATTACTCACAAGAGACTAGTTGCGTTAAAGGACCCTAGTCATAATCCATAGCTCTGGCCCAGCAGCACTTTCACGCCCTCTTTATGGCAAGAAAGGGAGGATCCTACCAATCTAGAACCTAGAAGGTGTTCCTGCTGTGGCCCTGCTGTCTCCAGCCTCATCTCCCCTGCCTGGTCCCTGCAGGCCTTTCCTTTCTTACACAGGGCACTCTCTTCCCTGGCCCGAAAACATTCTAGAGCACCAGCAGTCATCCTGATAATTGTCCGAGTATGTCATTCAGCTTTGGATATTCACAGCCAGAGGTGCATTACCCACATCACAGTCTTGAGGTACAAATACGGTCACAGCTTTAATTTCCCCAGTGATGCCCTGGAGCCACCATTTCCTTCATGTAGCGGGAAGTTCATATTTCTTGCGCTTGATCTCACCTACCCTCACTCCCACAATTACTTAAGCATCCTGGAGCTTGTTCAGTTCAAAGGGTCAGTAAGTAAAGAACTGGAAAATCTGTTTAGTCTGCTGGTAGGTCCCACTTTTTGGTTACCATGATTCATTTTCAGCCCTACTGTGGTGTCACAGTTGAAAATGGACCTGTATAGTCCAATGTGTCCTTGTCTAGTGCTTTAAGGATGCCCTTTCTCAGCTAGCTAGATCTGCCAGGTCTTGATAGCACTGTTTTGTTTTTTAAAGTTTACACTCACACGCTCAGCCAAATGATCCCAAAGCCCAGTCTCTGTGCCGAAAGGGCTGTGTCCGGAGGGGTTCGCATCCTCTGCCGTCCCTGTCCCCTCCACCGTCCCTTCCCCATCCACTTGGTGCTGGAGCTGAGCCTGGGTTATCAGTCCAAACTCCTCATTCATCCCTGGGGGTGTCCCGTTTGAAGCCTTAGAGCTCTTCTCCTGCCAACAGACTTCAGCCTTCCAACCTATTAGATCACTTCTCCGTAACATGGAACCTCAAAAAGGCTGTTTTCTTGGCAGTGAAGAGAACCACAAAATCTGTGAACTTGCAAGCAGTCATCGAGTTCAAACCCTTTATTTTAGAGAGGAGGAAGAAAGAAATTAAGGCCAGGGCCCAAAATAGAACAGCTGGTCAATAGGAGATCTGGGAGACCAGGACTCTCCAATCTTAGCACAGCGCTCTACATACACTGCTTTAATAGTATCATGAAATAATCAATGAAACTGTTTCCAGAAAGCTTTATCTCATATTTTGTTTACCTGAAAGACAACCGAAGCAAGTCACGGGCTTCTTTGAATTGTAGGGCCATTCTTTTGTATGTCCTGCTTTGTCATATATGACAAGAGCAGTGGATGGTAGGTGAATATTAAAGCCCCTTTAATATTAAAGCATCCCCCCAAATTTTTTTATTATCTTAACGGTCAACCAACATTTTTTAAAAACAAAAGGGGAGGGGTAATGAAATACAGAATTGTCACATATATATGTTTATGTGTGTAATATTAATATAGTAACTTGATTGCCCTTTGAATATCACTGTGTTGAATGAATTCCTCTGGGACATTTGACTCCATGAATTGGACCCAAACCATTGGGGTCATGTTAAGATGGCAGATTGAAAGTCCTGACTGAATGTCTGTCCCCTGATAGCTCTTCATATGTCTTTATGAAGAATCTTATTTCTGGTTGGTTCTTCGGGCTTTCTTCTCAGGCTGTGTAGCTAGAGTTTCCTTCTTTTTATCTCAGGGCTGTACCTTTTCCAAACTTCAAAATACTACAACAAGAACTAGTTCATGGGACCAGAACTTCAGAGGTCGTTATTGCTACATTTCCTACCCTGTGGGCGCCTGGAACACTTTTGCAAATTTAGCCATTTGCAAACTGTAAGGTGCATTTGATCAAACCATAGTAAGACCTAGTACTGCTTCTCCCAGGATGAATGGTGCCTACGAACCTTATACTGGCCTAACTAAGAACACTGAGAACAAGCCATGCCATGACTCCTTCCTGAACTTGCGAAAGCCTTCCCAAACTGATCAGAAGGGGACTGTTCAACTCTCTTGCTAAAAAATGTTCAGTCTGCCACATTTTTCTGTCTTTGGATCCAGCTCAGTGCCGGGCACATAATAGACATTCAGAGAATATTTGTTGAGTAAAAAATTTAAAAATTAGTGACCCAACTGAATGGAGAACTCTACTTTGAGTTAAAGGGAAAAACGGAGGTGGTGAGTGGGTTCGTGAAGGCTGGGTGTGCCGCAGGCAAGTATAAATGTTGGGAGTGGTTAATGTTGATTTCATAGATGAATTAAAACACTTGATAACCCGGTAAATAGACCACTGTACAGTTATATAAATGGCACACTTAGCTTGTAGTTATAAGGTGCTAAAATAACTATGAAAAATGAAAGAGTCCATCAATCAGATGGTTGTTTTGCCTACGTGAAAGTCAAACAACCAATGTTACTCATTTTTTTCTCCTCTGAATTGACCCTTTGTTTTGTGACCCAACACTGTAGTGCAAACTCCCTGTTTAAGGCAATACTGACTGTTATGCTGATTACAGCATTCTGCTGGCCCCGGTGTGAAAAATGAAGCAAGGTGGATTTGCTAGGCCATGATGCTGGCTCAGAAAACATTAGTTAAAGTCCATGATCGAGGTTGTCTTATCACTGGGGTTATCAGGTGATTGTTTCTTCTTCCGGGGATTTGTATAGGTGCTTAAAGGAAGAAGAGCGGAATAAATGCGGAAAGTTCTATTTTATGATCTCTCCAACTGAAAGGCAACTCGATTGAATTCAATTCTTTTCTGAGCTGTAGTAGAGAAAGATATATTTATGTATCTGTGTAAACATGCACTGACCTAAAGACCCAGTGGTAGGCTGAATGGCTCCCTAAAGATATCCAAGTTCTAATCCCAGACACCTGTGCATACGCTGCCTCACATGGCACAGGTCCGCACCCCCTCCCCGTCCCCCTTCCCCCCTTCGTCTCCATCCCTCTCATTCTTTTCTTCTTCTCCTCCTCCCTCTTTGCTTGTAGCCAGCATTTACTTACCGGACATTCTGGTGTTTTCCATGAGTGCTTAGGGGGTGAGCGGTTGCAACGTGGACCCTGCTTTGCATCCTCCACTTCTTTTCTTTGCCTCACCCCAGGCAGGAAGGCAGCATCTTTATAACGTCCCTCCATGCAAAGTCTCCTGCTCTAGCACCTGTTCACACCTGCCCTTTTTGGTCAAGACTCAGCATTCTGGGACTTTTCTGAACTCCTTAGGAGCACCTGTGTTAATTTCCTAGGACTGCTGTAACAAATTACAAAACCTGGGAGGCTTAAAACAACAGAAATTTATTCTTTCAGGCTAGAAGTCTGAAACCAAGGCGTCAGCAGGGCCATGCTCTCTGAAGGAGTGCATGAAGAATCTGTTCCAACCCAGCCTCTGGTGTTGCCTGCAGTCCTTGGCCTCCCTTGGCTTCAGAACTCCAGCCTCTGCCCCCATCTTCATACGGCGTCCTGCGTGGGTGTCTGTGTTTGTGTCTCTTTTCTTCTCTTCTTATCACATTGAATGGAAAACCCACCCTACTCCAGTATATGGCCTCATCTTAACTTACATTTTGATTACATCTGCCAAGACCCTATTTCCAGATGAGTTCAGATTCTTAGGTACCCAAGGTTAGGACTCCAACGTACCTTTTTTGGGACACAATTCAACCCATAACAGCCATCTTTCCACACGGATTGGCTGCCAGCTCACTCAGCCTTTGAGATGGTACTTGATCTCAGTGGCCGTTCCAGTCAGTCTTGACTCAGACAAACTCAGGTAAAGAAGGGCATCTCATGGCAGGAGTATACAATAAAAATGAGTCGTAACATCCTGGAATGGGAGCCTAATAGGGCTGGTCCTGGAGCTAGAAGGAGATTCCTGATTTCGGGAGGCCCTGAGGCATGGAGATCCATTCTTGTGCTCTGTCATTAACATACCTCAACCGGAATGTAGTGTTGCTTTTTTCCGGCCTCACCACAAAGTGATTTCTAATCTCTTCTCACTGATTTTGCTCCCCTACCTTAACTGCAGCTTCTTTCTGATTTGGCTTTTCCAGGTCTGATTTCACCTTGTGACCTTTCAGCTACATGGTGCACCATGAACTGACGCATTCTTGTCATGTTTCTTAGTTCTCATGCTGTTATGGACTGTGTGTTTGTGTCCCCTGAAATTTATACATTGAAGTCCTAACCCTGGACGTGGTAGCATTTGGAGGTGGGGGCTTTGGGAGGTACAGATGTACCTTGTTTTCTTGTGCTTCACTGTATCGCAGACATTGCGTTTTTACAAATGGAAGGTTTGTGGCAACCCAGCGTCGAGCAAGTCTGTCAGCGCCATTTTTCCAACCACATTTGCTCACTTCATGTCTCTGTATCACATTATGGTAATTCTCACAGTATTCCAAACTTTTTCACGATTATTAGTTTTGATACGGTGATCTGCAGTCAGTGATCTTTGATGTTACTACTATGACTCGCTGAAGGCTCGCTGAGGGTTAGCGATTTTTAGCAATAAAGTATTCTTTAATTAAGGTATGTACAGTGGGTTTTTTAGACATAATTATTACACACTTAATAGAATCGTATCGTGTAACATCACTTTTATATGCCCTGGGAAACGAAAAAATTCACACAACCTGCTGTATTGTAATATTAACTTTATCACAGTGGTCTGGAACTGAACCTACAATATTTCTGAGGTCTGCCTGTACTTAGGTTTAGATGAAGTCATGAGAGTGCGCCCCCCCATCATGGGATTAATGCCCTTATAAGAAGAGGAAGGGACACCAGAGCGCGCGCTCTCGCTCTCTCTCTCTCTCTCTCTCTCTCTGCCATGTGAGGACACAGCGGGAAGATGGCTGTCTGCAAGGCAGGAGGAGGCCTCTCACTAGGAATCAGATCGGCTGGCACCTTGATCTTGGACTTCTCAGACTCCACAACTGTGAGAATAAATGTCTGTTGTTTAGGCCACCCAGTGTATGGTATTTTGTTACAGCAGGCTGTGTTGACCGAGACACATGCTTTATGGAGAGATTCTTTGTGACTCAGGCTACAGGGCAGGCCCTGTGAGGGTCAGGCCTGGGGTATTTGCATTCATTTCCCCTGGTCCCAGGGTTGTGTATGTCATGTGTGCGTGTGTTTATGTTGCATTTTAATAGGAGGTGGTGGTCTAACCTGAAGGGCCGCCTCTGTAATGGTGGTATTTGAAGCTTGACTGCGGGCTGCTGAGACAGCCCAAGCCTTCTCAAAACACAGCACAGATGTGGCCTCTGGTTCTCCTGGGACGGGGCTACCACCAGATTAGGGACTAAACGACTTAGAGTTCTCAGCACCCTTACAGGCGACTCTTGCAATTTTAGTTGGCGCTTCTGTGCTGGAGCAGTTGCTTGTGCCTCTGACACTGCAGGACTGGTGCATCTCTGCAGGAAAAGAACACTAACAGAACACTCAGAGTGGCTCTGTCCCCAAGAGCGAGAGCCAGATCTGTGGATGTATGCTTGTTTGTTTGTTTTGTTTTGTGTTTTAAGCTGCTGAAGCAGGCACTCTTATATCATGATGAGTAGAGGCAGCCAACATATGGCTCATAGACCCCCTTTGTTGAACCTATTCCAACTTGGAGATGAGAGTCCCCCTCCTCAAGTGTAAAGAAGCCCCTTTGCTCATGTAATTGAAATTTTAAGTACCACTCTGGCCTGGTTTCAAGTCTGGCAATAAAACAAAAATCTTTCTTACCATTTCATAGATTGGGTCTCCCTGGTATGTTTCAAGTCAATGCAGTTAGCTGAACCCTCTAATATTTCTGGAGATGAGGTGAATAGGGGTAATTCAGCCTCACCAGCTCAACAGCATCTTGCTTGCCTTCCTTTAATCACAGCTCTGGAAATGTTTTGGCTTGTCTCACTGCACGAGAGAGCTTGATTAGGACAGAATCCGGAAATATAAGTTAGACATTTTTAAGAAGTAACATTGACTAAGCTCTAACATATATTGGTCTATAAATCTTTAAAAGTCATTGATGCGAAAGAACTTATTTACTCAAATCTTCTAATCTTCCCATTTTAAAGAAAGTTCTTCACAGAACAGTTTATATGTGTTCCAGGTTCCAAAACAAACAGAACTAAAAGTTTCAGATTACCAGAAAGATGTAAAGCACATGGCATTTCGTAAAAGTTTAAGTGGGCTCACAGAACATAGGCAGTAAGGGATTAAATGGCAAAACTAAGACCTCACAGCAGCTACATTACCTCCTAAGACCACTCTGCTGAGCTCTCTCAGGGATACAAAAACTAGAAGTGCTGACCCGCCAGGAACTTACAGTCCATGTGGGAAGATAAGATGTAACTCAGGGAAAAATTAAACAGCATTAGAGTGTTTAAGTGACAGTTTACAAGAGAGCAGTGGGTGAACAATTTCATGGTCATCCTGGGCTAATTGCCAAGGCAGTCCTATCAGCAGCGTTCGTTCTGCATCGGAAGAAAGGAACTGCGGCCAGAAAAGAAGTCGGGCTTGACCATGGGGGTGGGTAAGAGGTTATCAGATGAAAGGATGGGGGTCTTTCTAGGTGGGCAGAATGAAGTAGGAGATTGAAAGATGTGATCAGGAGAAGCAGAAAGTGTGTAGAGATGCTGGGAAAAGCTCAGGCATTTGGACTTCGTGTTTTACAAATGCTCTGAGAAAAATGGGAGGCAAAGAAATCTTTTCTGCAAACTCCAGATTTTGTAATAACTGCTGATAATCTGGGCTTATTTACTGCAGAAGTGTTTAAATGCATGTTTTATTGTAAAACCTTATATCAATCTTGTATACAGCAATACTGAGATACAAACAAAAAAAAAATCAGAGTTTAAAAGGCCAATTCTTATACAATTTCTTTGATCTTTTTGTGTCAGGATTTTTTTTTTAATTATAGAAGGAAATGTTGCCTTGTCCAAAGTGGTTTGAAATATCTCACATGGGAGGGTTTCTCAAAGAGAAAACAGTTATGTAATTATACTCATGTTTGCCTCACTTCTATGCACTTTAATTTTCTAGAAGTAAAGCTTCTAGCTGAGGGAACTTCACAGAAACCTCCCCAGTCCTAAGACAGAACTTCAGAATGTTACCATAGGGTAGGAAAACTGGTGGCTTTAGATCTAGGGCTTTATGTCGGTTTACAAAGTGTCAGCCAGAAGGAAGGAAGCATGGCTGCCTTTTTCTCATCCACGTTAAACTGGCTTCTAGCAGACAGACATCGGGACAGCCCCAGAACACACGGAAACTTCTTGCCATCCTGACCCTAAATTCCTGTCCTTCTCCCAGTTAACTTGTGAACGATCCACACTGAGTTAGCCAGTACCACAAAGTGAGGAATACAAAGGGCACTTCTGGGGGTCTCCTTGGTATCGTTGACTCTTCTGCCCAACTGGTACAGCACAAAGATGACTCAGGGGCTTCAACCACACCCAGAAGGCATTTAGGCTATTTGCCCAAACAGTGAGCCTGGCCAGCTTCAGTGCTCTGCCCTGGCCCTGCCCCTCTGCGAGGGCACAGGTCACTGTTGGACAAAGCGCATTGAAATTAAGCCCAGACCCAGAAGTTCACATTTTACTGATGAATGTGCCGCATTGTGAGTCTGTGTGTGTCTTTGCAGCCCGTGTCTATTCAGTAAAAAGGCCTGTTTGTATGCTCTAATTGAAAGGATTGAAGTGTGACAGAGTCTCTGGCTTCTGGAGAAGCAAGGACTGAGGAACCAGGCTTTCCAGGGCCCAGCCAAGGGGAGACTAGAGCCTTGACAACCAGGTGTGTGTGCGGGGGAGGTGGGAAGAGGTGGGCAGCAGTAGCAAGACACAGACAGGAGAAGAAAAGGCTGGCTAAGCTGTGCTCAAGGCCCTTGTGGAGGCAGGGTAATGAAGGAGGGGGGAAAGACGAGTCAGGCTGAGAGCGCCTGCGCAGGTGCTTCTAGGGAGGCTGGCTCATCTTCTTCACTCTCTCTAACAAAGGTGTCTCGTGCCCCACGCTTTGGTATACTAACCATGTCTCTCGTTTTCTGTGTTCTGATGCTTTGACATCTGGGTCCTTGCTGACTCTGGAAGGACCGACTCTCCCAGGGCTGGCCAATTCCTAGAGATAGTCAACAACTTGCCCACAAGTGCACATTTCAAATACAAACCAACCAATCCAGAATCTACATCCGAACACCTCCTTTCCACCTCTGGGCCAGTATCCACCTGCCCTAATCACCCCAGAGCCAGGCACCAGACAACTAGGGACAGCCCCTGTGTCCCAGAGCCCACTGAAATTATTCAAGCTGCCCAATCCTACCTAGCACACACTGCCCTGCTCATTCCTTCCTGCAGAAACCACTATCGAGGCTCTTGCCCACAGCTGTTCCCCTTCTCCCTTCTTCTCCTGCCCACCCTGAGGTTTCCCCGTGTGACCCCTCGTGGGAGCTGTGAGTGACAAACTATCTTTTCAATGGTTTTCGTTTATTGATCAGTTGACCTCACTATACGTGAATAATAATAAAACATATGAAACTGTTCAGTTCTAAAAAACTCTCATAAGCCAGGGCCCTGTCCAAGTCAGCATGCTCCCTAAGCCCCCGTACTCCTAACTCCACTGCTCCCAGGGGCTCTCTTCTCTCTTTAGCATCAGAGACTTCATCAACTTAATAAGTCAGTCAATTAAGTGAAATTCAAGTGAAAATTAAAGTATAACTAAGAGTCAGCAGTTAGCAGAAGTGCCTAATGTTACCTCTGAAATTATGTATTTCAGGATGAAAGGAAGCCTGAAGAATCTGTTTTCTTAGGTGCCCAGTGTTTGGCCTGGGCATAGAAACTAGGTGAAATTAAGAAGTAGATTTCAGATCCATTGACCTGGAAAGATCCAGACCATGAGTAGGCTGGACTTTGGTGGCAGTCTTGAGGGATGCAAGCGCAAGAAGTCTAACATTTATTGGGGGATTAATATGTGCCAGGACTCTTCCAAAGACTGTGGCTCATTTAACCCGCCAACAAAACTGAGAAAAATGCCATTATTTTCGTGTTGTAGGTAAGGAGACTGAGACACACAGTTGCTGAGGAACTTAGCTAAGCTAAGTGACAGAGATGGGGCTCAAATCCAGGCAGTGTGGTTCCAGAGCCTGTGCTTTGCACCACTTTGTTGTTTGGTACAGTAGAAAGAGCCCCTTTGTGGGAGCAAGACAGACCCACTTATAAATTTAACTCTATCAATTATTAGTTGTGTGACTTGTTAGTAATCTGACCATCTATGATCTAAAGGTTCATCTGTAATATAAGGGTGATAATATTTATCCAACAGGGCTGTTCTGAGGATAAAATAAGATGATAATCATGAAATAAAAGCACTGAACACTCTGGTATGTAAAGAAGTGGTGGTTTCCCGTTTTTATTCCTAAGCAAGACATAGGTGGTCATTGCCCTCTTTTACACCAGTGATTCTGTAGCTGCTCATGTCCGAATCATCCCATGCGGCGAGAGTCAGGAAACTGGAAAATGTGTCATTAGCAAAGTCTTACTTCCGAGGAGAGGTATAGGCAAGCAGAGCTGACATCCAGCCGGTATGCTCTGGTGTACCCAGAGCAGTTGTTAACATATGAAATAAGCCCACTTGGGTGGGTCCTTAGCTGTTTTCTTGAGCCTCCTTCCCACCGTGGCTCCTGTCACTCCAAGCACCCAGGTCTGGGCCTCCAGGGTGTGGCTCACAGCACCAGAGCTGGTGTCCATTCTGGCCAGTCGGTGCACACGGCGCTCTGGTTATTAACCACCTAGCAGGTCACCACTGCAGGCAAAAGAAGAAGGGCTTCACAGTGGCCCTCAGAGGAGGAGCCCCAATCCTTGGGTGGGGGCCAGCCAAAGGGGAAGCATGTGCTGGGCATTTTGCCATCCTTTTACCTGTTTCGGATCAGGGAGAGAAAGAGAGCTGGTTATAGCTTCCTCCTTCTTCTCCTCCCCTCGCCTCATACTCACCTTTGAAAGCAACCTCCTAGGGGCACGTGAACATTTTTAGACCCTTAGGAAAAATGAAAATGTCCATATTTATGAAAATAGTATTCCAGAGCAGATCTGTGCTATACTAGGCTGACCCGAGAGATTAAAATCACCTTTCCTTGAGCTTAAGTCTAATCTCATGTGGCCTTTCTGAACTGTAACTGCTCACAATTATAAGAGCCACTTCTTAAAAACACCCTAGGGCTTCCCTGGTGGCGCAGTGGTTGAGAGTCTGCCTGCTGATGCAGGGAACACGGGTTCGTGCCCCGGTCCGGGAAGATGCCACATGCCGCGGAGCGGCTGGGCCCGTGAGCCATGGCCGCTGAGCCTGCGCGTCCGGAGCCTGTGCTCCGCAACGGGAGAGGCCACAACAGTGAGAGACCCGCGTACCGCAAAAAAAAAAAAAAAAAAAACACCACCCTACCACGAATCCCATCTGTGCTGAGACTGCCCAGCCTCTTCACATTTGCTATCAGTCTGGATACAATTGGCTTCGATTAGATCTTTTGAAAATATATCTGCAGTTTTCTGTAAGCTCAGTCATGAAGCCAAGAGGCATCTTAACAATCACATTTGAGCTCTCGCTTGAAACAGGCAAGGTTACTCTGCAGTTTGAGCCAAGGATTCCTCCCCTTCGCTGTGGGCATTTGGAAGAAGCCTTCTGAGATCTGGCAAACCCAGCTAAAGATGGTTCATGAACCACATTTGTCACACCACTTTCAGAGGGAAACACTCAAATCATACTTCCTTTCATATATAATAACTGCAAGCTTTCCCTGTGATTCCTCATATGTAACCTTGTCTGCTTTCTCAAAAATCCTGTAAAGTACCCCATTTTACAGATGAAGAAAATGAGATTTAGAGGCATAAAGTTCCTTGCTCACAGATGGACTAAAAATAGAATCTTTGAATAGGATACTCTGCCTTTAACCAAATTGCTTTGAACCTAGGAATTGTAAATAAATCAGTTAATAGTTCCTAGGAAGTAAGAGTCCTTTTAAATTATTTTGACCTTTTTTTTTTTTTTTTTTTTTTTTTTTTGCGGTACGCGAGCCTCTCACTGTTGTGGCCTCTCCCGTTGCGGAGCACAGGCTCCGGACGCGCAAGCTCAGCGGCCATAGCTCACGGGCCCAGCCGCTCGGTGACATGTGGGATCTTCCCGGACCGGGGCACGAACCCGTGTCCCCTGCATCGGCAGGCAGACTCTCAACCACTGCGCCACCAGGGAAGCCCATTGCAGGGGTTTTTTGTATGTTCTATCATGTAAGCTACAGATGATTGAAACCTGAGATCTTTAATTTTGATATAATCCATTAATTTTTACTTTTTTATGGTTTCTGCTTTTGAGATCTTTTTCAAGAAATCCTCCAGTATTTTCTCCCATTAATGTTATACCTTTATCTTCACATTTATAGTCTTAATGAGATTTAAATTTAGTGAGATTTGTGAGGTAGTCCGCCAACTTTAGTATTTGCCATGTAATGAGATAACACCATTTCTAAATAATCCATCTTTGCCCAAGAAATATACCTTAAATTCTGTTTTCCCTAATATTACTATTAGATTAAATATAATGTATTACATATAAATATTAAAACTGTGATCCCATCTTTATTTGGTCCATATTTAACTGTTGCATCCTTTTTTCCATCACAGTCTTTTCAACCTTTCTGTATATTTTAATGAAATAAAAAATATTGGAGATAACATTAACAATTAATAATATAGATGCTGAAGATGTCTGTCTTTAGATCTCTGTTTTAATTTATATTTTAGTAATAATGGTAGTATATTGTATCATATATATGATAAATGATATTATATAATTATTATTATATTAGAATATATTATATATTTCTGCCATCTGATTTCATGTTTTCCATTTATCATGGCTTCTTTTTTTTGTTTCCTTTACTGCCTTCCACAGCCGTCTCACATTTTATTTTGCTTGTTTTAAAGTCGTACCTTCCTCAACACTGCTAGTTATTAGTGAAATGCAAATCAAAACTATGCTCTGGTGTACAACCTCACACAGTCAGAATGGCCATCATTAAAAAGTCTAAAAATAACAAATACTGGAGAAAAGGGAACCCTCCTACACGTGTTGGTGGGAATGTAAGTTTGTGCAGCAGCTATGGAGAACAGTATGAAGGTTCCTCAAGAAACTAAAAATAGAGTTGCCGTACGATCCAGCAGTCCGACTCCTGGGCATATATCTGG
Source organism: Delphinus delphis (assembly GCF_949987515.2). Lineage (NCBI taxonomy): Eukaryota > Metazoa > Chordata > Mammalia > Artiodactyla > Delphinidae > Delphinus > Delphinus delphis. The sequence continues at coordinate 16,372,746 of NC_082696.1, forward strand.
ACAAAACTATAATTCAAAAAGAAGCATGTACCCGTATGTTCATAGCAGCACTATTCACAATAGCCAAAACATGGAAACAACCTAAATGTTCATCAACAGATGAATGGATAAAGAAGTGGTGCATATATACAGTAGAATACTACTGAGCCATAAAAAGAGCAAAATAATGCCATTTGCAGCAACAGTGATGGAACTAGAGATTATTACACTTAAATGAAGTAAGTCAGAAAGAGAAAGACAAATAGCATATGATATCACTTATATGTGGAATCTAAAATATGACAAAAATGAACCTATCTATGAAACAGAAACAGACTCACAGACGTGGAGAACAGACTTGTGTTTGCCAAGCGGGAGGCGGGTAGGGAAGGGATGGAGTGGGAGTTTGGGCTTTGCAGATACAAACTATTATAAACAGAATGGATAAACAACAAGGTCCTACTGTATAGCACAGGGAACTATATTCAATATCCTGAGATAAACCATAATGGAAAAGAATATGAAAAAGAATGTATATATATGTATAACTGGATCACTTTGCTGTACAGCAGAAATTAATACATTGTAAATCAACTATACTTCAATAAAAAAGTCAACAAACCCACAGAAAAAAGAGTTGTACCTTCCATTTTTATTATTCTAGTTAGGTTGCCCTTAATTTATTAGATTATCTCAGGGCGTTATCTAGTATTTCAAGAAATATTATAAAATTCCCTCTGAAATAAGATCTTCTAATTGACTTTAATAAAAGCAAAACTTTGCTCAATTTCCTATAATCAAATACATGCACATTGAAACCACAATCAAATACTATTTTTTTAAACCTCTAAAATTGGTAAAAAATATTTTTTAACATCTTTATTGGAGTATAATTGCTTTACAATGGTGTGTTAGTTTCTGCTGTATAACAAAGTGAATCAGCTATACGTACACATATATCCCCATATCCCCTCCCTCTTGCGTCTCCCGCCCACTTTCCCTATCCCACCCCACTAGGTGGTCACAAAGCACCAATCTGATCTCCCTGTGCTATGCGGCTGCTTCCCACTAGCTATCTATTTTACATTTGGTAGTGTATATATGGCCATGCCACTCTCTCACTTCGTCCCAGCTTACCCTTCCCCCTCCCCGTATCCTCAAGTCCATTCTCTACATCTGCGTCTTTATTCCTGTCCTGCCCCTAGGTTCTTCAGGACCACAAAATTGGTAAAATTTAAAAGCTTGATAATACCCAATGTGGGGAGGTGCATGGAAACAAATATTGTTGGTTGAGGCATAGATTTTGGAGAATGTTTGACAAATATCTATCAAAAATTTGAATGTACATACTCTTTGATCCATTATTTCCACTTCTAGGAATGTATCCAATGGATACAGATTTTATCGTAGCAGTGGTTATTGTAGTAAAAATTCACACTTTTTTCAATTTCTGTACTGTTTCAAATTCTACTGTGAGTATGTATCACTTTTATTATTAAAAATGCACTATATATAAATTTTATATAAATTATATATTTTTTTTTGAAAAGAGAGAAATGTAAAGATGTCACAGAGCTAAAACAAAGAGTTTCTAATTTTACAAGTTTGAGAATCTCTTGACATAACGCATCACTTTAATTGTCTTCTAAATAACGTTTGTCTTAGTTTAGACTGCTGTAACAAATCATCATAGACTAGGTGGCTTAAACAACAAACTTTTATCTCTCACAGCTCTGGAGGCTGGGAAGTCCAGGTTCAAGGTACCAGCAGATCTGGTGTGTGGTGAGGGCCCTCTTCTTGCTTTGCAGGTGGTGGCTTTCTCCTTGTATCCTCACGTGGTGGAGAGAGAGAGGGCTAGCTTTCTTCCTCTTCTTATAAGGACGCTAATCCTATTATGGAGGCCTAGTTAGCTCCTAGAGGCCCCACCTCAAAATACCGTCACATTAGGGCTTCAGAGTGTGAATTTTAGGGGGACACAAACATTCAGTTCATAGCAATATTTTATTTCAATGAAATAAAAATGGGGTTTTCTCTACTCATATCATCGTTTATTTGAGTGCTTCAAATATTCAATACAGTTTTCCTATTTTATTTTTATAGGTGAGTTACCAAAGCTAGGAAGAATCTAAAATAGCTTAACTAAGATCCCACAGTGAGTAGACCTATTGACTACTGTCATCTCTTGTGTGTGTGTGTGGGGGGGGGGGGGGCGTGTGAATCAGAGACACAGCACAAAGGTAATAGTGACTCTCAGTCATCGTTCAGTTCTTTGCATCTCTATCCTAAGAGGGAAAACCCTAACAAGAGCCAGGAAAGGGCCCGTATTTACTTTGGAATCATTCATTTATTTTTCCTTTCATGGACCATTCAAATTGTAACCATTGGTCAGTCATCTGTGTGGCTTGGTAATCAATGAAATTTGATAATTTAAGTGGCCTCTTCCATTAGAAAAAAATGCCCAATATTCCATGAAATTATAATTTTGCATTGCATTCTTGACACAGGCCTAGAAGCCACAGAATGAAAGCAATGGGAAGTGTGAGTTTGGAACGGGCAGATCCGTGAAGCCGTGTTCCCAAGGTCTGGAAGCAGAGATTTGGCAAAATGGAATTCACAGACTCAAGAGGGCATCAGATGGGGAGCCCAGGCAGCCCCCGTTTCCGGCTTTGATTTATGTTGCACTCAAATAAAATACCTTGCTTCCTGAATGCTGCTTTGGCTCAATTTCAGCAGAGTAGCAATTCTTAATCCAAAGCAGTCGAAGAATTTGTTCAGTGGTCAAACAGCATTCTTCTGAATACTTGGAAATCGCAAAGGTCCGCTGTTGCACAATATTCTCTAGCAAACAAGGCAGAGAAAACCAATAAACGTGCCAGACTATGCCAGGGTCAGCCCTGACAGCCCCGAAACTGTCCGAGACTCCATAGAAGTGCATGTCTCCATTGCCTCAGCTGTGAAATAGTACATGATACAACTTTACGTTGAAATCTGAAATTGTACTCTTACAGGTGAGTATATATATGTGTGTGTGTGTGTGTGTGTGTGTGTTCACAATTCATCCACTTTACAACTGCCGTTTCAGTTTAGTCCAAAGGTGGCAGAAATAACTTTGATTAATCCTGAATTTTTAAAGAATATATTATTCACTACCGCCTCTCAGCCTCCAAAGTACTTTGTCCATGTTTTCATTAATGTATACATCACATTCTGTCATCATTAGTAATCTATCCATCTATCTTCCCAGATAGACTTTAAGTTCCTTGGAGATAGAGACTGTATCTTCATCTTTATATTTTCAAAGTCCAGTGCAATGCCTGGCATATATTAGGCACTGTATAATGTCTAAGGAATGAAGCTATAGACCAACAACTGAAGTCTTCCTATATTCTGATCATGCAGTTACAAGATACTTTGAAAAAGTAAATATAACATTCACTATGCATAGATGCAAAGCAGGTATGTGATAGAATGTTAGAAGATAAGACATAGCAGGGGACTCTTCACTGAATGGCAAAGGAAAAAAATATACATCATCATCTTTAGATTTGAACAAAATTGAGGCCAATTTCCTTTTCCATCATTTATTATCTAAATTCTTGGCCACTAAGGTGACTGGAATGTCAAAGGCAGTACAAATGTGCATGATTTAAAAACATATTCCTGGGCTTCCCTGGTGGCGCAGTGGTTGAGAGTCCGCCTGCCAATGCAGGGGACAAGGGTTCGTGCCCCGGTCCGGGAGGATCCCTCATGTCGCGGGGCGGCTGGGCCCGTGAGCCATGGCCGCTGAGCCTGCACGTCCGGAGCCTGTGCTCCACAACGGGAGAGGCCACAACAGTGAGCGGCCCATGTACCGCAAAAAAAAAAAAAAAAAATATATATATATATATATATATATATATATATATATATATATATATATATATATTCCTTAACTTCTTAGGGATAGTAATAATGTCACAGGAAATGCCAGTGGCACAGGTCAATTTCAATTCTCACTTTTTGCTCACAAAACTTCCCTGTATGAGAAGAAATTATTTGAATTTTTACCCATCTTGAACCATTAATCTCAGTAATTTAATTTTACTGAATGTACATTTCTTATATGAAATTAATTTAAAGAACAGAGTAGACAGCGCCAATTATATTCCTAAATTTCAGTTACACCCACTACTCATTTATATAATGGTAACTTAAAAGGAGAATTTGTATATATTTGTATATACTAACATATTCATAGACCTGTGTGTTGAAAGGGACTTGTACTTCCAGAGAGTAGTCCCACTTCTTCATTTTTCAAGGTGGTCTGGAGGGACTAATTTGAATTGGTGGGATTTTAGGAATGAATCTTTAGACAGTTGGATGTAATCAGTTAATATTTTCAAAGAGTTGGGGAAGATTGATTAATACTTCCTAACGAAGAGAGAATCCTTGCGTTGGATGAGTAATTTTCCTTAGTCTGAGATTCAGTACCGACAATTTTGGTGCTTACTCATCAAGGAGATTTGGGGGAGCGGGTAGTGGGTAGCCAGGAGTGCAGCAACAGACACCTGCTACACAGCATCTAAAAATCTTAGAAAGTCAACTTAGGACACAAGAGAAATATAGATGAAATAAACATGAATAATGAGGGCAGGTATTTTCATTTCTTAGATGTAATGGTAACATCATTTATGAAAAAACTGTGTAAGGTTATTCTCTGATATGGACCAGTCCTTGAGGACCTAAAGGAGAGAAAGGTAGGGCTTGGGAAAAGGGGCAGGGAAAAGGGGACCTGGTTCTAGATCAGCTGAATGTCTCTCACTCTCAAATTTGGGGGTGACTTGGAAAGTGGCAGTAGCAGTCTGAGTGGCAGCCCTTGAATTCTCAGAAGGGATGAAGGGCTCCACCCAAGATGAGGTGATGCTCTGTGGTCTGGTATTCCCACTGCAATGCAATTCTGTTTTGTAAGATTCTGGTCTTCTTCTGGATGGGAATATCAAGCTGCCTGTCTTTCTAGATACTGTCTGCCTAACTACTGTCATCTCATGAACAGGATTATTTCCCTTACCCCAAGACGCCACTAAGCTTAAGGGATTGCCAAATATCTAGATGGGTAGAAGGAAAGGAAGGAGCTTCTACAGCTTGTTCAGCTGAAACTGGGAGAATGTGCATTCCTATTACTTATTCTCAGTAAGACCCCAATACTTGATATCACTAGGATGAGTTCCTTGCAACTGATGAAATCTCACCAGAATATTCATTTTTGTATCCTCCCATCTTGGCACCATTCCTGGTGTCTGAATTATATTTGTTGACTGGAAGTGAATTAAATGTAACTGACCTTCCTGAACGACTTTTGCTTTCATCCCTCAGAAGGATGAAACATAGGACATCTCTCAACTAGCGGGTAATGTTGATGTTATTGCTGGTGGCAAATATACTTTAATTAAACATCACTTTAAGGTTTTAGTCCTTTGTCTCATAACAGCCACTGTGAAGTAGATAGGTAGTTTCAGTGGTACATTCCTGCTTGAGTAGCCTCCCTAATTCTTAGAGGCTATCTAGGCATTCAAATTAAATTTAGCTGGAAACAAATGTACTTCCCTGCCTTGCTTCAAAGTCCTGTATAAAAAACACACAAAAAACACAAACCAAACCAAAAAACAAAAACAGAAGAAAGGACTTCAGTAGTTTCCCCCTTACTTTCCAACTTTCAAAGCACCCTATTCTATGCATATTTTTTTCTGAGAGAGTTCAAATTAATGTAATTCTAAAATAGCATTTTAGATCACTTCTTAAAATTGGTATAGCCACAGAGCAAAGGCTAAATCTAATGTGTTTGCTGCTGCATCCCCTGGAACAGTGCCTGGCACTCACTCACCACTAGTTGAATGAAAGAATGTTAGAATTTTATTCTTTTTTAATTGAAGTGTGCCTGATCTTACAGACCCAAATGCCCAGTTCAGAGTTCTTAGGTTGGAAGGCTATACACTTATTCCAATGCTTCTGCCATTGTCCTAATCCCTTTTGGAATTCTCTTATTGGAATTCCTGTCTTAGACCTAGGCATGTGGTTTTGAAGGATTTATTGGTGGCAAAGTTGGTTGTGAGAAGATCTGCTATTTAGAAAATGCAAAATGCATCTGGGGCCCAGTCTGGTAAGTAAGTTAATAATTTAACTTTTTAATCTCATTCATATGTGATTAGAAACTAACAAGACTAATTTTCTGATGCATTCCATAAACTATATCTGAGATCAATTCCAAACAGGAATTCCACAGATGTTTTGAAGAATGGTGGTACCACTGGAATAAGTGTATAATCTAGGTGGGCAAACACCTTAAATGGAACTACATTCCTCTTATGTTACTTTAAAAAAGTCTTTTGAAGTTTTGTCACATTAGAAAAACAAAATTCCAAGTGGTCCTTATTCCATATTTACAGGCAGTGCCTGTAGATTATTTGGAACTGACAGTGGCTGAGCCCATTCCTTTCATTACCTGGACCAGCGGTCCTGATTGCCTTGATGAGTTTGAGTTTGTGGTCATCTTCGCTGGCCCTTCAGGGTACCAGGAGGAGTGACGTTAGTACTCATGCTTCTTTAGCCAGTTATGTTTTTACTGGAATTAAAATAACGAGCTTCTGTGCTACCTATTAACTTCCTGCATGCTGAGATGAGAATAGGTTGAGGCTGTGGAAAAACGCTGATGTACTTAAAATAAAGAACTAAAATAGCCATATAAACAAACCTCAGGGAATTTTAACCAAGAAATTATTGCCAAATAAATCCTCAGCCTGTCAAAATGCTGAATATTTTATTTCGAAAAGGAACTATATTTTTAGTCTCTGCCATGCTTGTCAACACTCTAATAATAAACTTAACATTTGTTAAAATAATAAAAAAAAAAGATGGGATTGACGATTTTCACAAACCGTACCCGCCTCACTATGCATCAGTGGAAGCAGAAATGCACAATTGACTACTGGTTATCACAAACGTTAGGTTGGGGCATTTGTAGTTCATAACAAAGAGTAAGAAAATAAACAGCTGCTGTCAGATGGCAGTCCCATGGAAACTGCTGGCTTCTGTGGGTAATTCCCGCAAGAACAAAAGATAAGCTGAAAACAAAAGCAAACTCTGGTCATGTTTCATGGTAGTTCACTAGTAGTTTCTTCTCTCTCTTTTGCCCTTTAGTATTCATTTTACTGAACCCACTGTTGTAAGGTGGAGAGCTGAAGTAACAAATCAGAAAATTCAGGCAGCAAGACCATTAGAATACGTACAGGCATACCTTGTTTTATTGCTCTTTGCTTTATTACCCTTTGCAGGTATTGTGTTTTTTACAAATTGAACGTTTGTGGCAGCCTTAACTTGCGCAAGTCTGTAGGCATCATTTCCCAACAGCATTTGCTTACTCTGTGTCTCTGTGTCACATCTTGGTAATTCTCATGGTATTTCAAACTTTTTCATCATTATTATATTTGTTATGGTGTTCTGTGATCACTGATCTTTGATTTTGCCATTGTAATTGTTTTGGCATTTTTTAGCAATAAAGTAGTTTTAAATTAAGGTATGTACATTTAAAAAAACATAAAGCTATTGTACACTAAGTAGACTACAGTATAGTGTAAATATAACTTTTATATACACTGGGAAACCGAAAAATTTATGTGACTCACTTTATTGTGATATATGCTTTATTGCGGTGATCTGGAACTGAACCCACAATATCTCCAAGGTTGCCTGGTATTTTAAACATATTTTATCTTATAAAGCCAATGTAAATCTGTCTTAGACAATTAGGAAAATAAAATAACAATCAAGAAGAAATTTAAAATTAACATGTCAAAAAAAAATTAACATGTCCCCACCATTCAGAAATAATCACTGTTAAAATTTTGATATACTTTCTTCTCATCTTCTTTAAATGCATTATATCTAATATAATATGAAAAATATAATATGAAAAATACTGTAATAATTCCTCCCCACTTACTTTTTTTCAAAAATAAATATTATACACTTGAAACTTGGGATTATTAGTCCCATCTCTATTGGGTACCTCTATGCAAAACCAAATATGAGTATAGGTTCACTAAGATGGACAGTTTGTCATCTCACCATCTGCCACAGGGGATAGGGTTGGATGTGCTAAGAGGTTCAAATGTGAATGCAAGAAGTGTGGTAAATATGTTTGGGGTGAATCCCTCATTCTTACAAATACCTTCATAGACTTTGTTTTAAGTGTAGAATTGGGCAACTATTTTTGTAACAGTAGATGAGGGACTTCTGACTCAACCTGAAGAATTCAGATATAAATCACAAAAATTTGACTTAAGAGACAAAGAGACGCTGTTGTTCCACGGACATTTTTTCAACTAGAAGACTGGACCAGTGCAGCCGTATTGGGGCCATGAGTACTGTGAGTAAACAGAGAGCCAGTCTGTTAAGAGAAGCCAGAGGATGGAGCAAAGGCATAGAGGGAAGTAGAGGTGAGAAACCATCAGGGTGGGGTTGGGGAAGGTGGAAAAAAGAGACAGAGTAAGCAAGCATTTGGTTACCGACAGAATTTCCTAGGTATACATTTTCAAGCTTCATGAAATACTCCTTGCTTCTTGTAATAAACAACCCTTTACTCAAGCTGACTGAAATGACCAAATTGTCCCGACCAAAACAATGGGACTGATGTTGATCCGTCTTCCCTACCACGGCAGTCTCAGGCACATGCTCTTTGCTTATATGGCCTGGTGTTGGTCAACAAAATGTAAAGAACAAGGACAAATTAAAACAATGCATAACTGCTGAATATACGTTAATTTGAAAACGGTATGGATTTTTCTTCTATGGATATGTCTATATTGGTCAAAACATATGCTGCACATAAATTTATTCCCACCAAATGAGTCATTTGGGATTTAAAAAAGCAAAAACTTCAAAAAACCCAAACACCTTCCAATTGTTCTGGAGAATGAAAAAGGAGCTAGTCTGTCTTATTGGCTTGTACTAACAAAAATTAAGCCCCCAAACTCAGTTTCAATATATTTAAAACAATAATATTAGCTGTTTCTGCTAGCCCAGTGGGAATAGAGTTGTAATAAACTGGATATTGTCTGGATTGGTGTGATTTTTAACCCAGCAGGGGACTGAAAAATACTTGTTACATAGTCCAAGGTTGAAATAGTAAGAGCCAGGTGCTCTTTTATTCATGTTTTTCTGAGAAGGTCTCTGTGAATAGAAGACTGTGAACCTGGCCATGTGCAGCTGGGACAGAGTTTTGAGGGATGTCAGCTTCCCTCCCCCCATCCCCCATCGCTACCTGGGTAATGTATGTACTGGAGCTAAGACGAGGTTCTGTGGAGACCGGAGTGTCTTTGGTTGGCTTTGCTTTTTGCTTCTATTTTGCAATTGCAAAGTGTGGGTGAGGAGAGGGTGATGTGATTGTTCAGAGACCTGGCAAGGACACAAGCAGAATCTGCTGCTTCTCCTTCTCTGTCTTCTTCCAAAATCTTAAATACTGTCATATCTTAGATCTGGTTTCTTGGGAAAGCCTCATAGAAAAGCTATTTCTCCAAACTCTACACCCAGAAAATTGCGGCTGTGTCCCGCCGGGGGCTTCTTGCAGGATGTCACCCACGTCCGCCTGTGTGTACGTGAAACACAGCTGAACACTACAGCTTTGGGGTCTCGAGCAAGCCATTCATTTAAAAATACTTCTACTGAAACTAATGATGCCTCAGCTGCATGAGTGAACTTGTTTATGAAAACATATCAGATATTTACGTGGGACCACCAAAAATATTTGGGTGGAACTTAGGGGCTCCCAAGGTCATACATCAACAGGTAGGGGCAATAACTGATTATATTTAGATTACTACTATTTTGGGAACAGCATCTGTGTCCCTCCAGTGAGGTCGACCCTGGATACAGATAAAAGCAGTGACATTTTACATGATCTTAAGCTAGTTATAATGAGCTGTTATCAACTGAGTGTGTTCCCCTAAAATTCAGATGTTGAAACCTAATCCCCAGTGTGATAGTATTTGAAGATGGGGATTCTGGGAGGTAATTAGGTCATGGGGTTGGAGTCCTCACGCTAGAATTAATGCCCTAAGAGAAGGGACACAAGAGAGATGACGGCTATCTTGGCCAGTGAGGGTGCAGCAAGAAGGGGGCTGTCTACAAGCCAGGAAGCTGGCCTTTACCAGGCACCGGCCCTGCTGGCACCTTGATCTAAGACTTCCCAGCCTCCATAACTGTGAGGAATAAATTTTGGTTGTTTAAGCCACCCAGTCTATGGTATCTTGTTATAGTAGCCCGAACTAAGACACAGGCACTGAACTAATTTTATTTATCAACCCCTGCTTGTCAGAAACAATTGAGAAATTCCCTTCCCATAGTTTCAAGATGTCTGTAATTTTTTTCTTTATTGGAGAGACTTCATATTCTAAGAATAATTTTTGTCTCTGGCTCATCTTCTAACTGAGTGTCCAATTCCTTTCTGAATTTACGATTTAGAGCATTAATTTCCCATCTCTGGGTTTGCCTTATGTAAATTAAGAATTATAGAAATGATAAAATATATGACAAGAAACATATTAAGAGGATACAGAATTTCACAAATGAAAAGACATTAAAATGTTGCAGTCTGATGTTGGTCACAGAGTACAAACTTTCAGTTGCAAGATGAGTATGTTCTGGAGATCTAATGCACATGGTGAATGTAAAAATGATATATTGTATACTTGAAATTTGCTAAGAAAGAAGCTCTCAAGTGTTCTCCCCCCTTTCCCACACACAAAGTGTAACTATGTGAGTGATGGATCTGTTAATTAGCTTTACTGTGGTAATCATTTCACAACATATATATATCAAAACGTCATATTGTATACCTTAAATATATACAATTTTTACTTTTAATTTTTTTATTATTTTTTAAACATCTTTATTGGAGTATAATTGCTATACAATGGTGTGTTAGTTTCTGCTTTATAACAAAGTGAATCAGCTATACATATACATATATCCCCATATCTCCTCCCTTTTGCGTCTCCCTCCCACCCTCCCTATCCCACCCCTCTAGGTGGTCACAAAGCACCGAGCTGATCTCCCTGTGCTATGCGGCTGCTTCCCACTAGCGATCTATTTTACATTTGGTAGTGTATATATGTCCATACCACTCTCTCACTTCGTCCCAGCTTACCTTCCCCCTCCCTGTGTCCTCAAGTCCATTCTCTACGTCTGCATCTTTATTCCTGTCCTGCGCCTAGGTTCTTCAGAACCATTTTTTTTTTTTTAAGATTCCATATATATGGGTTAGCATACTGTATTTTTCTCCTGACTTACTTCACTCTGTATGACAGACTCTCAGTCCATCCACCTCACTACAAATAACTCGATTTCATTTCTTTTTATGGCTAATATTCCATTGTATATATGTGCCACATCTTCTTTATTCATTCATCTGTTGATGGACACATAGGTTGCTTCCATGTCCTGGCAATTGTAAATAGTGCTGCAATGAACATTGTGGTAGGGTACATGACTCTTTTTGAATTATGGTTTTCTCAGGGTATATGCCCAGTAGTGGGATTGCTGGGTCATATGGTAGTTTTATTTTTAGTTTTTAAGGAACCTCCATAGTGTTCTCCATAGTGGCTCTATCAATTTACATTCCCGCCAACAGTGCAAGAGGGTTCCCTCTTCTCCACACCCTCTCCAGCATTTATTGCTTATAGATTTTTTGATGATGGACATTGTGACTGGTGTGAGGTGATACCTCATTGTAATTTTGATTTGCATTTTTCTGATGATTAGTGATGTTGAGCAACCTTTCATGTATTTGTTGGCAATCTGTATATCTTCTTTGGAGAAATGTCTATTGAGGTCTTCTGCCCATTTTTGGATTGGGTCGTTTGTTTTTCTGATATGGAGCTGCATGAGCTGCTTATATATTTTGGAGATTAATCCTTTGTCTGTTGATTCATTTGCAAATATTTTCTCCCATTCTGAAGGTTGTCTTTTCATTTTGTTTATGTTTTCCTTTGCTGTGCAAAAGCTTTTAAGTTTCATTAGGTCCCATTTTATTTTTGTTTTTATTTCCATTACTCTAGGAAGTGGGTCAAAAAGGATCTTGACTTATGTCATAGAGTGTTCCGTCTATGTTTTCCTCTAAGAGTTTTATAGTGTCTGGCCTCACATTTAGGTCTTTAATCCATTTTGAGTTTATTTTTGTGTATGGTGTTAGGGAGTGTTCTAATTTCATTCCTTTACATGTAGCTGTTCAGTTTTCCCAGCACCACTTTTTGAAGAGGCTGTCTTTTCTGCATTGTATATTCTTGCCACCTTTATCAAAGATAAGGTGACCATATGTGCATAGGTTTATCTCTAGGTTTTCTATCCTGTTCCATTGATCTATATTTCTGTTTTTGTGCTAGTACCATACTGTCTTGATTACTGTAGCTTTGTAGTATAGTCTGAAGTCAGGGAGCCTGATTCCTCCAACTCCATTTTTCTTTCTCAAGATTGCTTTGGCTATTCGGGGTCTTTTTTGTTTCCATAAAAATTGTGAAATTTTTTGTTCTAGTTCTGTGAAAAATACCAGTGGTAGTTTGATAGGGATTGCATTGAATATGTAGATTGCTTTGGGTAGTATAGTCATTTTCACAATGTTGATTCTTCCAATCCAAGAACATGCTATATATCTCCATCTGTCATCTTTAATTTCTTTCATCAGTATCTTATAGTTTTCTGCATACAGGCCTTTTGTCTCCTTAGGTAGGTTTATTCCTAGGTATTTTATTCCTTTTGTTGCAATGGTACATGGGAGTGTTTCCTTAATTTCTCTTTCAGACTCTTCATCATTAGTGTATAGGAATGCAAGAGATTTCTGTGCATTAATTTTGTATCGGCTACTCTACCAAATTCTTTTATTAGCTCTAGTAGTTTTCTGGTAGCATCTTTAGGATTCTCTATGTATAATATCATGTCATCTGCAAACAGTGATAGCTTTACTTCTTCCTTTCTGATTTGGGTTCCATTTATTTCTTTTTCTTCTCTGATTGCTGTGGCTAAAACTTCCAAAACTATGTTGAATAATAGTGATGAGAGTGGACAACCTTGTCCTGTTCCTGATCTTAGAGGAAATGGTTTCAGTTTTTCTCCATTGAGAACAATGTTGGCTGTGGGTTTGTCATATATGGCCTTTATTATGTTGAGGTAAGTTCCCTCTTTGCCTACCTTCTGGAGGGTTTTTTTTTTTTTAATCATAAATGCGTGTTGAATTTTTTCGAAAGCTTTTCCAGCATCTATTGAGATGATCATATGGTTTTTCTCCTTCAATTTGTTAATATGGTTTATCACATTGATTCATTTGCATATATTGAAGAATCCTTGCATTCCTGGGATAAACCCCACTTGATCATGGTGTATGATCCTTTTAATGTGCTATTGGATTCTGTTTGCTAGTATTTTGTTGGGGATTTTTGCATCTATGTTCATCAGTGATATTGGCCTGTAGTTTTCTTTCTTTGTGACATCTTTGTCTGGTTTTGGTATCAGGGTGATGGTGGCCTCATAGAATGAGTTTGGGAGTGTTCTCCCTCTGCTACATTTTGGAAGAGTTTGAGAAGGATAGGTGTTAGCTCTTCTCTAAATGTTTGATAGAATTTGCTTGTGAAGCCATCTGGTCCTGGGCTTTTGTTTGTTGGAAGATTTTTAATCACAGTCTCAATTTCAGTGCTTGTGATTGGTCTGTTTATATTTTCTCTTTCTTCCTGGTTCAGTCTCGGAAGGTTGTGCTTTTCTAAGAATGTGTCCATTTCTTCCAGGTTGTCCATTTTATTGGCATATAGTTGCTTGTAGTAATCTCTAATGATCCTTTGTATTTCTGCAGTGTCAGTTGTTACCTCTCCTTTTTCATTCCTAATTCTATTGTTTTGAGTCTTCTCCCTTTTTTTCTTGATGAGTCTGGCTAATGGTTTTTCAATTTTGTTTATCTTCTCAAAGAACCCGCTTTTAGTTTTATTGATTGTTGCTATTGTTTCCTTCATTTCTTTTTCATTTATTTTTGATCTGATCTTTATGATTTCTTCCCTTCCGCTAACTTTTGCATTTTTTTGTTCTTCTTTCTCTAATTGCTTTAGGTGTAAGGTTAGGTTGTTTATTTGAGATGTTTCTTTTTTCTTGAGGTAGGATTGTATTGCTATAGACTTCCCTGTTAGAACTGCTTTTGCTGCATCCCATAGGTTTTGGGTCGTCATGTTTTCATTGTCATTTGTTCAGGTATTTTTGGATTTCCTCTTTGATTTCTTCAGTAATCTCTTGATTCTTTAGTAGTGTATTGTTTAGCCTCCGTGTGTTTGTATTTTTTACAGACTTTTTCCTGTAATTGATATCTAGTGTCATAGCGTTGTGGTTGGAAAAGATACTTGATATGATTTCAATTTTCTTAAGTTTACCAAGATATGATCTATCCTGGAGAATGTTCTAGGAGCACTTGAGAAGAAAGTGTATTCTTTTGTTTGGGAATGGAATGTCCTATAAATATCAATTAAGTCCATCTTGTTTAATGTATTATTTAAAGCTTGTGTTTGCTTATTTATTTTCATTTAGGATGATCTGTCCATTGGTGAAAGTGGGGTGTTCAAGTCCCCTACTATCTTGTGTTACTGTTGACTTCCCCTTTCATGGCTGTTAGCATTTGCCTTGTGTATTGAGGTGCTCTTATATTGGGTGCATAAATATTTACAATTGTTATATCTTCTTCTTGGATTGATCATTATGTAGTGTCCTTCTTTATCTCCTGTTAATAGTTTTTATTTTAAAATCTATTCTGTCTGATATAAGAATTGCTACTCCAGCTTTCTTTTGATTTCCATTTGCATGGAATATCTTTTTCTATCCCCTCACTTTCAGTCTGTATGTGTCCTTAGGTCTGAAGTGGGTCTCTTGTAGACAGCATATATATATGGGTTTTGTTTTTGTATCCATTCAGCCAGCCTGTGTCTTTTGGTGGGAACATTTAATCCATTTACATTTAAGGCAGTTATTGATATGTATGTTCCTATTATCATTTTCTTAATTATTTTGGGCTTGTTATTGTAGGCCTTTTCCTTCTCTTGTGTTTCCTGCCTAGATAAGTTCCTTTAGCATTTGTTGTAGAGCTGGTTTGGTGGTGCTGAATTCTCTTAGCTTTTGCTTCTCTGTAAAGGTTTTAATTTCTCTGTCGAATCTGAATGCGATCCTTGCTGGGTAGAGTAATCTTGGTTGTAGGTTTTTCCCTTTCATCACTTTAAATATGTCCTGCCACTCCCTTCTGGTTTGCAGAGTTTCTGCTGAAAGATCAGCTATTAACCTTGTGGGGATTCCCTTGTATGTTATTTGTTGTTTTTCCCTTGCTGCTTTTAATATTTTTTCTTGGTATTTAATTTTTGATAGTTTGATTAATATGTATTTTGATGTGTTTCTCCTTGGATTTATCCTGTATGGGACTCACTGTTCTTCCTGGACTTGATTGACTATTTCCTTCCCCATATTAGGGAAGTTTTCAACTCTAATCTCTTCAAATATTTTCTCAGTCCCTTTCTTTTTCTCTTCTCCTGGGACCCCTATAATCTGAATGTTGGTGCACTTAATGTTGTCCCAGAGGTCTCTGAGACTGTCCTCAATTCTTTTCATTCTTTTTTTCTTTATTCTGCTGTGTGGTAGTTATTTCCACTATTTTATCTTCCAGGTCAGTTATCTGTTTTTCTGCCTCAGTTATTCTGCTATTGATTCCTTCTAGAGAATTTTTAATTTCATTTATTGTGTTGTTCATCATTCTTTGTTTGCTCTTTAGTTCTTCTAGGTCCTTGTTAAATGTTTCTTGTATTTTCTCCATTCTATTTCCCAGATTTTGGATCATCTCTACTATCATTACTATGAATTCTTTTTCAGGTAGACTGCCTATTTCCTCCTCCTTTATTTGGTCTGGTGGGTTTTTACCTTGCTCCTTCATCTGCTGTGTGTTTCTCTTTCTTATTTTGCTTAACTTACTGTTTTTGGGCTGTCCTTTTCACAGGCTGCAGGTTTGTAGTTCCCATTGTTTTCTGTGTCTGACCCCAGTGCCTAAGGTTGGTTCAGTGGGTTGTGTAGGCTTCATGGTGGAGGGGACTGGTGCCTGTGTTCTGGTGGACGAACCTGGATCTTGTCTTTCTGGTGGGTAGGACTGTGTCCAGTGGTGTGTTTTGGGGTGTCTGTGACCTTATTATGATTTTAGGCAGCCTTTGTTCTAATGGGTGGGGTTGTGTTCCTGTCTTGCTAGTTGTTTGGCATAAGGTGTCCAGCACTATAGCTTGCTGGTCATTGAGTGGAGCTAGGTCTTAGCGTTGAGATGGAGATCTCTGGGAGAGCTTTTGCCGTTTGATGTTGCATGGAACTGGGAGGTCTCTGGTGGACCAATGTCCTGAACTCAGCTCTCCCACCTCAGAGGCAGAGGCCTGACACCCAGCTAGATCACCAAGACCCTGTCAGCCACATGGCTCAGAAGAAAAGGAAGTAAAAAAGAAAGAAAATAAAAGTTACTAAAATAAAAAAATTATTAAATATAAAATTAAAAGTAATTTAAAAACAAAAGAAAGAAGAGAGCAACCAAACCAAAAAACAAATCCACCAATGATAACAAGCTCTAAAAACTATACTAAAAAAAAAAAGTACGAAGGACAGATGGAACCCTAGGGCAAATGATAAAAGCAAAGCTCTACAGACAAAAGCACACAAAGAAACATATACATACACACTCACAAAAAGGGAAAAAGGAAAAAAGTATATATATATCTATATTAAAAAAAAAGGAAGAGAGCAACCAAATCAATAAACAAATCTACCAGTGATAATAAACTCTAAATACTAAACTAAGATAAACATAAAACCAGAAGCAAATTAGTTACAGAAATCCACTCCCAAGTCTACAGTTGCTCCCAGAGTCCACTGCCTCAATTTTGGGATGATGCGTTGTCTATTCAGGTATTCCACAGATGCAGTGTACCTCAAGTTGATTGTGGAGATTTAATCTGCTGCTCCTGAGGCTGCAGGGAGAGATTTCCCTTTCTCTTCTTTGTTCGCACAGCTCCCGGGGTTCAGCTTTGGATTTAGCCCCACGTATGCGTGTAGGTCACCTGAGGGTGTCTGTTCTTCACCTAGACAGGATGGGGTTAAAGGAGCAGCTGATTCGGGGGCTCTGGCTCACTCAGGCTGGGGGAGGGAGGGGTACGGATGCAGGGCGAGCCTGCGGCGGCAGAGGCCAGCGTGACGTTGCACCGGCCTGAGGCGTGCCATGTGTTCTCCCGGGGAAGTTGTCCCCGGATCACGGGACCCTGGCAGTGGCGGGCTGCACAGGCTCCCGGGAGGGGCGGTGTGGAGAGTGACCTGTGCTCGCACACAGGCTTCTTGGTGGCTCCAGCAGCAGCCTTAGCGTCTCATGCCCGTCTCTGGGGTCCGCGCTGCTAGCCGTGGCTCGCGCCCTTCTCTGGAGCTCGTTTAGGCAGTGCTCTGAATCCTCTCTCCTCGCGCACCCCAAAACAATGGTCTCTTGCCTCTTCTGCAGCTCCAGACTTTTTCCCGGACTCCCTCCTGGCCAGCCGTGGCGCATTAGCCCCCTTCAGGCTGTGCTCACACATCAACCCCAGTCCTCTCCTTGGGATCAGACCTCCGAAGCCCGAGCCTCAGCTCCCAGTCCCCACCCGCCCCGGCAGGTGAGCAGACAAGCCTCTGTGGCTGGTGAGTGCTGGTCGGCACCGATCCTCCATGCGGGAATCTCTCCACTTTGCCCTCCGCACCCCTGTTGCTGTGCTCTCATCTGTGGCTCCAATGCTTCCTCCCCTCCACCCCCCCCCCCCCGCCCCCGTCTCCACCAGTGAAGGGGCTTCCTAGTGTGTGGAAACTTTTCCTCCTTCACTGCTCCCTCCCAGAGGTGCAGGTCCCATCCCTATTCTTTTGTCTCTGGTTTTTCTTTTTTCTTTTGCCCTACCCAGGTATGTGGGTAGTTTCTTGCCTTTTGGGAGGTCTGAGGTCTTCTGCCAGCGTTCAGTAGGTGTTCTGTAGGAGTTGTTCCACATGTAGATGTCTTTCTGATGTATTTGTGGGGAGGAAGGTGATCTCCACATCTTACTCCTCCGCCACCTTAAGGTCTCCTACAATTTTTATTTGTTAATCGTACCTCAATAAAGCTAAAAAAAAAACCCAAAGCAAACAAAAAAGAAGTTACATATGCACAGAGTTTTATATCGCATCATTGATTGTATTAATAAAAGAATGTAGACAATATAAATATTTATTAGTAGAGGAGTACTTACCTAAATTATGGTACATATATTCATACAATGAAAACCAATACACCCATTAAAAAGACTGAGGAAGTTCCTTATAAACTGATCTGAAAAAGACTTCCTGTTGGGTAAAAAAAAAAAAAAAATGTTGCAATCTGGGTGGGGCACGGAATTGGAGGAGAATGTGGGTAAGCAGAAAAATATTATGAAGATATCATAGTAAATGATTGGGTAAGATGACAGAGACTAAGGTTAAACCAGGGCTCCTCTGGTCGGCCTGTAGCTTGGGTAGTATTGTTCCCTGCCAGCCCAATGGTACATGGCTGCAGCCAGCCAGAAGTGCTAATGCTGGTCTTCAGTGAATAAGTTTGTAAATCCAGGATAAAGAGATTAATGTAATATTGATGTTGTTATGTAAGATATGTATTTGTGGGGATCATATGAACGTAATGTGTTGTCATTACTATGCTACTTTGAATATACTCTATCTGATTTTAAGATAGGTGAGATTAGGATTAATGGTTTCCTATATTTTAAAGTTTATTAGAGTCACGATAGTGACTAACAAAATAAATTTGTTAAATTTACTTGACAGGCATTTGACAAGATGTACTAATTATAGATGTGCTAAATATATAATTGTAGTATGAAATGTCTAAGGAAATTTTGTTGGTAATTTAAGAGAGGAGAAATTAGTCCTTTAATTTACGAGTTAATTTAAATATTAATCAAGAAACATAAAAACAACTTTTCTTATTTTTGGACACTTACTCTATTTCTTAAAAAAAAAGAAACAAGTTTGCAAGTTGAATTTAAATGTTCATAAAAACTGAGATTCTTAATTTATAGCTTTAATAAATTCAGCACTAATTTTAAGCTCTTCTACAGAAAACTTTTCTTTAGGGACACAAAAATTCTCTTTCAAAATCTCCATTGATCATTCCCATTGTGATATCAGAGATACAGTTACTTAAGTGCTTGAGATGGAAAAAGCTCAGAGAAAACCTTAAGTTAATTGTCTCTGACTTTTAAAATCCCTCTCCTATCTCCAGTTTAGCGTACCTTCCTTCAATATTGGTAATCTTGACACTGAAGCATGACTGACATTGACCTTTGCTCCTTTGCTCCTTTGCTCCTTTCCTCCTTGGGGATGCCACTGGAGGGTGGGCAGAAACATTAAGATTTAGTTTCCCCTACCTGGCTTCCTAGAGAGGAATTAATTGTAAACATCTCTATTCCTTTCCTAACTGCTTTCTCTCTTTTATTGGCTTTCCAACCTCACTCTTCTGCAACTATTCCCAACAAGCAATTAATTCACTTATAGAATTTCTCATTGTTCAAAAAAAGGTATTGAGCAGTCAATTCAGGTATACCAGAAGTCCGCATTAGGGACCCATGCAATGGGGGAGGTATTATGCATCTGCAGTTCCTAAATGGGTCTTGCTGTTCCTTGTCTCTATGACTGCAACATCCTTTCTTCTCTTTGTCTAACTTACTCCTCAGTTTTCAAAATCTCATCTTTTCCTGACTGCTTGAATATATTTTTTCAGGGACTTATTTTTCCCCCATCAACATTACTGAGATTAATTTAGGCTGCTGTCCACAGCTATTTGGTAGTCCATGCTATGACTATGTCACATTTTATTTATTCATTTCACTGTTGATGGAAATTTCATGTTGTTTTCAGTCTTTCTATTTATTACAAATAATGCTGTTATAAATAATTGTATACTTGTCTCCTGCTGTACTTGTGCAAGAATTTTGCTAGTGTCTATAAATATGTAGGAATGGAATTGATGGGTCAATTTTAATAGGTGATGCACTGATTTCTACTGTGCTACAGCATATAAGACCTCCTCTTACTAAAGGTCTTTAGGAACACTTGATATTGGCAAGATTTTTAAAATTTGCCAATCATGTGGGTCTGAAATTATGTCTCATTAGGGTTCTAATTTGCATTTCTTTGAGTACAAATGAGTTGAGCATCTTAGAATGTTTATTAATATTTGGTTCCCCCCATTATGGAATATGTATTCTTTTTTTGCCTATTTTTCCATTCAGTTGGTTATTACTTTTTAAATAGAGCTTAGCACATAGAAATATGTATAAATATACATGTTTTTTGAATATATAAAGAACTATACACAGAAGAAACTACCACAACATTGTAAAGCAATTATACTCCAATAAAGATGTTAAAAAAAAAGAACTATACTCCTATATGATAGGAGTTTTTTACATATTCATGATCCTAATCCCTTTGTCAGTTTGTGTGTGGCACATGTCTTCTCCCAGCTGATGGCATGTATTTTTCACCCTCTTTATGGTATCTTTCAATGAACAGAAATTATTTTAATCTAATTTATTTTGTCTATATTTTTCTTTATAAGTTTCATACTTTGAGTTGTATTTAATAATGACTTGGCCTTAAACCAGGTGATAAAGATGTTCTATATTTTCTTCTAAAAGAGCTTTGGGAAAACAAAACTTTTTATTTTGAAATAGTTTCAAGCTTATAGATAAGTTGAAAGGATAACAATAGCACAAAGGACACCTGTATGCTTTATACCCAGATTCACATATTGTTACATTTTTACCTCTATTTCCTTTTGCATTCCCTCTCACTTTTTTTTTCTCTCTTCCTCTCCTGAAACATTTGAAGATAAGGTAAATAAATCTTTTTCTTCCCTCTAAATACTTCAGTGTATATATTCTAAAAATAGGGATAGTCTTTTAAAAGTTTTAAAATTTTGTATTCTTCACTTAAATCCTTCATCCCTCAGAAATTAATTTTTGAGTAAGTTATGAATTAGAGACCCAATATGGCTTTTTATAGAGGTAACTAATAGTCCCCCCCTATCTGAGAAGAGTCCAAGCTTTCCTCTGTAATGACACTTCCAACAAATATCAAGTTTTTACACATGCATGGCTCTGGGCTGATTAGTGTATCCCGTTGGTCTGTTTGTCCATCCTATTAAGATTGTCCACACTATCTTAACTACTATAGTACTGTAGTGAGCCTTGCTGTCAGGTTGAGAAAGTTCCCCTACCTTCTTTATCTTCTTCTTCAAGAGTGTTTTGACTACCATAAGCTCTTTGACCTTTCATATAAATATTAAAATTAGTTTGTCAACTTCCAAGAAAAATCATTTGGGGATTTTGATTGCAATTTCATTAAATCTATAAATAAGTTTTGTAAGAACTGACATCCTTGCAAAACTGAGCCTTCTGATCTGTGAAGTTAGTAATGTCTTTCCATTTATTCAGATATTTAAAAATGTCTCTTAATACACATTTATAGACCTTTGCTGACAGAAAGATATTGCATATATTTTTTAGATTTATTACTAATTGATATTATGTATACATATGTATATCTTGATATTGTAAATGGTATCTTTTTAAAATTTAAAACTCGAAATGTTTGTTATTAGTATAGAGAGACTCTTACAAATTGGGATTATGATTAGTAACCTTGCTGGAAGCTCTAATGTTAATAATTTGTAGATTTTTTTCAGTTTTTCTATGCATACAATCATAGGATATGCATATAGTAATAATATTGTTTCTTCTTTTCCAATTCTTATATCTTTTATTGTTTTTTGCTTATCTAGGATGATTGCAACTGTTAGAACAATACTGAATAGAAGTGAAAATGGATATCCTTGAATTGTTTCTGATTTCAAAGGAAGTAGTCTTTAATATCTCAACATTAAATAAAATAGTTACTGGAATTTTCTATGGGCACCTTTGTTTCAATTAAGGAAATTCTTTTTTATTCCTAATCTGCTGTATATTGAATTTTGTTGAGTGTTTTTCTGAATCTATTAAGATGATCACATACCCTCTTCCCTTTAATCTTTATGTCAATTATATCAATAGATTCTCTGAGTTTGAACTAACCTTGAATTCCTAAAATAAATCTTACTTGATTATAATGTAATATATATTATACTGAATTCAGTTTACCAATTCTTTTTAGAATTTTTGCCTCTATTTTCATGTGTAGGGTATTTTTTCTTGTTTTTTAAAAACTGAATTATACTAAATTTATAAAATAAGTTGAGGTAATATTTCCTCTTTTTCTGCTTTCTGAAAGAGTTTGGTAAGATTGAAAGTATCTGTTCCTGAATTTTGGGAGAACTCACCTGTAAAACCGTTGTGGGAAGATTTTAAACTAGAGGTTTAATTTTGTTTGTATTTATCAAACCATTCAGATTTTCTATTACTGCATGAATCATTTTTGGTAATTTATATTTTTCTGGGAATTTGTCCACTTCATCCAAGTTTTCAATTTATTTTTATGAACTTATTTATAATATTCTTCATTATATTTGTAATCTCTGCTACATCCATGGTTTGGTGCTTTTCTTTTCTTAGTCTTAATATTATTAATATCATCTATCTTTTTTCTTGATCACTTTTGCGAGAAGTGTATCCATTTATTTGTGTTTTAAAGATCCAACTTCTGGCATCTTGATCTACTCTACTGTTTTTATTTTTCCTGTTTTGTTAATTTCTACTCTTATCTTTATTATTTTCTTTTGCCTACGCTCTTTGGCTGGATTCTGTTGTGTTTTTCATAGTTAACTTCTTAAATCAAATGCTTAGCTCAGTAATTTTTTTTAACGTAAGCAACATAATGGTTATATTAGTTTATGAGACAAGTTTCCTTCTCTGTATTGTTTTTTCCCCTTTACTAGTTTGGAAGTTATACCGTCTATTTCTAGTCTTTCAGTGGCTCTACTAGAAATTTTATCATGCATATCTAATTAACAACTCCAATGTTAATATTTTATCCTTTTGAATAATCCAAGTGTGTCCAGATATCTTACCTACAATTACCTCTCAGTCAATTTCCATGCTCTTTTTGTCAGATATTTAATTCTATTTTGTTTTTATTTCCTAATCTCCACAAATTAGAGCTTTTATTTTTTTATAAATTTATGTATTTATTTTTGGCTGTGTTGGGTCTTCGTTGCTGCACGTGGACTTTCTCTAGTTGTGGTGAGCAGGGGCTACTCTTTGCTGCGGTCTACGGGTTTCTCATTGCAGTGCCTTCTCTTTGTTGTGGAGCGCGGGCTCTAGGTGCGCAGGCTTCAGCAGCTGTGGCACGTGGGCTCCGTAGTTGTGGCTCATGGGCTTAGTTGCTCTGTGGTATGTGGGATCCTCCTGGACCAGGGCTCGAACCCATGTCTCCTGAATTGGCAGGCAGACTCTCAACCACTGCACCACCAGGGAAGTCCCTAGACTTTTTTTTTAATATTTAAAATTTTTTGGCTGTGCTGTGAGGCATGTGGGATCTTAGTTCCCAGACCAGGGATTGAACCCGTGCCCCCTGCATTGGAAGCGTGCAGTTTTAACCACTGGACTGCCAGGGAAGCCCCCCCCCCACACACACACACAAATTAGACCTTATTGTCTCTAAGTGACTCCCTGATAGTAAAATCATCACCACTTTGGGTCCCAAGTTAATTCTTTAAAGTCCTAAGATAATCCACTGACTTATACCGGCTTTCATATCCCTAAACAGTGTGGACTTTCAGTCCAGGCCTGACTGGGAAGATACCACAACCATTTTAAAAATCAAGTTCATGAAATGATTGCTGTTTCTGAGAACTGTTTACCTCAGACAAATTTCCCCTTGATTGAGATGATCGAACAACGGCTACTCTCTCACCCCTTTCCTGTTATCATACCCTGACACATAGTGTTTTCTCTCTAATGAAACAACTCTAGGGGAATTTTCTAGGGCCTTTGAAAACCTGCTTTTAAAAAAAAAATTCATAAAACATCTCCCCTTTTACAGGGATTCCACTAATTTCCACTGATCCCCCTCTCCTTTCCCTGTGGCTGAAGTCTTGAATCTTTATTGGCAAATAAAGTATTTGGGTAAAGGCATGAGATACCTGATACGTGAAAACAAAGAGCCTCAGTAAGTAGTGGGAATGTGGGCTTTACTTGTCAGAGTGCATTCCTCGTGCTTCCTGAGTAAACATTTCAGAAAACCCTTTAAGACTCTAATTGGGCCAGCATAGCACAAAAAGGGCCAAGTAAAAGCTTAAGATAAGAGAGAATTATGGGTATTCTCTCTTAAAAGAAAGCTATATTTCTGAAATGGGGTCTTTGGAGCCAAAGCAATTTAATTCTTTGTCCATATAGTCCTGCTGTAAGTGAAGAACCACGTGATTTCAGACCCCGGATGGACTGGCCGTCCCACTCTTAAACCCATGGCCTGACTCAAATGGCCCTCTCCATGTTTCCGCAGTAAACCACATTAGGCTTTTTTGATTTTGGTCTCTCCCAAAGTTCATTGTGTGCCTAATGTGTAAAAGGGATGGGAGAAGAAAAGGCCAATCTGTGACCATATGAGGAGACGATGCAAATCTCACCGGTTATGGTACTGGGAAGCCACTGCCCCACCACGGGGGCAGCTTGACTCCCCTGCAGAACACCTAGGACAGCAGACAACAGGACTGTAGAAGGTGTATCTGCATCGTTAAGCCACAAGCCACAGTGATGACCTCTGATAAGAAAACAAAAACTGGGCCAAGAAAGTTAATATGTAGATAAGGAATTCCATTTGCAGTATCTACACTCAAAATGAGATTTTTGGGTTTTTTTAGAACCTATAAAATGAGCTTTTTTAAGATAAACAGCCACCTCTTTGCTCAATAATGGGGAAATTTCTTCCATAAATATGCAATAATAGAGGGTTTTTTTTCTCTCTCTTTGAGAGTTCATTGCTTATACTATCTCCAAATCTCAACCTCTGAAAATGAGCAATAGTGGGATATTTTGCTTCATCACTAGGTGTCTTAAGTTTTACTTTTTACTTCTTGAATGGGACCTGCTTTATCTACCCTTCTGGTTGTGGTGTCTGTCAGGTGGAGGTTTGAGGCATCTCTTTGTAAACCTTCCCCAAATCCTTTTAGATCTCATCTTTTCTTAAGACTGAGGGCCGCCGTATTTAACAAATTTTTCTTTCTATGTCTCAAATAGAAAATTCACGTTTATTATCCAAATGAATACAAGGCATTCTTTCTGAGAGTAGACATTTTTGCCTTCTTCATAATAATTAGTTCAAACTATTTGTGTTTCATGAGAATATAAACTTTAGAATTTTACATTTAGACATATGTACCTGTATGTCATTTATTTTAAATTATATTAACATTTGTCCAGAGCAGACCCTGTGCCAGGCACTGCTGTGTTTTACGTTCATTAGCTTATTTGATCCTCACGATAGCCCCACAAATAGGCACTGTAATTATTTCCATTTTACATGTCAGGAAACCCAGGAACAGAGAGTTTAAATGACTCGTCCCAAATCACACAGCTCAGAATGTTGGACCCAGGCTTCACACCAGGCAGTCTGCCTCAACTGCCCACTCTCGTCACGCTCGGCTGTGATATGTCTCTGGCCAGCTGTGCTCTGTATTTAACCTGTTTCCCAGGCTCATAGACATGTGGAAGCTGCATTAACTTCTAAAAACCACTAGGACCTTATGCTAAGTCAAGTAAGGCAGACACATACATACTGTATGATTCCACCTACATGAGGTACCTAGAATATCAAGTTCATAGGGGCAGGTTGGGGGAAAAAACTGGGAGTTGTTGTTTAATGGGGACAGAGTTTCCGTTTTGCAAGATGAAAGGAGTTCTAGAGATGGAAGGCACAACAGTGTGAATGTACTTAACGTCATTGAACTGTGCTCTTAAAAATGACTAAACTGTTAAATTTTATGTTATGTATATTTTTATCACAATAAAAAAACCCCAAATAACCACCACCACAACAACAAACAAAACCTTACTAGGATTCTCTTTAATAGGCCTGTGATTTACTGAATACAGAGTATCCTCTTGTTACTAGGAGTTGCCAGGTAATGGAAAAATTGTGTTCAATTTCTTTGAACACTTCAGAAGTTGGGGATTGACCTGAGAAATATTTCTAATTTGGAAAAGTCTGTGTGGATCAGATTCAGTCACACACATTTCACCTCTGTGTTTCAAGATGCTGCTGTGTATCAGTGGGAAGGAGGGACTGGAGCGGTCTCTGGGCTGGAAGCCAGGAGACCGTGGCGATGCCAGCTCCCTCCCTGCACTGGGGGCCCACAGGTGGTTTGCCCTTGGGGTCCTCCCGAGGCTTGGCTCTGAGACTGGTTTTCAGAGTTCAGTGCTCCAGCCTTTTGATGCTTTCCCTTCTGAGCGATGGTCTGCAGTCCTATGTGTGTCACAGCTCAGCTACCTTCCTGGCCTTCCTGGCCAGCCCTGCTGGGGGATAGCCTCCCTTCCGTTCAGGGGAGAAGCCATCAGCGCCAATGTCCTTCCTCCTCTGTCCATAACCTGAGCCAAGAGGATACATTCCTGAATGTTCTGCCTTCACCACAATAATATAAGCACTGTTTTATCAGGCACCGTGGTGCACACACAAGCACGTTTAATTGTCACAGCAACCCCGCTGGCTCAGTGCCAATACTCCCAATTAACATTAGGAAGTTTCCTTCCATTCCTCTGGAGGAAAGTAGCGTCCCCACCCCCCACCAAATATATCCTCTCATAGCATTCTGTACCTTTCAGTCAACATTTTTCTCAGTGTATATTTACAGATTTGGATGATTTGTTTTAACATCTAGCTCCCCTGCTAGACAGTAAGCCCCACCCTTGTTTTGCTCATAAAAGTCACTTTAGCAAAGAAGCATAGTGCTAGGTATATATTAGGCAAACATTTGTAGAATGAAGAAATGAGTTATTTGTCCAAGGTCACATGGTTAATAAGTGACAGGTTGGAACAGGATCCAAATAAAACCCCAAAACACATCTCTTCCTTGTGCTCTGTTTTTAAAGTTACATATGCACACATGCACATATATATGTGTTTGTGTGTGTGTGTATGAAATCTAAAAGAATAGGGCACAAGGAAGAGAAAAGGATGAGGAAAGGAAGACGTGTGTTCCCCTAAGTGATGAAGCGCACAGGGGAGGGGCTCTGATCCTTCACCGACCACCATCCTTCACTGGTGGGCAGGTGATATCACAGAGGATCAGTGCCAGGGCTTAGCTCCTGGCCAGGGCAGCAGAGACCCTTGCGGCTGTCAGCCCTGCTTCCCAAGGCTGGGCTCTGTCCAGCATCAGGGAGAAGTATTGGCTGATATCAGAGCCATGAATTGCCCCCTGCATGAAACTCAGCTCTCACTCCACTCTGAGTACCCCATCACGGTCACTGACTCACCCCGCCCCCCTTCACACACTCCTACACATACCCACACATTCATACTCACACATTTACACGTACACCCAGACACATGGCACTCACACACACCCACATATGTAGACATATGCACACACACGCAGACATCGGTACACATACTCGCACACACCCACACACATCCGCAGACACACACAGGCACCCACACATATACATACCTATGATCTCCCACACAGCCTCGTACTCACACCTAGGTGCACACACACCACACATGCACACACACACAGTCACACACACTTGCACAGGTGTGAGTCTGAAAAGTTAATTTATTATGCCTTCTGAGGCTCCTAATACCCTTGGAATTAGGTTCAAACTCTTTGGCTTGGCATGTGGGGTCTGCCACATGGAATCCCAGCATGTTTTTCCAGCCTTTTCTTTTCCCACACCTCTCTGAATATATCCTCCATCAGGAGTCCTATGGATGACAGCCTGGACCATGCTAGCCAGAAGGGAGGTCATGAGGTGGACACCTGACCTGACGCTGGGACCCCTCTTTCCTTATCTACACCTTCCAGGCCTTCTATCACTGGTACGTCCCTGAGGGCTGTCTAAGGAACAAGCTCCCGTTAGGACCCTTCTCACCTTTGCTCAACCATTTTGGTCTGCCTTTATCGTCCCTGACCAACCTTATTGAAATCTGACCGTTCTTCAAAACATAGACAAAGGCACTATTTTGTGTATCTGCTCCCAGGCCCTTCATCCAGGAGGGAACTCTTCATAGCCCCAGGTCTCTATCCCTTCCTCACACCACACACCAGCCTTGCATTAAAGTTACTTGGCTTATTTGCCTCAGTAAGTCTCAAATCCTTGGTAACAGGCTGGTTACATGTTGTATGTGTGGGTACCGTTTCAAAGAATTTGGCAGGATACCTTGCACAAATCAGGTGCTCTAAACACTCATTTACTCCTCTAAGATATAAAAGGCTATCAAATTTTTTCAGTCAGTAAATTCATCCATAGTTATTTAGCTCAATTTATAACGTTGTGTATTGAAATGTATCTAAAGCAACTATTCAAGTGTAAGTATTATCTGATAGGGATCCATCACTAGGCCTTCCTGTGTTGGTTGATGGGAGAAGCCCTTCCCCGGGCTCGTCCCCAGGGAACAATATCCTGGGGAGATCAGATGTGCAGGCAAGGGTTTCAGGGAAGGGCCAGCTTATGGGATCATAGTTCTTGGTGGGAAACAGGAAGAGGCAGCTAGGTCACAAAATAAAAGTGAGAAATTTCTAGAAAAAGGAATGCATAGAGGGAAGAGAACAGAAAGAAAGTTATAAGAGTTTAAAAAGACCGTTTCTCTTAGTTAAAAATTTTGCCTAGGCTTGACCTGCCAAGCCAAAGGGTCAAACATTAAATTAAGATGTTTATACAAAAGGATTCCCATCACACTCTCTATGCATTTACTGAAGTACACATTTTCTCATTTGAACAGTTTGGTGATTGTTGCTTCTTGTCCATTATTATTATCCCATATGAATAGCTTATCAACTTTATATAAGCTACCATGGGTTATGAGCTCTTCAGAGGAAAATGTCTATCCAAGTGAAAAAATATTATTATTGCTACTTTATTACTTTCAAATTCAGCTGAAGCCTTGCACTGGGGCCGCTAGGGCATCTTACAAGAATTACTTTGATCTCTACATTATTTATTTCCATATCAGCATGAGTGTTTTTTTCCCAGGAATCTCCAGTTTCTGGCTCAGGGATTCTTTGGCAGTACAGATGCTGTACCAAAAAGTGGGACTCTGGGATTTGCCATTTTAGTTCAACGTGTAGAGTTACCTTTGAAAGATTAAAAACTATCCAAAGTGGGGTTAGGAAGGAAAAGGGTTATTTTTTTCCTCCTACCTCTGAGTCCAATTACCAAATAAAGATTCATCATTCCTTTTGTCCGAGGAGCTCTGTGACCTAATTTTGCTCCTTGCCTCGGTTCAGATATCACAACCCATTTTTATGCATTCAGCTTTCCTAATGAAATCCACATGTCTTAAATCAATAAAGCCATTGTTTAGCTTCCTTCTCTTTTCCTTTAGTGTCTTTTGCCTGGTCTATTTTGTTTTACATACTTTTTTGGTAGAAAATACAGCTCTTTATCTAGAATCTCTCCCTGTCCCTCCTCTTTTGGGGGTCTTTTTCTTATCTTTCTGTTTAATGACTATTATTTGGTTAGTGTGCAGCAATTAAATGTACAGTTCTTTCTTTAATGGGTTAGTCTAAAGGAAATTTTGTTTATGCAGGTTTTCTTTTTCATTAGTTGTTTGTTTTAGATAGGTTAAGAAATTAACAGTGGAAAACTCAATGTCTTTTTTCAATATCTTTGTATACACGGAGAATGTAAAAGCCTCCTGTGTAAACTTCAGAAACTCAGTTTTATTGCCTGTCAGTGTTCTCTCTTTTCCCCAGAACCCCCAGTGTGTCCCTTCTTTCACTCAAGAGCCAAGCATGACTTAGGATGTAGATCTTTTTATGTTTTGGGGGCCCCCAGATCATGTCAAGACCCTCTTTAGTGGCTTTCTGCTCCTAATGAACTACTGAAAGTAGTTGAAACCCATGAAAGTTGCCTGATGGATAGTCAGACTACTTTTGCTAGTAACATTTTACTTCTCTGAAAATCCAGAGCTTCAAAATAGAAGCCTACGTACAAGTTCCAGAGATGGTACCAAAGGGTGTTTCTCTCTTGAGACGTGGAGCTGTCTTTAAGTCTCTCCCTAAATTCTAGGTAGTCTTCCGTTAACTCGTTACTGCGCCAAACTTGGGTCTGCTCGCTTGCCATGCAGCAAAGCCAATCTAGTGACTCTGTGTGGTGGTGAAGGAAAGTACAGCATTTATTGCAGTGAGCCAAACAAGGAGAATGGGCAGCTCATGCTCAAAATATCCAAACTCCCTGATGGATTTCAGGGAAGGGTTTTTAATGGAA
The DNA here is from genome assembly GCF_949987515.2 of Delphinus delphis. Lineage (NCBI taxonomy): Eukaryota > Metazoa > Chordata > Mammalia > Artiodactyla > Delphinidae > Delphinus > Delphinus delphis. Next base: position 16,403,195 of record NC_082696.1, read on the forward strand.
CATTTTGGGCGAGGGTTGCAGCTCTTAGACTTTCTTCTGATTGGTTGGTGGTGAGGTAACAGGGTGATATTTTGAGAATCTTAGTCATCAACATTTTGGTTCCAACCAGTCTGGGGTTTATGTGCTTTTGGTCAGCAGGTTGTCACCATCCTACACCTGGGTGGGGGGGTCTTAGTTTCTTCAGAATAACTCAAAGATATGCATCAGATTGTGACGTATATTACCTGAGGAGGAACTGGGACTCTGTTTTATCACTGAACTATTGTTTAAGTTGCCATTACTTTTCTTGCTTGACTGCTTTCCCTTGGTTTCTTCATTCCCTCACTTCCCTAATTAGTAACTGCTTAAGTCTGCTCTTTGGAACTCAGGGAAGGCCTAGGAGAACAAAACCTTTTTCTACAAACAAGAAATGGGGGACACGGAGGGGTTTTTGTACCCAGGAGGGCCCCACAGGGTCCTGCTTGGTTTTAATCCACTCCCCTTTTCTTTGATACTCCTCAACCCTGAGGGGAACAGGGGCAAGACAAGAAAGGGAATACAGGTTTTGATAGAGTGGTTAATCATAAACTCAGTTTTAGGGAGACTTGGTTTCACTGTCACTGACTTTCAACAGAGTCTGGCAAGAACCAGCCCAGCAGCATCGCCTGCATTTCTCTGGGAATCTTTCCTCTTCTCATCTCTCCAAGTTATCATGGCAGAAAGTGTGGGCCATCTTAGCAAGCTGAATATAGAAGGCAATGATGATGATGATATGCCAGCTTCCACTCTGAAGTGAAAACATGAGTGTTTGACCATTTTATTCCCTGAATTCTCTTGGATTCAACCTAGCCAAATGGGAGACATAAAAGAAGGAATAAAGAGATGGTGGGTCCTGATGTTCAGACATTCTCCATGATTCTGTTCTTTTTTCTTCTTTCATGATCTTTCTTGGTCTTTTTGTGGGTTCTTGCTCATCTCTCTTGCTCCTGTCTCTTTTTCTCATTTTCAGCATTTTGCCAGAGTCATGGCAACTCTTCTCTTCCCATATAATCTGCTTTTTCTGTAGTTTTATTGAAACATATACTAAGGGTGAAAAAATTTTTCTTTTCCTAAAGAGCTCTATTGTTACCATTCTGGACTTTGTCTGAGAAGGTGAACTTGGAATTCAGCCTCCACATATAGCAGGGATAGCTAGCTAGCCACTTTAAAGGACAAAAAGAAAAACTCAAACCTGCACACAACTGCTTTATTAACCTCTTTCCTGGAGGGGAAATAGTTGAAAGGCAAAGCAACGAGCAAAAGTTTCCTGCTTTGTCACACTAAGAAATACCATCAGCTTACAAGTCATTTCAGTTTCCCTTGAGGGAGACAAAGGTAGAGAGACTCCTGCTCTATCTGCTGTGACCAAGGGTAGTCGCCAAGCCCCTTTTTTGTCTTATACATTCTCTCCCTCTGGACTCTTCATTCTTCAGAAACATTTCTTCTTTAAGGTCTAGAATTACTTCTCAGTTACTTCTGCAAACTCATTCTGCAAACCAATTTCAAGTCCTTCTCATATGCAGACATTTCCTGTGGGCAGGCTTTCTTTGGTTCTTCAGATGTATTTTTCGTCTTTGAGCTGGGGAGGTAAGAGGTGGCTGGAGCATGTTTTAACTGGGCTGAAGGTCCTTTAATTGAAAAGGTGAACACCATGTCTGAAAAGCTGGGAGAGTCCCCTGGAGTAACGTCCCAGACATTCTCCCTCTGTCTGGTGACGAGATCCTTTGGCTGGTTTGTGGGCTGGAGCAAGGCCGGAAAATCTCTACAAAGGCTCCACTTCCCCTCCCAGCCTGGGTTGGGAGTAGCACCCAGGACTCCCAGCTTGAGGCCAAGACCGCTGGGCCCCTCTCCAGTGCTCTCTTCTCTTTCTACAGGTGTTTGCTTCTACCTCTATCATGAATTGGCCCAGGCAGCCAAAGGGGGTGTCCTTAGAAGAGCACTTCAGAGCGTTATCAGGGGATGCACTAAGGACCCAGGAAGTAGTGGGCGGATCAGCAGAGCTGTGTGTGACCACCTGGTCACACCTTTGCTTTTGTCATCGTGATTTACCGATTGGGCAGTTCTGCTATGATAAGTCTTATGCCTGAGGTGTAAGTGGGTTTGAAATGTTTCAAAAGAAAACCAGCTCTGTGTTAGGTAGGTAAAGTGAAAAGTTTTCAAGTTGACTGCCAGTTCCAGTCCCGGCTGCCTAGAGTACTGTGTTGACAAAGACTGCGATTTTTCCCTGGCTCAGTGAGAGTGGGGTGGTCTCGGGTGGGCCTGGGAGCCAGGAGGGGCAGCAAGAGTTTTGGCCCTTGGGGTCTTACTCCTTCTACCGTCTGCTCTCCCGATTCCCAGAACTGAGCTGGTCTAAGCCTCTTCCTCCTTCCTCTCATCCCTGCGGCTCCTTTGGTGCCTCCTGGTCATGACTATCCAGTCTTACCCCCACAAGCTCAGCAAGAGACAAGCCACGAGAGAACCACGGGAGGGGTGACTCAAGAAAGAGAAAAGAGAGACTTGCCAGGCACATCCCAGGGAACACAGTGATTGGACACCCAGCTGCTCCCCTTACCAGCTGTGAGATGTAAGGATTCCTAACCACTTGGTGTAAGAGTTTCCACACAGGGTTTCCTAGAATAGGGATAATGAAGCGTTGTCGTGAGGATGCAATGAGATAACATGTGAAAAGTGCTTGGAATATTTTCCTGGCACATATTAAGTTCTCCATAAATTTTAGCTATTCTTATAAAATTATATATGCTGTCTTTCTGTTCTAGTACATGCTCCACCCCTCTGGTGGCCGCAGGTACCCCTATGGTACCTGCATCCCTTGATGACGCCATTTTGAGCTTATCCACGTCATGGCACCTCCCCCTGGGGACTCTCCGAGCTTCCCTTGAAGACAGAGTTTGTGACTTTTGGGGAAATAGAGACATCCCAGGACCAGAGAATGATAAGTGTGGAGGGAATCTGGACCATCTTCTAATTCTCACATGAGGAATTCACAGCACAGAGCCAGACACAATGGGTAGGAGAGGATGCTCAGTGTTCCTCGGCAGTCGTGTGAGTGGATAGAAGCTTTGATAAAACCATGAAGACTATGATTCTGGGGTCTTCCTGCTTCCCTTTCATCTTCTCCGACTTTATCAGCTCTCTTTCTTTCTGGCACCCAAGGGCCCATCTCACCCTGTAGCTCAGGGTGAACCCAGGCCTTTTCTCCTGAGTCCTTTAAACTTTCATTCCCTGGGCGAAGCAAAGTGGTTGGGCTTTAAGAAGTTATCTGACTCCTGTGATTCACATTGGTAGGAATGGTTGGTTCCTACCATTTGGCATTATTTACCCTTTAAAAGAGAAGGCCTTAACCACAATTTTGGGAGTGTTTGGTACACCGTTTAGTCCAGAGGGCTTTTCATTCTCCACCAGTATTTCAGAAAATGAGGAGTTAGTAAAAAGGTACCCCCTTTTAGGAAATGGATTGCTGATCACCGATTCAGAGAGCATCATCTCCCCCTCAGTCCATGCTGAGGTTTTTTAAAAAGGATATTCAGAGAAGAGGGCTCTATGCTTCCCCTGTAGCTCTCCCTGACTATTCAATGATTCTCACTGTCAGCATGTTTTCTCTTGTATCTAAGCTAAATCCTGTCTGTGCTGTTTGATCCATTTTATTTCCGCCTGTCCTGCCCTTAGTGGAAACAGAAAACAGCTGGTGACTGTTCCTCGTACAACACAAAGGATTCCGGCTTCTTAGGACCTTTGATGAAAAGGTAGCTCACTAGAGCAGCCGTCCCTGATACAGAGGGTTGGGGTAGAGTCTCGCATTTCAGGAAAACCAGGGGCACCGGCATACGCCAGTTTTATGTCATTGCCATGCATGTGTCAAATCCTGTGTTTAGCTTGGGCCAGCTTCAGAAGCTTCTCGCTGCACCACATTCCGACTAAGAGCTGCCACGAAAGGCCTCATTTGAGGCCTGTTAACGTTCTCCACAGCCTTTCAGACTTCCTGAGCGCAGCCAACAAAGTAGCCACCGTGGAGGACATGGATAGTGTCACTGTTGTTGAAATGTAGAATTCACCCATTTATTAAAAAGGGGAGTATGCAGAGTGTTGACACGCAGAACTGAGGGGCCCAAGCTCTGAGTGGTCTCATTATACTATTCAGTGTTTCACAGAGCACACATCCTTCGGCAGCTTGGTGAAAAGAGGGAGGCAGTTTTAATTACCAAATAGATTCAGAACTCTCACTTTAACGTGGCCATATTATGTCTACGCCCAAACATTCTTGCCAACACAACAAAAACATATTGCTTTATGTCTAAATTCACTATCCTGAAGCAGGAATCATTTTTCAGGTTCTTTACCTTGCACGTTTATCTCTGCTGTGCTGTCAACTGCTTTTCTAGAGGGATCTATGCACTGGTGTGAAATGCCAGAGAGTAAATCATAGTGATACCAGCTAACATTTATTGAGCATGTGTACCAAGTGTTTGATGCATATTAACTCTTATTTTCCCAACAAGCTCTGAGGTAGGCATGGCTGTAATCCACATAATGTAAATTAGGAAACTGAGGCACGGAAAGATTAGGAACTTGCCCAATCTCATCCAGTTTTCAAGAGGCAGAGGCTGGACTTGCCTCCAGGCAGTTTGGTTCCCAAGCGCAGACCCGCAGCTACAGCACGACACAACCTCTATGTCCATAGCTGAGAGTTGAGTATGGCCATCTCTCTGAAAGATCAGGTTGCTGGATGGTGAGTAATTCAACACATGGCTTTTTTTTTTTTTTAACAGTGATAAAACAGGTATGGTATGGAGTTCTGTGCACATAAGCAACCTCAAGGAAATTTTTAGTGTGCAGTGGGCTCAGATGTTGGGTGCTGATAAGAATCTCTCCCATTTGCCTTAGACCTTTGGTTTACCCTTCTTCCCTCTTGGCAATGTGAAGGGTAGGAAGGGGGAAGAGGAAGGTCATGCTAGCAGCCTTGCAGGGTGAGAAAGGAGCATCTCCGTAGACATTGGGACGAGCATCACAGAAGTAGGGGCTGTGTACTGTCACTGGCCAGTCACTCCCTGTGCCTTTCCCAGAGTCATGTCCCCCTGACGCCCCACCCCTGGGTGGGCTGCACTTCCTCCGCAGTGCTCTGGGCAGAAATAAGGAGCAATTCTGCATGTGTGCTCATCTCCACCCCATCTGTCTACTGATGATACCGTGAAACTAGGCAGAAGTCAAAGATGAGCTTCTTCTATCATTTAAAGAAGCAAAGATGGATCTGATGTTTGACTGAAGGATGGTCTTCTCAAATCTTGAAATGTGTTCGTGCCGCATTCCCCTTCTTTCCGGGAATCAGGGGCACGGGGCTTACAAAAATAGGACCCTTATTAGCTTCTCTTTCATTACGTGTTTACAAAGAGACACCAACACACGGCTGGGAGGACCTCTTCTGGATAGACTTTGAGTACCACTGAGAGCTACACTCCATTTCTCATTGAAGAGTCAGCTGCTGGTGAGCAAAAAGTTTACCTTAGCAAAACAAATTCCCTCTGCTGATGTCTTATTCCTTATGCTGATGTGGTATTCCTTTCCTTTCCGTATTGAATCAGGCCAAACTAAACTCTAAGAAAGACTGTCATAAAATGCACCAGGGTGATAAATAGTAAGCTGAACCAGAGTCTATATTGAGAATTTTTCCCCTTGTACTGACTTTTTTCTCTCTTCTGTTTTTTTTTTTTAATTAAACTTTTTAATTTGAAATAACTGCAGAATCACAGGCAGTTGTAAGAAACAATACAGAGAGATCCAGTGTACCCTTCACCCAGTTTCCCCCAGGGGTAACATTCTACGAAACTATAGTAACAGTGTCACAACCAAGACATTGATATTGACACAGTCAAGGTATAGAACAGTTCCATCACCAGAAGAATCACTTGTGTTGATGTTTCATAGCCAAATTCACTTCTCTCCCTCTTGAGCCATTGTAAACCACTACTCTGTTCTCCATTCTATAATTTTGTCATTTCAGTAATGTTATATATATGGAATCAAATATAGGATTGGCTTTTTTAGCTCAGCATAATTCTCTAGAGATTCAGCTAGGTTGTTGTCTGTATCAAGGTTCATTCTTTTTTTGTTTCTGAGAAGTAGTCCATGGTAAGAACATACCAGAGTTTGTTCAACCATTCACTCCCTAAAGGACATATAGGTTGTTTCCAGTTGGGGGCTATTATGAAAAACGCTGCTATAAAAGTTTGTGGCCACGTTTCTGTGTGAACATAAGTTTCATTTCTCTGGGACAAATGCCCAGGAGTGCAATTGCTGAGTCATAAGGTAGCTGCAGGTTTGTCTTTTTTAAGAAACGGCCAAAATGTTTTTCAAAGTGGCTGTACCATTTTGCATTCCCACCAGTATTCTCAGCAATATAACTGCATCCTTGTGATCCCTATAGATGTGTAGTGATATCTCGTTGTGGTTTTAATCTTCATTTGCCCAATGGCTAATGATGTGGAACATTTTCTTGTGTGCTTATCTGTCATCTGTATATCTCTTTTTGAAATACCCCTTCATGTCTTTTGCTCATTTTCTAAACAAAAAATTTTTTATTGTTGAATTTTGAGAGTACTTTATATATTCTAGATACTAGTCCTTTGTTGGATGTGTAGTTTTCAAATATTTTCTCACTGTCTGTGGCTTGTCTTTTCATGTTTTTTAAGTTGTTTATAGTACAAAAGTTTTAAATTTTGAAGTCCAATTTATCCATTTTTTCTTTTATGGACTGTGCTTTTGATGTCAAATCTAAGAAGTCTTTGCCTAGCTCTAGGTCTCAAATATTTTCTACTTTTTTTCCTAAAAGTTTTGTATTTTTACATTTGAGTCTGTGGTCCATGTTGAGTTATTTTTTCTAGAAGGTGTGAGACTGTGGTCTAGGTTCATTTATTTGCCTACGGATGTCTAACTGCTTTAGCACCATTTGTTGAAGATGGCTGCCTTTACTCCATTGAATTGTTCTTATATCACTGTCAAAAGTCAGTTGGGGGCTTCCCTGGTGGCACAGTGGTTGGGAGTCCGCCTGCCGATGCAGGGGACGCGGGTTCGTGCCCCAGTCCGGGAGGATCCCACATGCCGCGGAGCGGCTGGGCCCGTGAGCCATGGCCGCTGGGCCTGTGCATCCGGAGCCTGTGCTCCGAAGCGGGAGAGGCCACAGCAGTGAGAGGCCCACGTACAGCAAACAAACAAAAAAGTCAGTTGGGCATATTGTCTATTTCTGGTTTCTATATTCTATTCCATTGATCTGTGTGTCTATCCCTCTGCCAATACCACCCTGTTTTGATTACTTATTATGTAGTATTATTTATTACATAATAAGGCTTGAAATCATATAGACAAACAGATTCTTCCCACTTTATTCTTCTTAAATCATTTTTTTAGCTATTCTACTTCATATATATTTTGGAATAATATTTTATCTATAACTACAAAAAATCTTGCTGGGATTTTGATATAAATTTCATTGAACCTGTATATAAATTTGGGAAGAATTAATATCTTTGCTGTTTGAGTCTTCCTGTCCATAAGGTATCTCTCCTCAGCATTGTGTTTTTAGCATACAGATCTTATGCATGGTTTGCTAGATTTATGCCCAAGCATTTCATTTTTTAAGCACCTATAAATGGTATTGTATTTCTAGTTTCAGTGTCAATTGTTTTTTTTAATATAAATTTATTTATTTTATTGATTGATTTTTGGCTGTGTTGGGTCTTTGTTGCTGCGGGAGGGGTTTCTGTAGTTGCAGTGAGTGGGGCTACTCTTCACTGCGGTGCAGTGTCTTCTCTTGTTGCGGAGCGCGGGGTCTAGGCACGCAGGCTTCAGTAGTTGTGGCTCGCGGACTTAATTGCTCCGCAGCATGTGGGATCTTCCCGGACCAGGGCTCAACCCTTGGCTCCTGCATTGGCAGGGGGATTCTTAACCACTGCGCCACCAGGGAAGCCCATCAATTGATTTTTGTATGTTTATTTTGTATCCTGTGACCTTGCCGAACTCACTAATTCGAGGGATTTTGGGGTAGATTCCTGGGATTTCCTATGTAGACATTCATGCCATCTACAAATTGGGACAGTTTTATTTCTTCCTTTCTTATGTGTATGTCTTTTATTTCCTTTTCTTGTCCACTGCACTAGCTAGAACTTGCAGCACTATGTTGAATTAGAGTAGTGGTTGTGGACATCCTTGCCTTGTTCCCAATCTTAGGTGGAAAACACTCAGTGCTTGCAAATGGTCTAAATACATCAATTAAAAGACAGAGATTGGCAGAGTAAACTAAAAAACATGATCCAACTATATGCTATAAAAGAAATCCACATCAGAGAAAATGATATAAGCAGGTTGGAAACAAACAGATGGCAAAAGATATATCATACAAATATTATTTGAAGGAAAGTAGGAATGGCTATATTAATATCAGATAAAGGAGACTTCAAAGAAAAGGAAAATTACCAGAGACAGATAAGGAGATTATATAATTCTTAAAGGGCCAATCCACTGAGAAGACATAGTAATCAACTGTTAAGTTTCCAAGTGTTTGGAGATTTTCTTGTTATCTTCCTGTTATTGATTTCTAGTTTGATTCCACTATGGCCCCAATATGGTCTATCTTGATATCTGTTCTGTGGGCACTTGTAGAAAATGTGCATTCTGCTGCTGTTGAGTGGTGTTACCACCCAGTGGGGTGAAGTCCCAGCTCCCTATTCAGGCTCCTCTGATATCACCCCCATGCAGATAGGGAAGTGCATGGGGGAGGGGTGCCTCTTTGAAGCCTGTAAAGATGAAAGTCTAAGCTCCCTACTTAGTCTTTCCTGGCATGGCTGGGGTCACAGTTTTTTCTGTCATGTTTGACTGGAGTAGAACAGTTATTGTCTAAAATAACCTGTCGTCCCAGGTGGCCCTGTCCCTGTTCTGTTGGCTAGAGAGAGCATGGAGAGAGCATAGAGAGAAGATAGAGAAGACATAGAAGATAGAGAGGGCATGGAGAGGGGATAGAGAGGTTATAGAGAGGTTATGGAGAGGGCATAGAGAGGGCATGAGAGGGCATAGAGAGGACATGGAGAGGGCTAGCTTCACTTGGGACTTTCTCTTATCTGTGCCCATTGGTGTTTCCCAGTTGCCTGCTTCTTCAGCTCAAGTCTGGGACACATGAAGCAAAAAGAAAACTCAGGAACTCACCACTGTGTCATTCTTTGGGTCCCCAGGTCTCTAGCTGATCTGTCCTCTTCTTTCCATCTTTTGTGGTTATACGTAACATCCAGGGTTTCTAGTTGTATTAACAAAAGGAATAGAGAAGATTGCAACTACCCCATCTTCCTGGAAGTAGACATCAGTCTCTTATGGTTTTAACAATGTTAACATTTTTTTAAAAACACAGCTTTTTGAGACTTCAATACAGTAACATTTAAATTTTTTTTAAATTAAAAAAATACAGCTCTTTGATGCTCTGGACCTCATCTGCTCCATCTCCCACTTCTTTTTTTTTTTTTTTAAGTCCCCAAATAGGGCAAAACAGTCACTTCTTTTGGGGAGAAGCTTGAAGCTAAGGAGACTGAGACATTGCTTGGGTTACTATGAGCTTGTTAGACTCCATCTCTCTACCTTTTCTTTTTTCCCTCTCTCAGAAAATGAGACTTGGGCTTCCTGTGTTTGCCTAATGTGGTTTGTTCTTGGAGTATATCTTGGGTCCAGAATGCCAAACGTCTTCTGGAACTGAGGTCTGGACACAGATTAACGATAAGTTAAGGCTACTCAGGTGAGACCACCACAGTCAGTAGGAAGCAGGAGCGGGAATGTGAGTCATCTCAACCAGGGGAAGAACTTGGAGTAGTTTGCTTGAGTGCCATAACAAAGCACCACTGATTGGGTGGCTTAACAACAGAAATTTCATTTTCTTACAGTTCTGTAGACTAGAAGTCTGAACTCAAGGTGTAAGCAGGGTTGGTTTCTTCTGAGGTCTCTCTCTTTGGCTTGCAGATGGCCATCTTCTCCCTATGTCTTCACGTGGTCTGTCCCATGTGTGTCTGTGTCCTAATCTCCTCTTATAAGAACACCAGTCAGGTTGGATCAGGGCCCACCCCCATAACCTCATTTAACCTTAATTACCTCTTTAAAGGCTATCTGCAAATACAGTCACATTGGGGGATTAGGTCTACAACATATAAATTTTGGAGATACAATTCAGTCTAAAATGTGAAAGTGGAAAGCAGAAGGGGTGGACTGAGCCCCTTGCTGAGACTTCACAATGGGCCAAGTCAGCAGAGGAAGTGTCCGCTGATTTCACCCAATGGTTTTTCCAGTTGATCCTGATGTGATGTTCAATCCCTGCTTCTCTCCCAGAGGGTCCCGACCTTGCCTGGTTCAACTTCCAATATCTTTTTTTTTTTTTTTTTAACACAAGGGAAAGTTAAGTCACTAGGGGAATTTTCCTAGGCACTAAATAGATGTGAGATCTATTTTTCCTTTTTTTTACATTGAGATATAACAGTAAAGAGCATAAAATGTACCAATCTAAAGTGTGCTGCTCCATGTTCAAATACGTGTACACCTTTGTAACCACCACTCAGATCAAGACATAGCACGTGTCCAGCACATGTGTCTAGAAAGTTGCTTGTTCTCCTTCCAGTCAATCCTTGGTTCTCCACCTGGAGGTAACCACTCCAGACATCTGTTCTTGAACGTCATACAAGTGAAATCATACAATGCACCCTCTTTTGTGTCTGGCTTCTGTTGCTCAACATAATGTCTGTGAGATTCATCTATGTTGTTGGGAGTAGTTTGTAGCCTTTCTTGCTGAACTGTATCCCATTATATGGATATAGGACAATTTTTTTTGGGGGGGGTGTGGAATAAGAAACATGTATTTTCTTCGGTGTGTTCACAATATATGTAAGAGTGATGATTAATGGGTAAATAGTTACCATACAGGATCACGGGTATTTTAAATAAAGAAAATGTAGAAAGTGCTGAGGTTTCATCTGTTCTCCTTGGGCCTTAGGGAAGGCTTCAAAGGGAAGGCTAGGGGGAATTCACCACTGGTACAGGGAGGAGGTTATTCTGGTCAGAGCAGAGACCCAAAGTGGGAAGGAGCATGGCATAGGAGTCCGTCCACACAGGGCATCGTGTCTGTGGGATCCCTGCTGGTGGGCCTGTGAGTTGCAAGATCTTGTCAGTTCCAGCCACACTCTCCTCAGAAGGAAAGAGCCAGGCTTGGGAGACCAACTGTTGTTGCCTTCCGGCAGCACCATTCAGCTACCCAGAATTTGACCTCGGGCTCCTGTGTGTCTTCGCTGCAAAACTGGGCCTAGTTCTGGAGACTAGAAGTCAGAGGTCAGGGTGCCAGTATGGTCGGGTTCCGGTGAGGACCCTCTTCAGGGTTGCAGATGGCTGTTTTCTCGTTGTATTGGTGGTGGGAGTGGGGAGAGAGAGAGGCAGGGAGAGACTGGATATAGCGCAATTGACTTATCCATTCTCTGGATGTGTGGCTTGTTTCCAATTTAGGTTGTTATGAATAAAGCTGCTTAGAACATTCTTGTGTATGCCTTTTGGCAGGTCTATGCACGAATTGCTCTTGGGTATATAAACCTAGGAGTAGAATTGCTGGGTCATATCAAAACTACTTATTAAGTTAAATTTTATAAACTGATATAAGCACGTTTAGGTCACTTCTTTCCTTTTTTAGGTTAATTTTAGTATGGTTCCACAGACTTCAGTTAGGGATATCACATATCTTTGTGGTATTGAGTTATATCATCAATTTAATTGAAGGTAAAATAAATTATAGAAATATGGCCACTTAAAAATTTATAGATCAACTTTTTACATTAGACCTGAGATGTGGCAAGGAGGGGATTATCTGAAATAAAATAGAAGATATATTTTGAAACCCTTTGGTGGGATGTTGAATTTCAAAATAAAGCAGCCTTCTTCCAAAGATTTCATGGAAAGAAGACATTAGGTACAAAATGCCCAGGAGTGATGGGAATCAGAGAAAATTCTTCCTTCGTATGCTTTCTCTAGTGCACTGTCAGCATTCTGGCTGTTTGAGAGAGACGGAATTGATGCTGTGTTGTCCAGTTGACCCTTCTTCACCATCAGGAGTTCAGTATTGCTGGGGGATTAGACTGAGGTGGAGTTTAGGCTCAGACAAGGGAGGGTTTAAGACCTTGCTCCAGACCCCAAACAGTAGTGTTGGTTCCTGAGCTGCCCGAGGGAGAGATATCCACATCATTAATAGTAATAGGACGGGGCTCCTCTGGCGTTTCAGCAGACCATTCTATTGGCTTGTCCAGAGGTTCCCAAAGGTGTGCCCAGATTTTGGTCCCTCAGTTTTCGGAGTGGTGGGGGTGGGTCTGGGGCTTCCAGAGCTGCCTGGCCTGTTGCTTCTGGCTGTGAGTGGACACAATTTTTACTCTCTCCCCTGGTGTGTGGTTCAGGTATGAACATATTCTCTGTGTACTGTGACAGCAAAGAGGACGGGAAGCACCATATTGGACCATATTCCCTCAAGTGAAGTCGTAGAGCCCACCCCAAAACTCTGTTGGAAGAGCTTAGGTTTCATCGATCCTCTTTTCAGAGGCTTAATGCACTCAGTCTCCCCTTCTATTATGTCTTCTCTACAGCTACCCACGACGAGTCATTTTGGTAAATAGGTGTAGCAGAGATAATCCTCTGCTTACCTCCCTTAGGGCCAACTACCCCCAGGAGAACTGTGAGATCTGATGGGATAGTTATCTTGGAGGACATGAAAGAATCTGGTAGCCATTGGCTGAGAAGTTGCAAAGACCACTGTCTTTGCAGCAGTCCTGTTCTGCAGGTTGACAACGTTGCTCCAAGCCGTGAAGCAAAGAGTGATGACCAGAGAGGGCATGGGGGACTTCTAACACTGGTCAGGAGTGAGCGGGGTGCAGGGAGACCTGAGCCCACGGCACCAGCAGATTCCACCTCCCCTTTCTTGGGACACACTGCGAGGGCCACTGCGGGCATCTTTGCTTGGTGGGGATCAGTTAGGGGGCAGCCTGAAGACCCTCTCTGCCCCGGGGCCATTTGCCAAAGGCACGGATGTGTTCTCTTCTCTGTTGTAAATGCTCCGTTTCATTTGCTTCTGATGATTAAATATAAGTCATTTGGGAAAAGAGAGAAAGAGGGAGAGAGAGAGAGAGAACTACCAATGACAGTTTTGATGAGCATGAGGTGACCGTGGTGTTATCCCATGCTCATCAACGACTGGAGTTGATGTGATTCCCGCCAGGAGCAAAGCAACTCAGCACTTTAATCTTATCTGACCTTAGTGCAGACCAAGATGTGATTTCTCTTAGTTCTTATCGAATATCTACACTAGCTCAGGGATTCCCCCGTTACTGCCATTATGGCTACTAACCCTCTGGGGGAACGATAGCTGTTGTGTGACCACCAGTGATCCTTGTCTGGGCCGATAACCGTCTCCAGGAAAATTCCTTTTAGTAACACAGACCCTGGTGTCCTGGCCTTATCTCAGGTGCCCTACAATATGGTGTCTTTTCTGTCTTCCCCTCTCTATCCCTGCCCACACATGATGGGAGCATCTCGGGAATTTAGGACAATTTAGAACTTTCAGGACTCAGCACAGTGTGACTGGAATGATTTCAGGTTTTGGAACCAGACTGACTGAGCCTTCCAGGCCATATAACTTGTTAACATTTCTGAACCTGTTGCCTCATCTACTAAATGGAAATTTCAGTAGGGTCCGTTTCCTAGGTCTTTCTGAGGTTTTGAAGAGAAACTGCATCTAAAGTGCCCAGCAAAGAGCCTGCCACACCACAGGTGTTCAATAATGTCGCGTTCCCACGTCACAGTTTCCCTGCACTCTTGGCAGAACCTGGGGAGCGAGGAGAAGAGAGAATAGCAAGGAGGTGTTAGGGCTTTATTCCAGCTCCTCGAAACCGAGGGCAGCTCAGAACCTCCCAGAACTCCCCTCCTGAGCCACTGGCAAGTGGAGCAGTTTGCGGGGAGGTACCAGGTTAGCCAGTAACAGCCTGAATCCAGAATGGAGCTGGGACAGCTGGAGGGAACCAGTGACCAGCATCAGTCAGCAGCCGTCACGAAACTAAGTAGCCCCTCTAGGATAGTGGATATTAATCTAGAGACCCAGGGCACATTAAATAACCTCCCATCCAAGTAAGCAGTTTGCTTCCTGATGGGATCAACATTTTCGCCTGAAAATCCTTCCAGCTCCTTGAAAATGATCACTTGCGTAGCCTAACAGTTGGATAACACTGCAATTTTTCAATCCTTTAGGTTAAATATTAAAGTAAGAAATTTTAAACTAGAAAATAACCAACTAGTGACCGGACCACACCAGCACATCAATAAGAAAGTACACCAGAGGACCCAAGGTCCTTTGGCAATGGGCAAAATCATCTCTCTTCATTATCTCCTTAAGAAGACACCCAGCTGGACAATGGTCCCAGGACTGGCTGCTGGTTAAAAATAGGGAGAGGCTGGGGGTAAGATGAGTAGTGAGGGAATTCGTTAGCCAGAATGTCCAGTGGGGAATTAGGAAGAACTGAAGAATCCTTTAACTCTTTGCAACACTGAACACATCAGGGAACCCCACGGCCTGCTCACTGTGGTCACATCCTCACCTCCTGGTGCTGCTAATGCTTCCGTGGGGCGTCCTCAGACCCTCTCACTTCTTAAACTCCCTCTCCTGTTCCCGGGCTGGGGCAAGGCTATGCCCAGGGCCTTGATCTGTCTACAGTGGTAGTTTCAGTGCTGGAACCAGGGATGTGTTTGCTTTTCAATCAATTCTTAGAACATAGCTCAGGCCTATATTAAAAGCTTTTGACACACTTAGGATAATATGAAAAGAAACCATCGGTGAGGTCTTCCAAAGTTAACATGGTCGAAAACAATAAAAACACCAAACTCCATTTTCAAACCACTGTAGATAAGCCAAACAGAAAACTGTTTTCAAATGTCTTGGATAGAAACTCACAAAACTGACATTTAAAAGCAGTCTTGGAAATCTTGATAATGAGTTGAGGCCATTCCCGTATGGAAGGAAAAAATCCTACCCTCTCTCGGGTGGAGAGATGAAGCGTCTCATTATTCCTGTCTGCACAGGAAGACCCAGCCCTGGGGAAGGCTCAGGAAGTCACCATCTGAATTTTAGGCTGAAGCTATCAACACAAAGTAGAATAAACCCGTCCTGAGAGTAGGTTTTGTTACATGTGAGGCCAGCATTCTCCCAGGAAGAACTTTCTCCATCAAGAAGGCTTAGCTGCACAGCATCTAGGATGGGGTTGCAGAAATAGGAGGCTGGGTGGGAGGTCTAAGTCAAGGAATTCAAAATCTCTCAGTTGTCAGCTTGCGTGCCACGTCCCCTGGGGGACCTAGCTTGACCCCCTCAAACTGAATGCCCCTCCTATGTGTTCCTATGCGCTGTTTATCCCTATGGAAATATCACACCATATGCTTCCTTTTAAAATATTTTAAAAAGTAAAAATTTTACTTTTTACTTTTTAAAATAAAATATTTTTAAATATTTAAATAAATATTTTAAAAAGTAAATATTTTAAAAAGTAAAAATAAAATATTTTAAAAAGTAAAATAAAATATTTTAAAAAGTAAAAATTTCAAATAGGCACACATAGGCATGCACACACACACACACATAAAACGTTTAAGGGCCATGTGATTTAAACTGCCCAGTGAAGGTTTAGTGGTCTCTTACAGGTTGCTTGGTGCAGGTTGACCAAGCAGCCTTGGAGAGAGAGAGAGACTCTTGCCAGCGTGGCAGGGCAACCTCCCAGCCTGGATCCACTTCCAGGGCCCCTCATGACAATGTCACTGGCCTGGTAAGGAGTCTGAGTCTATGCTCTGTGAAAGCATGTTTCTTGAGAGTTTTTCCACTTCTGAGTAAACATATAACCAGAAAATGCCAATGAACATTGCACGTGGGCTCCCAGATTGAGAAGCAGTGAAAAACAATCCTGACCAGAGTGAGTAAAAGTTTTCACTTGCTCTGAAAAAGGCCCAGGGATCACGCCACTGACCACGTGAAGTGGTTCACCACACAGACAGACGTCACGAAGGTGAAAGTTCTGAGTTTGGAAAAGCACCCAACCTTCTCTCCAAACATTCCAGTGAGGAAGACCCAGAGCTAGAGGTTGAAGGATGATCTGTGATGTGATCAGACACCGTTAGTGAATTCTGATGCTTATTTTATAAATATTTGCTATACTCATGTTTTCCATAAATGGCTTATTGACTATTCTTGATGATGCAACTGAGCAGACAACTGACATTTTTCAACCTCTTGAGACATATCTCAAGCCCTTTGTTAATTTCTTATGAAAAAAGAAATTTCACCGTAAATCTTTATAAAACACCTGACACATCTATGGATAGAAAACCATCACACTGTAAATCAGAACCCAGGCATATTGTCATTACATGTGTTTATGTGCATCTCTCCACTGTGAGCTGCTCACGATTCTGCCCTGAGTCTTGCACAGACCTTGGGATGTGACCGGTGGGTGGAAGAGAAACTCCAATACTCTATGAGGATGCGTGTGCTCTCATAGGCTGGCACACATTTGTGATCTTGTTGGCAGTCTTTGTATAGCTGTCTTGGCTTGATGTTCTTTTCTGTGAAAGTAGCGAAAAATTTTTGAATTTTTTGAATTTTATTTTATTTATTTTTTTATACAGCAGGTTCTTACTACTTATCCATTTTATACACATCAGTGTATACAAGTCTCCCATGTATACCCAGTCTCCCAATTCATCACACCACCACCACTACCCCCTGCCGCTGCTTTCCCCTCTTGGTATCCATACGTTTGTTCTCTACATCTGTGTCTCAATTTCTGCCCTGCAAACCGGTTCATCTGTACCATTTTTCTAGGTTCCACATATATGCGTTAATATACGATATTTGTTTTTCTCTTTCTGATTACTTCACTCTGTATGACAGTCTCTAGATTCATCCACGTCTCTACAAATGACCCAGTTTCGTTCCTTTATATAGCTGAGTAATATTCCATTGTATATATGTACCACATCTTCTTTATCCATTCATCTGTCAATGGGCGTTTAGGTTGCTTCCATGACCTGGCTATTGTAAATAGTGCTGCAATGAACATTGGAGTGCATGTGTCTTTTTGAATTATGGTTTTCTCTGGGTATATGCCCAGTAGTGGGATTGCCGGGTCATATGGTAATTCTATTTTTAGTTTTTTAAGGAACCTCTATACTGTTCTCCATACTGGCTGTATCAATTTACATTCCCACCAACAGTGCAAGAGGGTTCACTTTTCTCCACACCCTCTCCAGCATTTGTTGCTTGTAGATTTTCTGATGATGCCCATTCTAACTGGTGTGAGGTGATACCTCATTGTAGCTTTGATTTGCATTTTTCTAATGATTAGTGATGTTGAGCAACCTTTCATGTGTTTGTTGGCACTCTGTATATCTTCTTTGGAGAAATGTCTATTTAGGTCTTTTGTGCATTTTTGGATTGGGTTGTTTGTTTTTTTAATATTGAGCTGCATGAGCGGTTTATATATTTTGGAGGTTAATCCTTTGTCCATTGATTCATTTGCAAATATTTTTTCCCATTCTGAAGGTTGTGTTTTCATCTTGTTTGTAGTTTGCTTTGCAAAAGATTTTAAGTTTCATTACATCCCATTTGTTTATTTTTGTTTTTATTTCCATTTCTCTAGGAGGTGGATCAAAAAAGATATTGCTGTGATTTATGTGAAAGAGTGTTCTTCCTATGTTTTCCTCTCAGAGTTTTATGGTGTCTGGTCTTACATTTAGGTCTCTAATCCATTTTGAGTTTACTTTTGTGTACGGTGTTAGGGAGTTTTCTAATTTCATTCTTTTACATGTAGCTGTCCAGTTTTCCCAGCACCATTTATTGAAGAGACTGTCTTTTCTCCATTGTATATCCTTGCCTCCTTTGTCATAGATTAGTTGACTATATTTGTGTGGGTTTATCTCTGGGCTTTCTATCCTGTTCCATTGATCTATATTTCTGTTTTTGTGCCAGTATCATATTGTCTTGATTACTGTAGCTTTGTAGTATAGTCTGAAGTCAGGGAGCCTGATTCCTCCAACTCATTTTTTTTCCCTCAAGACTGCTTTGGCTATTCAGGGTCTTTTGTGTCTCCATACAAATTTTAAGACTTTTTGTTCTAGTTCAGTAAAAAATGCCATTGGTAATTTGATAGGGATTACACTGAATCTGTAGATTGCTTTGGGTAGTATAGTCATTTTCACAATATTGATTCTTCCAATCCAAGAACATGGTATATCTCTCCATCTGTTGGTATCATCTTTAATTTCTTTCAACAGTTTCTTATAGTTTTCTGCATACAGGTCTTTTGTCTCCCTAGGTAGGTTTATTCCTAGGTATTTTATTCTTTTTGTTGCAATGGTAAATGGGAGTGTTTCCTTAATTTCTCTTTCAGGTTTTTCATCATTAGTGTATAGGAATGCAAGAGATTTCTTTGCATTAATTTTGTATCCTGCAACTTTACCAAATTCATTGTTTAGCTCTAGTAGATTTGTGATGGCATCTTTAGCATTATCTATGTATAGTATCATGTCATCTGCAAACAGTGACAGTTTTCTTCTTCTTTTCCAATTTGTATTCCTTCTATTTCTTTTCCTTCTCTAACTGCCGTGGCTAGGACTTCCAAAACTGTTGAATAACAATGGCGAGAGTGGACATCCTTGTCTTGTTCCTGATCTTAGAGGATAATTTGCCTGAATCTTCATCCAGGCTTGATCACACCTAGAGACACCTAGCATCGTCAGCTTCCTAATATAATCTAATTTGAAACATATTACTATCATTCTGAATGTAACCATATGCTCTTAGTTTTCTTCTGCAATGTCCTTGCAAGGCTCCATTACTCTTCCTGGAATCGAGCCCCAGTTGGGCAGTGGAGAAACCAAGGGTTGGAGCCATACCCACCTACTTCACCGAGCTCCACAGCTAAGAGCTGGTTCCTCATCTGTCAAAAGTCAACAGTAACCCTGACCTCACTGGATTGTGCTCAAAGAGCCAGTGTGTGCTGTGTCAGCCCTGCCCAAGGCCCCCTCTCCCCTGGCTGCTCATGTTAAATTGACTGAGCTTTTCCTGTCTGTCCCCATCTCACCTAAAGTCAGGAATTACCCACTTTGAAACTCTTCCATATGCAGACCCTGGCCGTATCCAAACCTGGGATTGACTTCTCAAGTGTCAAGAGGCTGAGTTTGGCATTCTTCCTCTGTGCTCCCTGAGTTGCCCCAGCTATTTCTTGTCTAGCCCGCATCTGAGGATTGTTATTGGTCAGCGTCGCCGTATTCTTGAGAGGTTCCTGAGCTTAGGGACCTGTTGCATTTGTGATTCTATCCACAACCCTTAGAACAGGTCTCAGTGGGTAATAAACCCAAATTTATTTAATGTGTGAATGAATGAACTCCTGAGCATTACATACGTGTGAGTAGCACAGAAGCTCCGTAGAGCTCTATCACCCTGTAACGATGTTTTATAATAGCTTTGTTCTTTCACAGAACTTCTCTTCCCGGCCTACTCAAGGGAAGGAAACTAGGACATTTATCAAACTATCACTCTAATATTATCTCTGAAAAAAACAATTTGCCCTGGCTCACCAAGCTGAACATAGCAAGTTGTACATTTAAGAGATTACAATGAAACCTTGCAATTGCACTTTTTAATAGTGATGATGGGCCACAACTGACATGAACAAGCACCACTAGGTGCCTGGCACTATTCTAAGCATTTCACTCGTCAACTCTTCTCAACAACCTTATGAGGTGGATACTATAATTATGCCCTTTTTCTAGATGAGGAAACAGATTCAAAGAGGTCAAGAAAGTTGCCTCAAGTTAATGGTAATTGGTGAAGCTGGGATTCGAACCAGGGCAATCTGATCCAGAACTGGAATGCTTAACCATTGAGCTACACTAAAATTCATTATGATTTTGGCCAAAGAATTTGGTGACATTGATCCAATCCAAAGAACTCTCAGTTTTAATAGATTGAATGAAACTCCTGAAAGGACGATTTCACTACACGTCACTTCTCTCTCTCCCAGTTGGATCTCAGAGTTGCACATCGGCTTGCCTAGTCTTACTATGGCCTGGTCAATATTTTTCTATTTTATTTAGAAGAACTTGTAGACTAGTTCTTTGCAAACTCCCTTTGCATACTTCATAGAATGCATCTTGCTTGCACACCAGTCATGAGCCCACAGTGCTGAGTGCATAGTTGGGCCGGCAAAGAAAATGGCTACACCATAGGAACCGTCTGTCATTCTATCCATCTGCTGCCCTAGAGGGATCTTAAAATGCGTTCAATTCACCTTTAAAATCCGTCACTCTATGAGGGGCTTGTAACGCTTGGCAGCCCTGGAAGGCTGCCTGAGAAACAGGACTGCTATTCGGACTACTGGTGTCCAGCTGTAAGTCTTTTCAGAGGGAAACAAGCCATCCATTCATCAGGCCCTTGTCAAATTTTCCTTCCCCACCAGCCCTCCCAGCCAAGGAGGAGAGTACCTGGAGGAATGGCTTCTGGATTTTTGTTGTTTCTAACGTGAGATTTGTTTTTTATTTTTTAAATTGTCTACTCTTTTTTTTTTTCTGCTCAACCCTCTTCTGCTCCAACTCCCCAACCCTACAACTTTCTCCTCTCTTAGCTTTTCCTTCTTCAGCCCTAAAGCTAGGGGGTTGGGAATAGTGCATATTTATAATCTAGAAATTTTAAATCTGTTAGTGAGGCGACCATTTACAATTTATCACCCAAACCAGGACACTTTTGAGAATGAAAAGCCCAGACACGTGATCACCGTTTTAACTTTAGCTCCATTGCACAGCACCAAAAGGGCATTTATTTTATTTTATAGTTTTGAAATTCATGTTTATTGAAGTAACATTGATTTATAACCTTATGTGTTTCTTTTTTTAAAATCAATTCTATTTATTTATTTATTCATTTGGCTGCGTCAGGTCTTAGTTGCATCACGCAGGATCTTCGTTGTGGCATGCGGGATCTTTAGCTGCAGCGGGCGGGCTTCTCTCTAGTTGTGGTGTGCGGGCTCCAGAGCGCGCAGGCTCAGTAGTTGCAGCGCATAGCCTTAGTTGTTCCACGGCACGTGGAATCTTAGTTCTCCAACCAGGGATCAAACCCACGCCTCCTGCATTGGAAGGCAGATTCTTAGCCACTGGAACACCAGGGAAGTCCTCATATAAGTTTCATGTGTACAGCATTGTGTTTCTACTTCTGTATAACCTACAGTATGCTTACCACCAAAAATTTAGTTTCCATCCATCACCATACAGTTGATCCCTTTTACCCATTTCACCCTCCCCCCCACCACCCCTTCCCCTCTGGTAAACACTACTGTGTTTTTTTGTATCTAAGTGTTTATTTTTGTTGGGTTTGGTTTGTTTCTTATTTATTAGTTTTTTATATTCCACATATGAGCAAAATCCTATGGTATTTGTCTTTCTCCACCTGACTTATTTCACTTAGCATAATACCCTCAAAGTCCATCTATGTTGTTGCAGATGGCAAGATTTCATCTTTCGTATGGCTGAGTAGTATTCCAGTGTGTGTGTGTGTGTGTGTGTGTGTGTCCACATCTTCTTTATCCATTCATCCTCTGATGGGCACTTAGGTTGTTCCCATATATTGGCTACTGTAAATAATGCTGTGATGAACATAGGGGTGCATATTTTCCAATGAGTGTTTTTGTCTTTGGATAAATATCCAGAAATGGGCTAGCTGGATCATATGACCGCTCTAGTCTTAATTTCTTGAGGAATTCCCATACTGTTTTCCATAGTGGCTGCACAAATTCACACTCGTACCAACAGTGTACGAGGGTTCCCTTTTCTCCACATCCTTGCCAATGCTTGTTATTTATTGTCTTTTTGATTATAGCTAATCTAACAAGCATGAGGTGGTATCTCATTGTGGTTTTGATGTGCATTTCCCTAATAATTAGTGATGTTGAACATCCCGAAAGAGCATTTAAATGCTCACCAGGGAGCAGCTGGAAATAACAGCATCACCCTTTCTTGGCCGTTGACTCGACTGCCTGATTGTGTTCAAGGTCAGCGCCTTGTTAATGGGGATTAAAACAGGACAGAGTGTTCTTTTTTTTTTTCTTACTGAATCTTCAGTCTATAATGATTCTTTTTTGTTCCAGTTCTTTATTTTTCAGAAAGGTCACAGTCTCAGTATTCAAATAGTTTAGGCTATTAGGTCTCTAGTTTGAATGTGAAAGTTATATTTTAAAATTTCAATTCAAATACGCAGGGTATTTTTTTTTCATTTCAAATCCCATCTAGGCTGTGAAACTTAGTTTAAAATAAACGTACAGTTAAGCTCCTTAACTATTCTTTGGGATCGATGTTATCAGATCAAGAATATCCTACATATGTAAAGAGTTCTGTATAATTGTGTATATTCTCATTTGATACCCACACTAAAGCTGTGAGATGGGTGGCAGCGTTGAACCTTGTTTTGAACACAGAACATGCCACTTTGGGTTGGAATCAAATTACGGCAACAAAAAACACTGGGGCATGAAGAATCAATAGTGTCAAACAGAGATTAACTGTCCAATGTTTTCATACTTCTGGTTCAAGTATAAACACATAGTTACATCATTCTAAAAGCTATATTTGCTCTTGTTTTTTGTTTTTGCTTGTTATTTGTTCCTGAGAAATCATGCCACGGTGACTAGCAAATGGTTTTGATTGTAAACTATAGCCACCCTCCCCCCATATCTTTGCCAGCAGAGCCCACCTCTACTTAATACTGAAAAGGCTGGCTTTCCCAGCTTCCCTTGTAGCCAAGGGCATCTAAGTAAATTCCCGTGGGCCTCTAATTAAATCTTGGTGAATTCAGCCAGAAGGGAAGTCTCCCCTGGAGCTTCTGGGGACAGTCTTCCTCTTTGATAAAAAGAGCCATACAAGGGAAAATCAGTGACTCTTCTTCTTGGAAACAAGCTGAGCAGCCGCAGTTCTCTTGCTTCCATGACGGGACAAGCCTGAGGACAAATGCCTGCACACTGTAGGTAGCAGGACGTCATCAGCTGGGCCGTCTTAAACTGCTAAACCGATGTTGGAACTACCAGCCTCTGGGCTTCTTCTTATATGAAAAAATTGTCTTTGTGTTCTTTTTCTAAGCCAAATTTAGCACACTGTTACTTGCATTTGGGCATCCTTAACGATTCCCCGTATAAATGGTACTGCCATAGTTCACTATCAGACTTATCCCCTTTTTTGTTACATTCCTTTCACTCTCTTGGAATTAAATATCTAGATAATAAAACTTCCCTATACACACAATTTTTAAAAATCAATAGATGCCCTTATTATAATGTAAAGGAGGACTATTAAATAATTTAAAAGAAGAATATGCATTTAAATGTGTAAATGACTGGGCACAGCTATGCTAGAAGACATGAGGATGTAGTCAGAGCTTGTAGGTCTGTGTAGGATCGCCATGAATGAAACAGCTCTCACGTGCAGCCAGTTGTGCTGTGCTGGTGACTCAAATCTCTTCAGAGTTGTAGACGCTGGTATCGAGATTTTTCAAAGGTGAACAATTCTTAGTGACGCTCCAAACCAAGCAATGTACAATCTTACATTGACTTGCGTGGTAGCCTCATTCTTGGAAAATTCGGTGTACCTTCAAACGTTGCAAAAGATTACTTTGTGTTATGTAACACTGAGCTGACATCGAGGGTCACAGAATTATAAACATGTTTTCACCTACATGAATACCTCATGGCACATGTGGAGGTCATGTGAGATTTCGGACAATTCTTTGCTATGTAAGATTTGCCTGCACATTGCAAAATGTCTGGAGTCCTTCCCAATTAACACTGATAGGCATCCCTAATAATTGTGGCAAGCAAAAAGTACCCCCATAAATTTTCAAATCACCCTCTGGGGCAGTTTTGTTGCCTTCCCCCTCACCGCAGAGGACAGCGGACCACAGAGACCAAACTGGTCTGGGGCAGGTGCCTCGGGTCACTGACTCTGCATAAGTGTGAGAAGCACCCCTGCTCCCCACTCTGCAAGTTGTAGCAATGCTCTGTTTCTTTGGGTGAGGGTCTGGACAGGTGGAGAGAAAGCACAGAAACTATTGGTCAACGGGACACCCTTTCTTAGCACATGTGCATTTTTTCCCTGATCATTTATTGAGCTCCCACTGCATGCAAGGAGCTGTGGTCACTTCTGTTAGGCACAGGGCCAACCACGATTTCCTTCCTGCCCTCAAGGAGGTAGGAGTCTGAAGTAGAAACTGAGAAAAGTATCCAATTAAGATGGAACAGAGGTTCTTAGTCTGGGATCCAGGAATGTACTTCAGTGGATCCTTTAATCTCTTGACAATGCAGACAAGAGTGCATGTATCTGTGTGTGTGTGTGTGTGTGTGTGTGTGTGTGTGTGTGTTCTCTCATGCATTTTTTTTTCTGGGTAGAGGGTGTTTAGGTTTAATCATATTCTCAAAGCACTCCAGGAAACTGTAAAGGTTACAGATTTTTGCATGGGGAAGGCCTGATAAGTAAATACTATCCTATTTGATGGGTTTTCACCAGTTGCCTCTGCTCAAAATACCTCTCACTCAGATACGTCTTTCACTGAAATTCCACAGGTAGACATTCATTTTGAACAGCTGAAGAGCTAGCATGGGTCTCTGTGAGCAACACCTTTCCAACAGTATTCAGGAAATATTTATTGGGACTAGGGACCCAGCCGTGAGTGGAACAGAGCTGCCAGTCCTGTGGACGATGTGGACTGGGGGAGGGATGCCGGGACAGCAGAAGTGCAGGATCTTTCGGGAACCGAGTGGGGTCCACTCCAGGGCAGCAGAGAAGTTCTTAGGAGATAACAAGCCAGCCTGGGCAGCTAACGCCCTGCATGGATGTGTACCAGCCAGCTGTCCCACGTGGACGAAGAGTCCTGGTCAAGAAGGACGTCGCGTTGGGTCTTTGGACACGGCGAGGCAGGGAGGTAGACAGCCTCCACCAGCATCAGGCCTCAGCTGTCTCACAGTTTTGCTTGGGTCAGCCACTCGGTGAACCGGTCGGGCCTCGTCGGATGACTCTGATAACAGGACCTGCATTTTGGTGCATATTTAAAATTCCAACTTATCTGGGCTATCGCTATTTGTTGCAAGAGTGTGTTTGGGAAGCAGACTGCAGACTCTCTGGGCTGGAGAATGAGGGGGAGGGTGGTTTTTAACTGGTAAACTATGTGCTGACTATAACCGTGCTGAAAAGCAGTGTGGTTTCTATGGGGTTCATTCTGGAACTAGTACATTTCAGTTTCCCCCTGGAACGGAGCCTCTGCCGAAAAGAAAACATACCTTGGCTTTGAAAATGCAAAACACTCTCCCTCTGCAGCTCTGAGCAGTTCTCTACGGGGAGGGTTAACTTGTCCTAAGTCCATCTTGTCTTTGGAAACCCCTAAGGAGTAAAACACAGATCTTTCTATGCTTTCCCTTCCTTTACTAAAAAGGAACAGGAATAATTGCCAATTCAGTAGGCTCCTTGCGCCTTTGTGCATTTCAAAGGCATTTGCTGTTTGGGATTTGGAAGAAAATCATGAGAAATGAGACTCTCTTGCTGTGTTGGCTGGAAGCAGGCTCATTGTTTGCAGAGAGAGCTGGTTTCCATGCTTTTGGACTAGAGACAGCTGCATTTTTTTTGTTTCAAGAGTAGTTTCTACTTGCAATGGGATCTAATAAACAGCCAAGGTAGTCAGTCTCCCACCAGCGCAAGGTCTCTAAGGTATTTGAAAACATCGTAATACGTTATCATTCACAATCAACTGTACATGTTTTTTAGTTATTACAAGTCACGCATTTCTCTCTGGATAGGCCGTCTTTGGCCCAAATTTCTGCTTTATAAGGGCAGCCAATCATGTTTCAGGCTCAGGGTCCTAGTCTTAAAAGTAAACACATTCCTCTCCTCTAAACTACAGGAGACTCGGGGGATGGTCTGGGCAAGGAGAGCAGGGCAGGAACCTGCAGTTTTCAAGGCCTGAGCACTAGCCCTGGGAGCAGCTGGTGGAGCTGAGACCATCACAGCTGTAAGGGGGTGGGAGGCCACCCCTCCTCCTGGCGCTGGAGCAGGACCTGCCCTCACAGGAACCATAGGGTGCACTGCCCATGAACCAACACGTGGAAACTGCCTATTTTACTTTCTGTCACTAAAACAGGACACAGGACAAATTTTTGCTTCTTTCTTTTTATGACATAGAAACAAGAACAAATGTGCTAAAATGAAAAAGACAATTGTTTCTTGTCTTACTGGGACACTGGCTTGGAGCTAAGGAGGATCAGGTAATGAATTTAGCCATTTCCATGATTAGTAGCAGCAGTAAAGCAATATATCGGGTCCCTGATATCTAGAGTCGCGGGCTCAGCTCAGTGGATTGACCTTAAAGCTGGGGTCTCACTACCATGTCAACAACACACGTAGTCCTTACGGCCCTTTAGCAAAAACCTATATTCTTTTTAAACAGTGGAAATACATGACCACTCTTAAAACCACTAATATTGTCATAATTTTGTGTGTGTGTGTGTGGAATGTTAGGGTCTTTTCTCCCTTTCCTGAACTTACGGTTCTGGGTCATTTTTCATTTTGTTGGCTTTCTCATCATCTGCCCCCTTATATTGCTATTTGATTTTTCTTCTGTTTAGACCTTGCCTTCCCAACTGATTCATTAGTTCTTTGGGAGCAGAGACAAGATTTTTTAAATGTTCCTGTGTATCCTGTTTCCCCACATAGAATGGATTTCTGGGTCTCACTCAGGAACCCAAATGGGCCTGTGTTGGGATGTCTTTCCAATAACATTTTCTTCAAATAGAACTACAGATAACCTTTTCCCACATCCCTGCCTCTTCTCTAAGCATCATGGTTGCTGTGGGTGAGAGTTTTTTGAGGCTCACTTAACCACAAATTTCCCTCCAAATGTATAAAATTCAGAACAAGATCCATTGGATAGATTAACTAAAATTATACTAATGGTAGCTTAGAGTGGAGTTTGGGAAATTAAAGGAAAGGATGATACTTTAATCTGTGACGTAAGCATTGCAACATCTTATTTTTTGTAGCCACCGCCCATCCCCTTGGCAATAACAAGATCTCTCCCCTCTGCCGCTTGAATTTTCTCACTCTCAATTGAATAAACATTTGGCTCGGGAGCCATTATTTCTCTTCCGTGGGGACCAATCTGAGAATAATAATAATAATAATAATAATAAGCATTTACTTTCAAGTAACAGAGCACCAAACCTTTCAGGGCCAGGCAGATATGGTCAGAGAAGTTTGACTCACACTCAGAAGAGCATTCCTGGGTGGAAGGAGAAACTCAAGAATGTGTCCTCTGGGGTGAGTGCCCCAGAGACCTGAGGCCCAAGCCCAGCCTTGCCCTTCTTCCAACAACCTCTGTAGCTTGGTTGATAAATGAGGACCAACACCAGGAACATTGCCCCTAACTCAATTCAGTCTTATAAAATGATATGAAGTCACTTTGTCAAGTGCAATTTCAGGTCATCAATACTATTTAAAAAAAAATCATTGCAAATTCTGCAATGACACTTGAAAATGAGTGTGTTTCAATGTTGCTTTCATAAGGAAACTTCCATTTCTCAGGAATCTAAATACCTCTTACAGTGAGATACAAAGTTTTCTCCTTGGTGGTCTGCTGATGTGTGGAAGAGAAGCCTGCTGATGGGGGAGGGGCTGGGAGAGGGGAGGGGAGTGGAGGAGGGGCGGGAAGAGGAAACACCAGGAGACGAGGGGGAGAATCTCTGAGTGGACGTGTTTCTATGTGGGACTGACTGTTAGAAAGCAGCTTCCACAATGTGCTTTGAGGTGAGAACTGACTTTAGTCACCTCCCTGTTGTAATGTTGGCATCTTTTGTACTTAAGGATGTTAAGTTATGACCCAGCAATCCCACTCCTGGGCATATACCCTGAGAAAACCATAATTCAAAAAGTCATGCACCACAATGTTCATTGCAGCTCTATTTACAATAGCCAGGACATGGAAGCAACATAAGTGTCCATCAACAGACGAATGGATAAAGGAGATATGGCACATGTATACATGGAATATTACTCAGCCATAAAAAGAAATGAAATTGAGTTATTTGTAGTGAGGTGGACAGACCTAGAGTCTGTCATACTGAGTGAAGTAAGTCAGAAAGAGAAAAACAAATACCGTATGCTAACACATATATATGGAATCTAAAAAAAAAAAAAAAGGTTCTGAAGAACCTAGGGGCAGGATGGGAATAAAGATGCAGACCTACTAGAGAATGGATTTGAGGACATGTGGTTGGGGAAGGGTGAGCTGGGACGAAGTGAGAGAGTGGCATGGACATATATACACTACCAAATGTAAAACAGATAGCTAGTGGGAAGCAGCCGCATAGCACAGGGAGATCAGCTCGGTGCTTTGTGTCCACCTAGAGGGGTAGGATAGGGAGAGTGGGAGGGAGACGCAAGAGGGAGGAGATATGGGGATATATGTATATGTATAGCTGATTCACTTTGTTATAAAACAGAAACTAACACACCATTGTAAAGCAATTATACTGCAATAAAGTTGTTTAAAAAAAAAAAACTTACTGGCACCCAACCCAAATGACTGTCATAGAATAGACACTTTTCAGTGAATTATTAAATATACAGAAAAAGTTTAGTATCTTGAAATAACTTGAATAAAGAAAGATGAAATAATATTTTAAAATTTTTAAACATGCATTGCTGTAGTGTGTGAAAAAAAATTAGTTTTTACATTAGTACACGTTTATTGAATGTCTCCTAATGTCAGGCACGGAGTCCCCACCAGGAAGAGCCATGAGGAAAGGCACCTTACAGGCGCTCATAGGATACCTTGAGGAGCCAGACATGAGCACGAACCATGAGAGCAAGAGCCACGGAGCTAAGCAGATAGTTGATGAAATGAATAGACGATCAGCTAGACGGCTTCTTTCTTCAGTCATTTGGGATCAATGGGAGTTTATTTTTGATCTCTGAGCTCTTCACACTGAAGATGGACATAGACCCCCAGATCACTGAGGTCCTCGGTTAAACAGCACTTAGCTGAGCACACGGTGGTCAGAAATTCCAAGAATCTCCTCTCAATTTTCATCCTAAAGGGCTTCGTTCCTAAGATCTCAAAGGGGAGAAACACGTAACTTCTGGTCATTTTTCTCAGCCTGAGAATTAGGCTTCCTGAGTTCTGGGTAGTGTTGAGGTTTGTCCCAGATTTCCTGAATCACAGCCTCCAGTCTGCACACCAGCCCTAGGGCAGTTACATTACTAAGATGTTGACTTCTTTCCAGGAGTAACTCAAAAAGTACACGAAAAGATGGAGTGAGTTGACTTTTAAAAAGTTAAATGAAAGAAATCGTGCTTTTCAACCTAAGTACATTGCTGCTTAACTGTTAAGAACATCTAGATTTCCAGTCATAAAATGCTTGGTGACCTTCAGAAGTATGTTTTTCCCCCAAGTAGACAGTGATATTGTACTTGCTAAAGTTGGAATACACAGGTATTTCCAACGGCCGGCACTGTTGCTTGTTCTTGTTCTGTGGTGTAACACAAAGTGTTTTTTTTTCCTTTCCCTTTGAAGAAGCTCTGCTATTGAATTATTGATTTTATGCTTCATGTGCTACTTCTCCATCTCACCCACCACTTCCCTCTAAACATAAATCTGTGATGAAGCAGCTGATGTCTTTAACAAATAAGATCAGCTGAAATTCTAGATGATTTGTAGTTAGTCCTAATTTCAGGTAGCTTTTCCTTTTGCAGAATAGCTTAGGTTATCACCTCGATAACTAAGCATACTGTTTTTGCCTTTAGCTTAACAAAGATTCTAACAAAGCCACTTATTTTTTTATTTTTTTATTTTTTTGGTACGCGGGCCTCTCACTGTTGTGGCCTCTCCCGTTGCAGAGCACAGGCTCCGGACGCGCAGGCTCAGCGGCCACGGCTCACGGGCCCAGCCACTCCGCGGCATGTGGGATCTTCCTGGACCGGGGCACGAACCCGCGTCCCCTGCATCAGCAGGCGGACTCTCAACCACTGCGCCACCAGGGAAGCCCCAAAGCCACTTATTAACCATTACTTGGCTTCCCTAGAGCTTACCAAACTATAATACTGTTGAAAGACAACTTTCAACTCATGCATGGGTGTTTTACACTTCAAGTTCTTGAAAAACGACTTTCTTTTCCTCTTTTCATTCATTCATTCATTCATTCATGTGGTGTGTCAGATTTCGCTGCTGGAGGTTTTATGACAGATGTCACTTACAGGCTCTAATGCTTCCAATATGCTGTAGGTTGAAAGTTAGTCACTCTTTTCAAAATTAGTGAATTTAGCATTCTTTTCTTTGTACCCCCCCTGCGCTCCAGCCTACTTTCTTTGAAGCAAAACTTCAAAGTTTTGTGTCAAGGAAACATGGGCTAAACATGGGCTAAATATCTGTAAGTTGACCTGTTGCTCTATGACTTCAAGGTTTCACTCGGCTTTGTCACACCTCCCACTCACCGTCCTCCACATCACAAGTCCTCCAAGGTTACGACTACTCAGAGGACCTTTTGCTGGCAGTGACACAGACATGTGGGTGGGGGAACCTCTAATTCAAAGAAATCATCAGACTTTGTTGTTGGTGCCGAATTTACCAAGAAGGGATGGACAAGAGGGGCAGATGTGCCCAAGAAGAGAGACGCGAAACGGCCAAGAGAAGCGTCAGGGTGAAGGGAAAGAACGAGCCTCAGCCCCCACATCCCTGAGGGGCGAGCTGGGGGTGGAGGAGACTGGTACCCTTTAGGGCCCAAGAGCCCAACCCCAATTTCCTTCTAGGCCTAGGAGCCTGGCCTGCATCTTTGCTTGGCTGGATCTAGATTCCTGCTTTGGGTAAATACAGTTTATGTCCCCTAAATACAAGCTGGCTGCATGTTTTCTCTCCACGCTTTGGAATGTTACCAAAACTGAAAAAGAAAATCCCATAAATCTCTGCTCATCCAGATCTTTCTTGTTCTGAAAAGAAGCCCAGTCAAGCTCCCCATCCGGCATGACCTTCTCCAACTCCTCCAGCCCCACACTGAGTTCTCCCCTTGAGCCCCTGCAGATTCGGGGGCTGAACCATGAAATCCAGCCGTTAATCATCCTCCAGCTTAGAGGAGTTGTGAAGCTGGGAAATCCCAGGACCCCCGAGGCCAGGACACCCGGACAGCGAGTGGGTCTTGGTCCGACTCTGCTCCCTCCCACCCGGGTCAGTTTGTGTGGTCTCTGTTTCCTCATCCGGATCATCAGAAACGTGGGCTAAATATCTGTAAGTTGACTGTAAGTTGCTCTGTGACTTCAAGCTCACACATTGCTTTCTCGTTGTTGCTGGTTTCGAGTACAAGAGAAGAAATTGTGTTTTATATTCTGCTTCCTCTTGCTCTCCATATGGTAACAGAGAGCTGGGTATGCAGCCCTTTGTCTACTCATGAATTTAACGAGCATTTATTGAAGCTCTCCTGTACGTCAGGCACTGTGCTGGATGCCGTATAACTGGTACGTGAGACAGAGGCTCTGAGCAGCTTTCGAGCATTCAGTGACCCTCATACTTCAGCATCTCCTGGAGGCTGTTTACACACAGATCGCTGGGTTGCACCTTCAGTTTCTGACCTAATAGGTCTGCAGCCCCCCGATTTGTATTTCTAACAAGTCGCCAGGTGATGCAGGTGTTGTTAGCGAAGAGAACCACCTTTGGAGCCCCGGTTTGTTCTCACAGCAGTTAGTAACAGCGCTATTTTACCCAGGTGTTATTTTAACAGCTGGCACCTGAGCTCCTCTTTAGGGAGAATCCGCCACTGCTTGAAAAAGCAGGCCTAGATGAGCCTGCTTGGATGGGGTGAGACTCGTTGGACGCCAGCCAGCACCAAGATATCAGGAAGAGGAAGTGACTCCTCAGGAGACAATGTGAAGAATGTGTGGGGCTTGCTCCGGAAGGGGAGGGGGAGGTGGATGGAGAGGGTGAGAAGGAGGGCAGGAGAAAAGGAGCAGGTGTGGGGCGTGGCCAGCACTCCCTGGAAGGCTTTCGTGCTGTAAAGCCTCTCTTTGCTTCTTCCCTCTGCCCCATGCACCGGCCCTGAATCTTCAGCACAAAGAGGCAGGAACCCAGGAGACAAGAGGCCATGAGAAGGTAAGCCTCTCTGGAAAACACAAGGATCCTACAGAGGGTCCGGAGGCCCCATGGGCTGCAGAGCTGAAATTCGTGGTGGTGTCGGAGGCCATGTTGGCTGGTGTTTCGAGAGGCAGGAGACCCTTGAGAGCATCTGGGTTACTCCACGGCTGAAAGCCAAGTTTCCATGAGGTCCTGTAGACTGAGACAAGCATTTATTTTATTTGGTATGTTTTTTTGTTTGTTTGTTTGCGGTACGCGGGCCTCTCGCTGTTGTGGCCTCTCCCGTTGCGGAGCACAGGCTCCGGACGCGCAGGCTCAGCGGCCATGGCTCACGGGCCCAGCCGCTCCGCGGCATGTGGGATCTTCCCGGACCGGGGCACGAACCCGTGTCCCCTGCATCGGCAGGCGGACTCTCAACCACTGCGCCACCAGGGAAGCCCCTATTTGGTATGTTGTAATTTTAAACTTCAGGCCTTTAAAGAAAGAACAGAGTTGAAACTCCAGTAATATTACCGTGATCACAGTTTTATACCATATTGCATTTTTTCAAATTTACTGTGCTGTGAACTTTTTCAGATCTACATTGTTCTTTGGTCTTTGCCCCAGTCTTGTTAGAGAGAATCGGCTGGTATTAGTTTTACATTCCTGTTGGGAAACAGAGGCTCAAAGAGATGAACGATCTAGATGCTGTTGAGGGCAGCTCACCTGACAGCCGAGCTGGTACCTCTCCTCAAGGTTACCTGGGAAAGGCCTTTGTTCTTACTGTTCCCGTTTCCTCTACAGAGTTCAGTTCTAATTCTGAGCAAATCAACGTTTAAAACAGCATCTCAGAGTATACCAGTAAGGAGGTGATATCATTTTGCCCAGAACATCTCAAATCCAGAGCCTTAGCTCTTTCCTTTAAAATCTGCTTGTCATTTGTCTGCAGGAGGGAAGTAGGGAGGAGTGTGATCACACTTAACTTTCGTACATTTTGCGGCCATATCTTCCACTCTGATATAAATCTTGTAGCTAAAAAGGTCTACGGAATGCAAGAACCAGTCACGGCCAAATCCTCTGTTTTTTGGCAAAACGTACTCCATCTGTCTTTATGGTCGACAAACAAATCAATTTTATTCTAAATCAAAATGATGGGCTTCTTAGGAGCCCTAGGGGGCTTCCAGCGCTGGCCCAGGAGAATCCCGGGATGGGCAGGACCCAGAGGCCCCTCCCACCTAACTTGTCTCTTCAGGTACCATCTTTAGTCAGATGAGATCAAGTTTAACTGGACTCCCTAACAGGGAAGAGGACAAGATCCCACAGAATCTCGTCTGAGGGGAGGGGTTTGTGGTCCAAAAGAGGCACAGCTTCACGTTGGGGGGGTGGGAGTACCAGGAGTGACCTTTCCTTTCTACCCTTGGCCCCAATCCCAACACTTACCTATACTCACGCTTAGTCTTAGAGATAAAGGAGGGTCAAAGGATACACCCAAGAATAACAGCAGATACTATTTATTAAGCCCTAATGTGCCGGGTTCATTTCCTGCTCACAATTGCCCTTAAGTGAGTGTCCCTGCCTCACAGAAGAGGGAGCTATGTCTGGGGGACTTGAAACAACCAGCTCTAGTTAGTTAGTAGGTGGTCAAGTCGGGATTTGACCCTGTATTGCTTCAAAGCCCACATGCTACACTAGTCCATCAGTTTGTTCCCCAAAGCCTGCCTATGAGAAAATAAAAATGAGTGATTTTTTCCATAAATATGAATTCATGTCTTTTTAATTTGGAGATTTTGTTCTTAGCTTTGTGTGTGTGTGTGTGTGTGTGTGTGTGTTACACTGTCCATTCTTTTTTCGAAATCATGGTCATGGTGGACTGAAGTTCTTTCCTCTTCCCCCCACTTCTTTCCCCCTCCCCCTCCTCCTTCTCTCCCCCTCCCCTTCCCCACTTCGTCCTCCACTTCTTATTCCTTCCCTTCCTCTTCCTCTGTTTCTTCTCTTTCTGCTCCTCCCTCTTTGTTTTAACTTGACCAAAAACTAAAACCCCTGACAATCCTATTTTGGGTCCATGTCTCCATTAATTTTTTGTTGTTGTTCCCTTCATTCCAGAAGTCTGGGACCTCAACTTTATATGAAGTAACTCTTCATAGTTTAAGACTAGCACAGCTCTCGAATCCAGGGCCACACCCGCGGCCTAGGTAATGTGCTGAAAATTTGACTTAGGATTCGCTGACACAGTACATTTGGTTCAAGTTTGATGAGAAACTGTAGATAGAACTTACTAGGGACATTTTAGTGAAAGGTCATCTCTTCTGTAAGCTGCAGCCTCTTGTTCCTTTAAGATTTCCATTTTTCCTTCCTGTATTCTCCCTATGTCTGGCTTCTTGAACTGACAGAATGTGCAAATCAGCTAATATCTCTTGGAGACCACTCTTATTTTGTTTTATACACAGTTATTTTCTTTGTATGTAAAGCCTGAGCGTATTTTTTTTCTATTTCAAGCATTCTAATGATTTTTACAAACAGTATGAAATTGCATTAGGCTGTATCAGGTATGATGGCCCCCTTACATTTGAACGAAATGCTGCAAATTGGGGACCAACTGAGGAAATCTGCAGCCTGATCCACGCCCTCCTCCCCTTTCTGACTTTACATTCCATCGTTTTAATCAGCCATGGACAGAGCTGCTGCTGACGCGTCTCCTCTTTTGAACTCCATCCCCCGTGGACTCAGGGCAACTGTGAACCGTCCATCCCTCAGCCTCAGAGCCACGCCTTCAAATACAACCGTGTCTGCGCCATCCCAGCTCCAGGCCTCTGGAGTGTCTCTCAGCTCAAAGTCCTTTAGTTTGCTTTATGGGTGTAGTAAATCATTCCACACACCATGGAGCCAGAGGAAAAGCCTGATTTATTAGACCTACCTGCTTGGTTCTTTCAGAGTAAGATTCCCATATTGAATGACTTTCTCTCTTCAGATTTTTTCTTTTTATGTGTTTTAAATGTTTAAATAAAATACCATGGAGTATCCCTTAGAAGCGGACCAGGGGAATTCCAGTCCTGTCAGACCCTTAGTGATAGTTTCCAAGAGGTAACAGGTTATGGTCTCTTTCTTTCTCTCTCCATTTCTCCTATTTTTTTCTCCTTCCTCTGTCTCACTGCATATTTCCCACCCCTCTTTGCTCAGAGAAAAAGGAATAGTTCATTTATTCACTCGTTCATTCATTCATTCATTCGTTCGTTCACTCATTCATTCCAAATGCTGTGTTAGGTGGTGCAGACCCAGAAGTGAAGAAGACAGGCAAGGTCCCTGCCCTCAAAGAGGGTGTGGTCTATAGGGTAAGGTCATGGTTAGATGGGCATTTACAATGTAGAGTGGCGAGTGCTAGGGAGGAGCAGTTTCTTGAGGGTCAGGTGGGGCTTCCAGAAGGTTTCCCCTAAACTGGAGGCTGAACCCTGGGCACTGGGGAGTGAGCCCTGCCATTCCAAGCTGTCTCCACTGGATTTTCTCAGTTGTTGGGTCTAGTTGCTTTCTGTGTAGTAAAGAACCTATTTGATCAATACATTTTTTCACTCATCAAGGTAAACTCTAAAATCTGCTTCCCATGGGCCGAATGGGAATCCAACAATAAGAAAGAGTGTGAGTTTAACCTTGAGAAACTTAAAAGAATTTTATAATTGAGAACTGGATCTTGACATTTCTGAGGAAAATGACTGTGATGAACACCTACCAATTGGGCAAATCAGAGAATGGATCTGAATGAATGGAAACATTGAATGGAGGTGTGGAATTCAGAAACCTCAGCTAAAATTGGAGTCCCAACAGACCTGTAGGGGTAGCTCTCAAGCCCCCGCCATGCATCTTCAATCACTCTGAATAGGAAGAGATGTACACCTACCTCTCCAGCAGGAAGACGTTGCTTACTTCCCTACCCAGCCGGAAGAAGAAAAGTTCTCTCGCGGGACAACAGCCCAGGCAATCAGAGACTAGCAGTCCAACCAATGAGAAGCCTCCATACTTTGGATTCTCAGCTTCCTCCAATGGACTCTTTGGTTACTTCAGCCCCTCCCACTCCCCCTTTTTTCCCTGTAAAAGCAAGTTCCCCTTCCTTGTCTCTGCACTTGCCTGTGCTCCGCCGTATTTCGCGTGTCCCAGATTGTAGTTCTTCTGTCTATTCTTGAATAAACTCGCGTTTGCTGGTTAAATAATCGGCTATTATATATTTGAGGGTGACAGAGGCATTTTAAGTAGCAGCACGATAACACAAAGCAGGTGGAGACCTGGCTCTACCTGAGAATGTACCATTAAAGTGGCAGCTGGGGGTTCTTTACGCTGGACCTGGGCTCCCCTGCAGAATGGAGACCCAAGGCAAGTTTAAATGTGTATGTGGTTTTTGTTGAGGGTGAAAGGGTAGTCCCTTGGGAAACGAAGATTAAGATAAGTGTGTGCCTAGGAACAGAGAACATGACTTGTGTGAGGTGAAGAGACAGTACAAGGCTACACTGGATGGAAGGAAAGTTTGCCGTTATCAAATAGTTTAATCAGAGCAGAATCAAAGAGGGTTAAATCCACTGAAGTTGTATGCAATTCAAGGGGAGACTTGAATAATAGTTGGCTATTTAATTTATGTAGATGAACTTAATACTTTGCCTGAAACCTCTGCTTTTGGCTTTGAATTATCTGAACGATCTTGTCCTGAAGGCACTGCTCCAAGCTCTGTCAGTGCCTAGGAGCCCTAGTCATTCAGGCAGTGAAATAGCTTTAGGCTAAATTGGTTCAGCCAGTTCTATCCATGCCTCTGTAATTCACCAGCAGCACCCTAACCACAAGCCCCTCAGATCTTGTGTTCTCTCTCAGAATCTTAACTCTAGAGCACACCACTCCCCTCCCTGCACCTGCCAGCCCCCTTCAACTGTTAACCTTCACAGTTTATAGAAACAGGCGATTTTAATTTTCTTCTCTAATTTTGTTATATTTTCCCAATTTAAAAATGACATTTTCACTAGTTTATTTTCACAGAAGTATCTGTTCCTTGTGACTGATTATAGAAATACTGAACAGAGCTTTCAAAAGCAAATCTAAAAAGATGCTCCAGTGGACACTCCTTTTTTTTTTTTTTAACACCTTTATTGGGGTATAATTGCTTTACAATGGTGTGTTAGTTTCTGCTTTATAACAAAGAGAATCAGTTATACATATACATATGTTCCCATATCTCTTCCCTCTTGCGTCTCCCTCCCTCCCACCCTCCCTATCCCACCCCTCTAGGTGGTCACAAAGCACCAATCTGATCTCCCTGTGCTATGCGGCTGCTTCCCACTAGCTATCTACCTTACGTTTGGTAGTGTATATATGTCCATGCCTCTCTCTCGCTTTGTCACAGCTCACCCTTCCCCCTCCCCATATCCTCAAGTCCGTTCTCCAGTAGGTCTGTGTTTTTATTCCTGTCTTACCCCTAGGTTCTTCATGACATTTTTTTCCCCTTAATTTCCATATATGTGTGTTGGCATATGGTATTTGTCTTTCTCTTTCTGACTTACTTCACTCTGTGTGACAGACTCTAGGTCTGCATCATTCACAATATTTACCAGTCTCTGGGATCATGTGATCTATACCACGGGAACCTTCCTCCAGGCCTTCTGCGGGGGCTGACTCAGCTAAACCAATCAGTGTCTTTCCCCAAGAATTCTCTGAGTTCTAACAAGGAGCCAGTTTCTCTGTGGTGATAGAAGCTCTGAGTGAGGTCT
The DNA here is from genome assembly GCF_949987515.2 of Delphinus delphis. Lineage (NCBI taxonomy): Eukaryota > Metazoa > Chordata > Mammalia > Artiodactyla > Delphinidae > Delphinus > Delphinus delphis. The sequence continues at coordinate 16,441,148 of NC_082696.1, forward strand.
GGGAGCTTTGGAGCCGAGAGGGGGACACATTCCGGCTGGCCTGTACATGAGAGAGAGGCAGAGAGACACCAGATAGTTCCTGGTTCCAGTTGCCCCGGAGCCCAGCTGCTCCCCAGCCCTTCTTGCATTTTGTTTTTTTCAATTCTTCCTTTGATTTTATACTTTTTACTCTTACAGCAGATTTCCTTTTTGTCTGAACTAGTTAAGGTTGGGTTTCTGGCCCTGAAACCAGCAAGTCCACACAATTAACAGAAGTAGATTTATGAGTAGTCAAGAATAAAATTTGACCCAAGCTGTGAAAGAAATGCAATCAACGATATTTCTGGACACAGAAAGTGGCTGGCTTGGGGTGTCTGGCTCTGTGCGGGAAAGAGGAGGTTCAAAGAGCAGAGACAAACCGGGCTGATTGGCTCAGATCTTTAGATCATTCTGTTCCTTTAGGAGGTAGAACTTGTCTTCTTGGCTCTGTGTAGAAACAGACAATAATGGGATTGTTCAAACCTTCGTGATCACCTTAAAAATTGCAAGTCTCTTCTCTCATTTATGAATGCGATGCTTGGGATAACAAATTTACAAATGAATGAAAGGTAAATGTATTTTGTCACTCAGTGAGCTAGAAATTAATCCCTGCCTGAATCTGGCAACTAGAAGATATCTGAGCTCTGTTAAAGAGAAAAATCTCAGCAAATGGCTAGAGATACTCAGTAAGAATAATCACTTTACATGTGGGTTTGTACCCTCCATAGCCAATTCCATTTCAACAAATCTTTAACTGTGGTGAAAGCAGTTAAAAATTACTGAGACATGGCTTAATTATTCTAAGAATGCTTGACATAGTGAAATTTCACAACTTTTTAAAATTAAAATATAACTCATCCGAGCAAAAAGCTCCAACTTCAAATCCAGTCCTATCCATATCCCCAGTGACAGTGTGCAAAACTGTATTTTCTGTTGGCAAATGTGTGTTTCTGTTGAGTTTAGAAATGGGCTGCCCAGGATGATGTGCTAAGCGGGCCGTCGTGGAGCCGCTTCCGCCGTTGGAGGCTGCTTAGGCTGGCAGTCAGTGGGAAGGAGTTTACATCCAGACTGACTCTAAGATAATGAGACTAATTTAACATTGTTTGATTCAATATGCTATAACCTAAATGCTCTAAATCAAATAAAAGCCATGTTCACATTTCTTGGAGATTGAGAGATACTGTTATCACAATATTTTAGACCAAGACTTTGAGTCATTTGCCTGATGTCTTTAGATGATTCTAGATTTTGGTTATGATGCTATGAAATCAGCACTTTCCGCTGAGCTTCCAAACTAGTTAGCATCTCAGTGTTTACTTTATTGTGGGCTTTGGTATGAATTACTAAATTACTTTTCAGAAAGGTACTGATTTTATTGCTATCAGCAGAGTGAGAATGTTTCACCATACTCTGCTCATCCCAGACATTAGCCCACTTTTATGTCTTATGTTTTGTTTGTCACTAAAGTGTCAAAAGTGGCATCACAGTGATTCAGTTCACATTTCTTTGGTTATTTATGAGGATGACAATTTTTTCATGTTTTTAGCTTTTTGTAGAGCTGAGTTCTGAGAACTAACATGTCTTTTGCACATGTTTTACTCTTTTTATTGATTTATGTAAGTTCTTTATGTAGCAGTTTCAATCTTTTATCTGTCATTTCTGCTGCAAGTATTTCCCCCCATTTGTTATTTACCTTTTTTATAATTTTTAAATTTATTTTATTTTTAAAATTTTTTAATATTTTTAGGCTGTGTTGGGTCTTCGTTTCCGTGCGAGGGCTTTCTCTAGTTGTGGCAAGCGGGGGCCACTCTTCATCGCGGTGCGCGGGCCTCTCACTATGGCGGCCTTTCTTGTAGAGCACCGGCTCCAGATGCGCAGGCTCAGTAGTTGTGGCTCATGGGCCTAGTTGCTCCGCGGCATGTGGGATCTTCCCAGACCAGGGCTCGAACCCGCGTCCCCTGCATTGGCAGGCAGACTCTCAACCACTGCGCCACCAGGGAAGCCCTGTTATTTACTTTTTAATTGTGATTCTTTTTTTTTTTTTAACCTCAGAGATTCTAATACTTTTTTCTTTGTGAGTTTTCCTAATGTGCTTCTGCTTAAAGTCCTTACTCACCCCCCAATCAGAGTCCTCTATGATTTGTGTTCACTTGCACAAAACAACATAAAGCCTGTCAATTCACTGGAGCATAGAGGCATATACGGGGTAATAAAGTAAAATCATTTTAATTTTTTCTTTTCTTTTTTGAAATTGTAGTATAATTGACTTGCAATGTGGTGTTTGTTTCAGGTATACAGCAAAGTGGTTCAGTTATACATATATTCTTTTTCAGATTCTTTTCCATTATAGGTTATTACCTATATGATAATATTGAATATAGTGCCCTGTGCTGTACAGTAGGTCTTTATCTGTTTTACATTCAGTAGTGTGTATCTCTTAATCCCAAATTCCCAATTTATCCCTCTCGCCCCTTTCCCCTTTGGTAACCATAAGTTGGTTTTCTATGTCTGTGAGTCTATCTCTGTTTTGTAAGTAAGTTTATTTGTATCATTTTTTTAGATTCCACATATAAGTGATATTGAACAGTATTTTTTATTTGTGCTATTTTAAAAAAAGAAAGAAAAGAGAAGACAAGAAAAGAGGGCATAATAGAAGGGCAAATATCCATAGTCCCTGAGATCCGAGAGTGTTTGCTGCATCTGAGTCTCTGCGTAGAGGCCAGCGACTGGCCTCTGCCCTCGTGGTGCTCCTGGGTTTCAGGCTAGCGTTCTGGCCAGAGTCAGGAAGATAGCTAGAGGCCTGGATTTGCCTAAGACAGCCCCAGTGCAAGTTACAACTAGAACACGTATCTCACCTGACCATCACAGGGATTCAGTGCCTGGAAGTCCAGGGATGAAATGAAGGGGAGTCTTTTGGGGAAGGAGGTAAAGTGTGGGGAGACTGGGAAACCTGATTCCTGACATCTTTTCTTTCTGCCCCCGCCTCCTGCTTCCTCATTCTTACAACCTGCCCCCAAGACTTGGACACTAATATACAAGGAATGGGAAAAGGGGACATTTTTAGATTTCCACTCAACTAAGTTTATGTCTTAATCCAATCACATTGCATTTTTTCTCTTTATTTCCATGAAACTAAAATTTACACTAATAGGTAATATGTAGTAAAGATCAAACCAGGTAAAATATAGGTCTTATTTCAGTAGAATCTCCCCCGTGAAAGGCTTGTGTCTGGATTAAGAGCTTCAAAAAATGCCCCAAATGAGGAGCAGCTGTTTCTATTATGTTAAATCAAACTCTTAGGATAAGAGTTCAAATGTTGCACTCCTATGGACTCCCAGGGGATCCCTGAAGTTATGATGTAGTAAGCATATCTAATGAATGAAGAAAAAAGAATATCGTTTCCTGTATGTTGGCTGTGGAGGCATAATTTAGACAAGAAAGCAACAGACAAAAAAATTAGACGTTTCTAGAATCAGTTCAGCTACTCTGTGACTTCATGTAAATCAATTTGCGTCTTTGAGTTTCAGTTTCCTATACATACTCCTATCATATAGCTGTCTACACATAGGGCTGATATAACATATATCAAAGTGGTTTTTTTTGTTTTGTTTTGTTTTGTTTTGTGGTACGCGGGCCTCTCACTACTGTGGCCTCTCCCGTTGCGGAGCACAGGCTCCAGACGCGCAGGCTCAGCGGCCATGGCTCATGGGCCCAGCCGCTCCGCGGCATGTGGGATCTTCCCGGACCGGGGCACGAACCCACGTCCCCTGCATCAGCAGGCGGACTCCCAACCACTGCGCCATCAGGGAAGCCCTATGCAAGTGTTTTTAAACATGATTTGGAACTATGCAAATGTGCGGCACAGTATGTGTGACTGAAATAAATGTTTACCTCTGACTCCTAAACTATCCAGTCAAATAAACTACCTTTTGCATTTTTAATTTATGAATTCTAAAATATTAATTTCAAACTATTTTAATTTTAGCATGCATATATTTGAATGCCAAGTAATATATACAAAACCCTCTTTGGGGATGAATATCAAGACTGGATATTGATCATGGTTTAGCTGATCAATACTAAATACCATTTATGCTTATGGAAGCGTTTTACTTTTTAATCATTTCAGTGACAGGGAGACTGTAGCTGCACAGCTTAATTATTTTCAGCATGAGAATGGTAATAAATGTCTGATTCCTATTTTTCTTTGGATATATGGTTGGCCAGTTTGTTCGAGGCGGGTGCTCATGAAGCTGAAATCAAAGATTTGCTTTTATGTCAATTAGTTTTGCCATGTTCTCCAAATTGGTCTGTAGCAGTCTAAGATGGACACGTTTCTAATCCATATCTTTGCTAGAAAAATTAAACAGGTCCCCTTATTGATGGTGAATCAGTGCTCTGGTACCTGTATATGCTTACTTGGAAGTCAAATAATGATTAGCGTAAAAGAAAAGGAATTGCAGGACCTGGAAAGAAAAGACTTGTGTTAAGAAAAAAAAAATCAGAAGAATTGTGTGTATTTTGGGTAGAGTAAATTAGAAGTGGGCTTCCCAACCTTTTTCTCCACATCATGGCACACCTAGAAATGGTTAGATTTGTACAGCACTCTGGTGCTGACTAGAGGGAATTTGGGACCCAGTCCCAGGTGCTTGTGGCCACACAGAGGGCTGGGGGGATCCATGTAATGTCCACTAGGAACCCTGCCACTGAGGACAATGAAATAGAGGAAGGGGTGAGCAAGCACATTGATCTCAACACAGCCACACATCTCCAGATGGACTCCTCTACCCACTAAGTCAGCTCTTTCACCCCACCATCTCATTTCTATGACTTACATCTCTACCCAAGCTGGAAATATTTGAATTAATGCTGTATTTTCCCTTAGCTCCTTGTGGTGTATTCAACTCAGCAAATATTTACTGAGCACTTCTATGCAAGGCACTGTTTTCCACTGATTGAAATCAGTCAACTTAAAGTTCTGGCTTCTGTCCTTCCTCTCCAGTCTCATGGCCAACACCGATGAGCCCATCCCCCATGCACACATGGGATGACTAAACCAGAGTTTTGCCTTGTATTTCTTCCCCCATTATATAGTCAGAGGCAGAATTCCATTCAGAAGTTCCCCATTTCCTGCACGCCACCCATTGGTCAAATCTACCAGAGAGGCAGCAGGCAGTGAGGCCAGGTGACACAATTCACAGGGATCAGCATCTCAGGAGATGGAGTCTGTGAAGAAGGGTAGTGAATGGAAGGGGATGAGGACAAAGGGAGAACAATCAGCTCATCTGTTAATTAATTTAGAAATAGAAAAATGGTTTTCTCATGTTGCTTTCCTCTTCTGAAATGCCCAAGGGAGCTTCTCGTTGCCCTTAGAGTGAAGTACAAATTTCTTCCAAAGTCCTTGGCAGTCAGCCTCCGTCGTATCTTGCCTTTTTGGACATGCATCCTGGCCCTGCTACTTACTGTGCTACCAGGAGCTTATTATTTAACTTCATGGGACCTTTATTTCCTATTATACACACAGGGTACAAGACCGTTCTTGCAGATCTGCTATAAAGGTAGAGTGATCTTTGTGCTTTAGATCTGCCCTGCTATTTTCTGCAAATTCCACTGTCCCTGGGGGTGTAGCACAAATCCCATATGAAACCTTTTTATTCAGGTCTTCACTGATCGTTCACCTTCTCCACATTGAGCCCGTCTGTGTGCCAGTGAGTTTTTGTATATTAAAATAATTTGAATTGAGAATTATCTGAATTTTATAGTTTGGGCTGCCTTGATGACAGGGCAATATGGCATTCTTGACTTCTTCTGACATCCATGTTTGTTTCATTGTACTACTTTCTTTTTTCTTTCTTTCTTTCTTTTTTTTTTTTTTTTTTTGCGGTACACGGGCCTCTCACTGTTGTGGCCTCTCCCGTTGCGGAGCAACAGGCTCCGGACGCACAGGCTCAGCGGCCATGGCTCACGGGCCCAGCCTCTCCGCGGCATGTGGGATCTTCCCGGACCGGGGCACGAACCAGCGTCCCCTGCATTGGCAGGCGGACTCTCAACCACTGCGTCACCAGGGAAGCCCCATTGTACTACTTTCTATTTACCTTTTTAGCTGCAATGGCGGGCAATGGCGGGATTGCTTGAGGGTTATGACGATCATCGAGTCATCACATGAGTCACCTCTTGTGACTCATCAAATCAGAGTTTCAATCATGTTGTAATTATACAACACACTCAGGAGAGATTGATAAAGACTGACTTTAAAAATACTATAGTGATTTTAGAACAAGAGCAACAAAACTAAAGTAGGTTACAGAGCCTGGGAGAAATAATAACCTATTGCTGGGTTGACAGTGTGTATGTCGTGTCTTAAATACCTTAACCATGACTTGCCTCGCCCATACTACCCTAAAGCATTGAAGGAAAATAAGCAGGTATGGGAGAAAAATTAGGTTTGGAAAGACCTTGGCATTTCTTGAGTAAATTGTTATGGATACGGCTCCCCCTAGTGTGCTGAACAACACAGGTGCCCCAGCGTGCAAAAGCTGAGCTCAAGTTCAGGAGCTGAGAGTCCTTATCTCCAAACACCAACCTTATCTGAACGACTTGAGATCTCTCTTTTGCCACTGGTTCCTTCCTACTGTATAACCAACCACAGACCAGGGAAGATAGGGTGCAGATGTCTGTTACCCAATTTGATTTGAGCACCATTGTCATGGAAGGACTGAATGGATTTCAGGTACCCAAATCATATTAAAAAGCATAAAAAGTTTTATTTTAAAAAGACTTTCTCATGAGGGAGGGAACTGAAATTAGGGCGAATAAGCAAAATTAGAATATGATTCCTTGTTAATTATTTTACTAAACATGTTATTGGCCTTCATCTTCTATTTGTCAAAATGTTAATCATTGGTAGATATATTTTCCTCAGGCAGGATACATGGACCATTGGAAGACCAAAACATGAACCACAGCAGAGGGAAAGAAACTCTTCCAATGAGGAGGAAATGACTTACATTAAAACAATGCTTCTCAAAGCATAATCTCCAGAACACTAGTTCCACAGGCTATTAATGGGTCTTAGTTCTGAGAAATGTAGGGTTTGACAAAATAAACTGAGTTTTTTAACTGCAATATTCCTCCAGGCCCTTAGCATGCCCTTAAAATACCGCTGTACTGTATGACACTAGTCTTTGAACTTCGGCATTTCCCAGGTAAACACAAGGGTTTTCTCCACGCCTATCTCACACACCTGGTTCGTGAATTATCCTTTGGGAACATGCACTGGATTAGAATTTCATTAACTTTCAATCAAAGATGGAGAACACATAGGAGAGTGTGCCAAGGAAAGGAGGAAAGAAAGCAGTACATTTGATACAAGCAGCAAATAGGGTGGCTGTAAGGACGTTTGCGGTTAGTGTCGTAGCTCTCCTTTGCATGTGAAGCATTAGTAACCAACGTATTAAAGTCTCAAACCATGGCCGTCCTATAGTGGAAGGAAGGCCCTCAGAAGGATGGGCCATGCTGAACACATCAGCAGCCCACAAAATCATTACCAGATTTCTCCCACATCATAGCACTGATGCCACTTCTGAGAATGAGAAATAAGGCTCCAAAAAGTACAGCACCCGTCCTGTCAGGTTTTCAACTTTTATTGAAACTTTTCCTTGTGCACAGCCTGTGCTAATTCGCAAGGATGGTCTAAGCTCCTTATTAATAGGATCACAGACACAGGGTCCTTCAAAGGACTTAGAGGAAGCCTGTATTTAGTAGAAGCTGTGAGTTAAAGAGGAATCCTATAACTCACAGCTAGATAAACTCCCGAAGGGAGTGTTGAGAAAAATGGAAATCCACGGAGTCGTTTGTCTTGGATAATAACACTGACTCACACCCAGTAGAATGAGCCTCTTCCTATCAGCTCCGTTGACATTTCGGAAGTGCTGCTTTTCGACTCATTGGTACACTGGGCAACTGCACTGGAAGACGTGAGGGACTGGGGGCATCAACGGATCTGGACTTATGTGTAATTCTATTCTCTTTTGCTGGGGACGCAGCCTCAGAAGGACCGTGGTTCTTAGTCTCTTAGCATATGGGGGTAGAGGGTGGGACAAGGTTCAGCCCAGAAGCAGCTCTTTGTTGTCAAGGGACGTCCTATGTTCTTCCTAACGCTTTCCAGCTGGGTTGACTTCAGGCGTGGGGAGGTCAAGTGATTTACTCAAATGCCCAGTGAAACAGACCATCTGAGACTCGGACCTGGGGACTCTGCTGCTTGCCCCAGTCAGTCAACGCTCTGCTTCCTGCTTTTCGCCTCTTCTCCGAGTTGCACCAAGCAGTCAGTGTGCTGCGTCTGGCGCAGCCTGTCCTCCCGGCTGTCCCTGCTCAGGACTGGAATGAGGCGTGTTACAGGTCGAGTCTGAATGTTCTGGCAGTGCAGCGTAAGGCAGATTGCTCCATGCCTGCCCAAAGCATACAGTGTCTGGCAAAAGCCAGATTGAAGATAGCTACACCCACACGCCAAGATTCCAAAAGGAAAAACTTAGCTCACAGTTTTCCTTTGCGTGGTGATTTTTCTTCCCTTCCTTTTTTTTTCTTTTTCTTTCTTTCTTTCTTGCTTTCTTTTTTTAAAAAAGGGAATCCCCATGTTTACAAGTTGAAATCCAAAATGCACGAGTGGTCAGTTCACAATTCTGTGACCCATGAACATCTGTGGGCCTGGGTGTTCCCTGGGAATCAGCAGTGCCCGAGCTGTGAGCCAAGCCTGCCCTAGGCAGAAAGGAATTCTCAAGTGAGTGGAACAGTCGGTGAGCAAGGAGGCCTGCGAGTGATCAGGGCCTGGTTAGCCTCTAGTTCTGGTTTTCCAAGGGCATGTCTGCACTCACCTTCAACTAGTTTTATGAGCTGCGTTTGACTTTATTTTTTGAGATGGGTCCATCTGAAACGCCTTACAGGAAGTAGGACGTGACTTTTCATCTTGCCTCTAAGAAAAATGAAACTCTATAATCTGAGATCGGTGAACGTGGTTCAAGTCGGTTTATCCAAAAACAAGAACCTCTGAGTAGAGAGAAAAATCTAGAATATCTGACACCGGCTTCTGAGGATGTAAGTGCTTGAAAACCAATAGGGCCTCCCTCTGTGGGAGAGGGTCCTACACCCCCAGCTCCTAGGAGAGCTGCAGAGGGCAGCTTGCTGTGCTCCCTTCAGGTGGCAGGTGGTACTGGGAGCGGCTAAATGTGCCTTATCATTTCCACTCCGGATTCTAGGTCGGTAGGTGGACGCTGGCTCCATCACTATTTTACGGTTTTAATTTGGTAGATACTCAAACGTTAATTAAACTCTGAATGGAAAAAGCCCCTGATGTATTTGCATCTCCCATCTGGACCTTGGTTTCCTCATCTGTAAAATGAGGGAAAGGACCAGGTGACTGCTGAGCCCCGTTGCAGCCCTAGTGGTCTGTGATTTTAGGTTTGCTTTTCTCCTAGTTGGAGTTTACTTCATCTGCTCTAACTTTTCTGCTGTCATCTGGGTGTTACAGGCTGATTCGTGTCCCCATGAAATTCATATATTGATGCCCTAACCCACAGTACCTCAGAATGTGATTATATTTGGAGGTAGGGTTTTTACAGAGGTGATCAAATTAAAATGAGGTCTTCAGAGTGGGCCTTAATCCAGGATGACTGGGATCCTTATAAAAAGAGGAAATTTGGATACAGACATGAACACACATGGAGTGAAGACCACATGAAGACACAGGGAGAAGACGGCCGTGTGCAAGCCAAGGAGAGAGGCCTCAGAAGAAACCAACCCTGCTGACACCTTGAGCTCAGACTTCCAGCCTCCAGAATTGTGAGAAAATAAATTTCTGTTGTTTAAGCCACTCTGTCTGTGGGACTCCGTTATGACAGCTCTAGCAAACGAATACACTGGGTTACACCACAATGAGTTTTCTGAGCTGTGAAAGAAGTTCCATGTGTTTTTCTTAACAGACTCAATACTGGTAGCCTAAAATAGACTTTTCTTTGGCAGGGTATTCAAAATATTCAAAAAATCGATTTCTTTGTCATCAGGTGGAAGTAAATTATTTTAGTAAAATAAATCCTCTTTATTTTTATTTGAAGGGAGTTTCACAGTTTTGACGCACAGAATTGTCTTCCTGAATGGCTGTGGAGCATCATTTTGCCTTTTAAGAAAGGCTGCCGGGGCTTCCCTGGTGGCGCAGTGGTTGAGAGTCCGCCTGCCGATGCAGGGGACACGGGTTTGTGCCCCGGTCCAGGAGGATCCCACATGCCGCGGAGCGGCTGGGCCCGTGAGCCATGGCCGCTGGGCCGGCGCGTCCGGAGCCTGTGCTCTGCAACGGGAGAGGCCACAACAGTGAGAGGCCCGCGTACCGCAAAAAAAAAAAAAAAAAAAAAGAAAGACTGCCATTACCTATAAAATTCATTTGAGGCCAAAGAGCTCATTGGATAAGCCCGCAGGTAACAGCACATTTATAACGAACTTCAGAACACACAAGCAGCTCCAGAGGGGGCAGAGTCCTGGTTTTGTGTAGTACTTTTGCCTTTAAAGTTCACTCAGAGTCAAACATCTTGTGACTGGGTTACAGACAAATAACTGATAAAGAAAGGTAACCACTTATCACTTTGCTGTTTAAGACGCTCAGATTCTTACTTGAAGTTAAGTTAAGCAAACTGGATTTTTCTTTCATCTAGTACCAAGATTCTGGTTCTTTTCTTTTACAAAATAGTCACATGGAGTTGGACTGGAGTGTCCAGTATTTAGAAAGCGCGGGGATTCCCTCTCTCTCTGTGTGAGTTCCATTTGATGCAGCAGTGAGACTTCTCAGGAAGAGCATTTCTGGATTAGGGCCTGCTCACTTGGGAGGTTAGAATCACCCACCTTTGGAGGCTCTGCATGTCTGAGAAGGAGATCAGAGTACTCGCCGAGCGACGTGGGATGGCATAGCCTTATTTTCCCACGTGACTGCAGGTGGGCAGCGTAGATACCCCACTATCATGGCTGGGGATTCCGACGAAGCACCCTGACACCCAACCAACCAGTGCACAGAGCGACGAAGCCAGCAGGTGTTTAGTGTCATCTAATTATAAGAGTTTCTAGATTGTTAAAAATACATCTTTCCCAAAATCACATCTTAAGGAAGAAGCTTGGCCTACTAAGAAGGCTGAGGGGGCAGTGAGGATCTGCAGGCACCTTTATTTCCAGCTATCGACAGAACGGAAAAAATTTCAACTTATTTATATTCATTTATTTATACAGGTAACGAATAAGTTAAGGAACACTTCATCTCAAACACAGATTGCTTTTATTTTAGCTAAGCTAATGTTTCAGTTCCATATATATTTTTGAATTTCCATCAATGTCAAACACCATGTTTTCTTCTTAAAAAAAAAAAAACAAAACAATTTACAAGCACTTTTACGGCACTCAAGGAAAGTAGGCTGAAGGTTCGTAATAATAATTTTCCTTTTAAAAAACATCCATCAGACCAAAATAAAATCATTTTAATTAACTCCTTCCTGAGTAACTAAAACCTTGGAATGTGCTGAAAGCTTATAATAAATAAGGCAGTCAAAGATCTACCAGCTTAAAATGTATTTTTTAAATTAAACTATGTAAAATGTACAATATATTTCATGAAATACAAACTGTGTTGGGCTCAGGGCCAAAGAAATGTTGTCGTGTGTGCCAGACAAACTGATGAAGTGCCTCGACTTTTAGGGCCTAGAGGCTGTTTGTTGGGGCAAAATTACATTAAGGCCCTGTAAGTAAATCAGCCAGCCTCGTTCGCTGTGACGCTATAATGATCACTGCTGACAATAAATGCCTTTGAACACACAGGCAGAAGTGCCCATGTGAACTTGCACTGAGAGGATGCATTTTTTAAAATGACGAATTGTCCTGATGTGCTGACAACAGCAGAGAACACTTAGCAGACCTTATTTTCAGATAATGAGATTGCACAGTGTGTAAACTAACGATCATTCTTTATATGCGATTTCAAAGGGATGGACTCACAAGGTACCAGGCAGCAGCTCTTGCTCTGTTGTTAGTATGATAGCTCTTCTCCGGGTTGATTTTTAAAGTAAGCCTAATGGTAGGGCCCTGGTCTCTCTAAACAGGACAAAGGATATTTCCTCTTCTAAGAACATTTCCCTTCATCACTTCCCTGCCCCAGTTCTCTGAGGCAGAAAGGAGGCCCACAAGTGGCCAAATGCTGGACTCTGTGCCTCTGTGGTCCCAGCCTTCACTGGACTCCTGCGGGGTGAAGCCTTCTCAATACATCTCATAATAAAGTAGCTTTAGTGCACACTTGACAGGTTCCAAATGACTTGCTTTATATCTTGGCTACCGTCCAATTTTAGTGAACGAAGAAAAAATTCTAGAGAGACTTGTTGGTTTCTGAAAAGCAGAAAATGTGTAGCTTGTGTAAAGTCAGAGTCTTAGTTACTGTTAAGTATTCCCAACTCACACTTTGCTAGTGCTCTTGAAGGGCTGGCTCTAGGGGAAAAAACATGAAGGAGACAAAATCTGTCCCAAGTACCTTGCCTGTCACCAGCACCTGCACCCCTGCTTCTCAGCTGGCTATATATTATCCACCCAAGAGTATATGTATTTTCGGGGCGGGGCTGGTCAAAGATGAAAACATCTCAAATCCAAAGAAATAGATTTCTAATGACTGAACCAAGGCATCATGGAGATGGGCAGGTGATGGGAATGGGATGGGGAAGAGATATTGTGGAGGAATGGAACTGCCCAACTTCTACTCAGATCACTTTGGGGGCAGACAACTACTCATAATTCTAGCCAAGCAGTCGCTTACCCAGAAGCTCCTGCTTCTCTTCCCGATGTCCTAGTAAGGGTTCTCAGCAGGGAGCTGCTTCCCTAATAAGTGGAACTGTATTTCGACTGCTGCCTGCACAGAACTCGGTATCCCTTTCTGACCCCCCAAAACACCAAAAACAAGTACCTCTTAAGGGATTAGAAGGTAAAAGATACCAGCTACTTTGGGACACAGCTGGCCAGGGGTGTGCCTGATAGATCGTGCATCATCTGTGGTCAGACTTGGAACTTACGCCACAGGAGTCAAATGTCAGAGCGAAATTGGTTCCTGGGTTTCCAGTTAAAGCAATGCTGGTAAGAGACATGCTTCATAGAGGGTGCAAAGGACACAGCCATGCCATTTTCCTAGGCCACATGTCCTCCAGAGTTGATCTGTCTTGCCTGTGCTCTTCTTTACTCTTTTCCTGGCTATGCTACTTTGAAATCTGTCAGAATGGTGCTCGGAAATGAAATGTCTCAATGGAGTTTGCTGTGCGCTTTGACCTTGAGAGGTACTCAAGGCTCTGGACTGGGGAAGGGTGTGGCACAAGCCTACTTGCTCTTTCAGAGATAATAAGCGTGCTGCTCTTGGTGAAAGTGTCCCCTGAGATGGACCAGAGGCAGAATTCTACCCATGTGGGCAGAAACCACTTACCCAGGGACATCCTTCCTTCTGATGTCCTTATCTGTCTGACCATCTCCTCTTAGATCCTTCTAGAGTAGATTCCCTGGTCTCTGAACTGGTTTTGTGTTTCTACTGAAGTATACACGTGTGGATGTTTCCTACCACTGAGGTAATATTTTTATAGGTCATCTTACAAATGATAAGTTACTGGGCTATAGGCGCTATTTCTCCGCGTTCTCTTGTTTATGCTGGGGGAAGAAAAGCTATTTTATGACGAGATGCCTTGTGATGGAGCCATGTAGCGTACCTCAGAAGGACCCAAGGAGCCAGAAAAACACAGAATAAAATCAAACAAAACCCGCAAAACCGGGCATCTCCCAATGACCCCAACCTGTGGGAACGTTTTGTTCTTTTTAGTGCTGCCGAGCATTAATTTCGTCCCTTAAGGATTTTTCTTCCCCAAACAAAAAACTTTCTGGAAAGGGAGATTAAGCCATTGGAGGCAACACAGAGCTGGCATCACCTCTTATAAATATCTTCGAGCCACTTCTCATCGTCCTGTTCCTCGTCATCAATCGGCTCCTCTGTTTCCAGTGGGGTCGGAAGGAAGAAGTGGGGTCTCAGCACGGGGTGGCTGACCCGGGACTTCAGTCCGAACTTGCGCTTCAGCAGGTGGAACTGCTCCTTGACGTAGTGGTAGAACTCGTACTCGTATCGCATTCGCTGGTAGAGAATCTGCACAGCCTCAGGAGAGGGGACGGTCTTCTTCACGGTCACAGTCATGTTTCCAAGTTTCCTATGCTCTGCAAAAGAAGCAGGGTTGCACGTGAGCCATTGTCTGCAATGCTGCAGCTTAAAGGGGATGATGGTGCGGTCCTGTGTTACCTGCATAATACTGGCAGCACCTAAGGAAAGAAACTAAACATTCAAGGAATAGAAGGGGTAAATGGCTTCCCAACAACATTGGGAAAGATTTCACCGTATTCCACGTGTTAATATCAACACCAGTTGACTAAAACTAGCTAACATCCCTTTCGTGGGATGTGAATAATGAGATTTGACCACAATTCAATGGTAACTATAAGTTATACTTTTTTTTTTTAAACCCCACATTTGTTTATTCATTTATTTTTGGCTGTGTTGGGTCTTCGTTTCTGTGCGAGGGCTTTCTCTAGTTGCGGCAAGTGGGGGCCACTCTTCGTCGCGGTGCGCGGCCCTCTCGCTATCGCGGCCTCTCTTGTTGCAGAGCACAGGCTCCAGAAGCGCAGGCTCAGTAGTTGTGGCTCACGGGCCTAGTTGCTCCGCGGCATGTGGGGTCTTCCCAGACCAGGGCTCGAACCCGTGTCCCCTGCATTAGCAGGCAGATTCTCAACCACCGCGCCACCAGGGAAGCCCCTATACATTCTTTTGGGCAGCAAAATCTACCTGCTTTTCATTTTTATTTCCTGTTACTTTCAGAAGGAAGCACAGAAAAAAGCTGTCTCGCCACTTGCTAATCATCTGGTTTTTTTATTTTAAAATATCGACATCTATTAGTTAAAGTTTAATTTGATACAAACGACATTGCATTTCACTATTTCAGCAAAGTGTCTGCTGAGAAAAGTAAAGGAAGGAATGTTAGATTCCCTAAATACAATTTTAACTGTTGTCAATTTTGAATGGTTATTTTTTTATTGTGGTAAAATATATAACTGAAATTTGTTTAATATTAAAACTTAATAACATAAAATGCTATTTATATGTTATATATATATTTATATGACAAAATTTTAAACATTTTGAAGTGTACGTTTTGGTGGAATTAATTACATTCATAATGCTGTGCAACTATCACCACTATTTTCAAAATTCTTTCATCACTCCAAACAGGACCCCTGTAGCCATTAACCAATAGCTCCCTTATACCTCTCCTCTTCCCACCCTTCCCCAGGTAACCTCTAATCTACTTTCTGTCTATAAATCTGTCTATTCTAGGTACCTCATATAAGTGGCATCACACAATACTTGCCCTTTTGTGTCTGGCTTTTTTCCACTTACATAATGTTTTCAAGGTTCATCTATTTTGTAACATGTATCAGTACTTCATTAGCTTTTATGGCTGAATAATATTCCATTACATGAAAGTACCATAATTTTGTTTATCCATATATCCATTGATGGACATTTGGGTTTCTCTACCTTTTGGCTATCGTGAAGAGTGCTGCTATGAACATTTCTGTAAAAGTCTTCATTTGAGTCCCTGTTTTCAATTTTTTCTGGGATTCTACCTAGAAGTGGAGTTGCTGGTTCATACGGTAGTTCTATGTTTAACTTTTTGAGGAACCACCAAACTATTTTCCTCAGTGGCTGAACCACTAAATATTCCTAGCAGCAATGCCTGAAGGTCCCAATTTCTCCAAATCCTCTTCTACAATTGTTATTTTCCATTTTCAAAAAATTGTAGCTATCCCAGTAAGTGTGAACTGGTATCTCATTGTGGTCTTGATTTTCATTTCAGCATCTTTTTCATGTGTTTGTTGGTCATTTGTATATACCCTTTTTTGATGAATGTCTATTCAAGTCCTTTGCCTGTTTTGAATTGGATTGTTTAATTTTTTTGTGGTTAAGTTGGTATTTTTTAAATATATTCTGGATATTCTACATATATATCAGGCATATGATTTGCAAATATTTTCTCCCATTCTGTAGGTTGTCTTTTTATGTGTTGATAGTTTTCTCTGATACACAAAAATCTTTCATTTTAATGAAGACCAGCTTATCTATTTTTTATTTTTTTGTTACCTGTACAAAGTGGGCTTGTGATAGAACATTTTGTAATATCTGTCTTCAGTAAAGATATTAACTATAGCTACTCTGAGGCGATACATGTTAATAGGCTTGACGTATAGATCTCTTTGGGTTTTTAAAAGACAGAGAGCTTAAAAAGCTGGTATTAAAGATAGACAAGGCACACAGAGGCTCCTCTGGTGCCTTCCTCTGGAAGCACTCTAAATGTGTGGGGTCTTGCTATCTCATGCCAGAAAAATACTAGGATTCCTATGATTTTAAAGGAAATTCTTTAGTTAAATTATTCGACCCAAGCTATTCCAAAAAGAATGTAAAGAATTTTACAAAAATACATATGATGCAATTAGCTAAACAGTTAAGGAAATTGGGCAAAGGGAGAATGAAGGTAGGAAAGAAAAAAGGAGAAAGGTCAGTGTTGGGGGTAACGGCTTCCCCTCCCCATATGGGAGGGTCTCCACAGAGCCATGCTCCTGCCTCTTGCCCCAGCCCCTCATTCGGGGAGGTAAGCCAGGTTCCAGGGCCAGATGGTTTTTCTGATTGTGCCTTTGGGATAAAGGATTGAGATGCTCTCTCCTCTGGGGAGAGTGTGCCTGTCTGCAGAGACTTCACATCCTCCTGTAGAGGAGGGCGAGGGCTTTCAGCCACAATCTGTGACTCGATGGGCAAGTCTGTGGAAGTCAGGATGGAATGTTACCGGTCCATTTCTCCTCACACCGCAGCTGAGTTCTCCCACCCAGCTTTACTTGGTGATAAAGCTGACATGTGGACCTCCATCTCCGTCTCCAGTATTGATTTCTCACATAGTTTAGAACCCAGGCAGGAGGAAAGGGGTGTTATTTAGTCATCCATCTCTCAGACCCCAATATCGAGGAACACAAAATATATGTTGTGAAGTCCTAACTGCTTATGTAGGAGGCGGGTCAAGAGTTTGGCCCTAAACTTTCAAGAAGCTAACAAACAGTGTATATTACTCTTCGTGGAAAACAGTCCATTCACATCTATTCCTAGTTGTAATGCCATAGAGAAATATATTCTAGGAATTTTCATAAGAAAAAATTGTATGGAATTAGCAATATTCTGATAACATCCTTAGAGCAAGTTCAGCCATGGGTTTCACGGGGGCCAGAGGAAAGTGGCACGTGTCAGGTTCTCAACTCTGGCTTGATTGGGGAACACATTACAGAAAATCTAGAGCAGCGGTTTCTAACTCTCCTGAAAACCTGACTGAAGCCCATGTTCAGGAAGACAGGAAGGGTACATGGAAACCCATATATGAAGATCTTAGGCATTTATGGATCTGTAGAAACCCCTGATTTTGAGAAACCAAAACACTGCACTTCCTTCAACAATCCTTCATCTACTTTGTTTGTTCTAATATTAGCCCCAGTGTAATTGATAAATATTGGAATTAGTTATTTTATGCGCTGGCCTGATATATAGTCATAAACATTGCAACGGCAAAGAGAGGAGGACTTAGATTTACATTTTATGAAAAGGGAGGGGCTTAGCAGTGCCTGGAACTTAAATAGAAGGCCACCCTACCCTGTTCTGGAGGAAGGCCCAAGAGAGTAAGCATAGGGGAGAGGACTGGGGTTGGCTGCGTAACACAGTCTGAAGGGGGCTAGCGCGCCACAGCTAGATGGGAGGGAGTCTGGGAAAAAGTCTGGAGCTGCCGAAGAGGCAAGAGACCATTGTTTCAGGTGCATGAGGAGAGTGGATTCAGAGCACCGCCTAAACGAGCTCCAGAGGTGGGCACGAGCCGCGGCTATCAGCGCAGACCCCAGAGACGGGCATGGGACGCTAAGGCTGCTGCTGCCGCCACCAAGAAGCCTGTGTGCGAGCACGGGTCACTATCCACACCTCCCCTCCCGGGAGCCTGTGCAGCCCGCCACTGCCAGGGTCCCGGGATCCAGGGACAACTTCCCCAGGAGAGCGCACGGCGCGCCTCAGGCTGGTGCAACGTCACGCAGGCCTCTGCCGCCGCAGGCCCGCCCCGCACTCCGTGCCCCTCCCTCCCCCCAGCCTGAGTGAGCCAGAGCCCCCAAATCAGCGGCTTCTTTAACCCCGTCCTGTCTGAGCGAAGAACAGAGGCCCTCAGGCGACCTACACACAGAGGCGGGCCCAAATCCAAAGATGAGCCCCGGGAGCTGTGCGAACAAAGAAGAGAAAGGGAAATCTCTCCCAGCAGCCTCAGGAGCAGCGGATTAAATCTCCCCAGTCAACTTGATGTACCCTGCATCTGTGGAATACATGAATAGACAAAGAATCATCCCAAAATTGAGGCGGTGGACTTTGGGAGCAACTGTAGACTTGGGGTTTGCTGTATGTGACTGACTAGTTTCTGATTTTTATGTTTATCTTAGTTTAGTTTTTAGGGCTTGTTATCATTGGATTTGTTTATTGGATTGGTTGCTCTCTCTCTTTTTTTAATACTTTAAAATTTCTTTATTTTAATAATATTTTTTATTTTAAATTTTAATAAGTTTATTTTATTTATATATTTATTTTTCTTTCTTTTCTTCTCCCTTTTCTTCTCAGCCACGTGGCTGACAGTGTCTTGGCGCTCCAGCTGGGTGTCAGGCCTGAGCCTCTGAGGTGGGAGAGCCGAGTTCAGGACATTGGATCACCAGAGACTTCCCGGCCCAACGTAGTATCAATTGGCGAGAGCTCTCCCAGAGATCTCCATCTCAACACTAAGACCCAGCTCCACTCAACGAACAGCAAGCTCCAGTGCTGGACACCCAATGCCAAACAACTAGCAAGACAGGAACACAACCCCACCCATTAGCAGAGAGGCTGCCTAAAATCATAATAAGTTTCACAGACACCCCAAAACACACCATCAGATGTGGTCCTGCCAACCAGAAAGACAAGATCCAGCCTCATCCACCAGAACACAGGCACCAGTCCCCTCCACCAGGAAGCCTACACAACCCACTGAACCAACCTTACCCACTGGGGGCAGATACCAAAAACAACGGGAACTACAAACCTGCAGCCTGTGAAAAGGAGACCCCAAACACAGTAAGTTAAGCAAAATGAGAGGAGAGAGAAATTTGCAGCAGATCAAGGAGCATGGGAAAAACCCACCAGACTAAACAAATGAAGAGGAAATAGGCAGTCTACCTGAAAAAGAATTCAGAGTAATGATAGTAAAGATGATCCAAAATCTTGGAAATAGGATGGAGAAAATACAAGAAACGTTTAACAAGGACCTAAAAGAACTAAAGAGCAAACAAACAATGATGAACAACACAATAAATGAAATTAAAAATTCTCTAGAAGGAATCAATAGCAGAATAACTGAGGCAGAAGAACGGATAAGTGACCTGGAAGATAAAACAGTGGAAATAACTACCACACAGCAGAATAAAGAATAAAGAATGCAAAGAATTGAGGACAGTCTCAGAGACCTCTGGGACAATATTAAACACACCAACATTCTAATTATAGGGGTCCCAGAAGAAGAAGAGAAAAAGAAAGGGACTGAGAAAATATTTGAAGAGATTATATTTGAAAACTTCCCTAATATGGGAAAGGAAATAGTTAATCAAGTCCAGGAAGCACAGAGACTCCCATACAGGATAAATCCAAGGAGGAACACGCCAAGACACATATTAATCAAACTATCAAAAATTAAATAGAAAAAATATTAAAGGCAGCAAGAGAAAAACAACAAATAACATAAAAGGGAATCCCCATAAAGTTAACAGCTGATCTTTCAGCAGAAACTCTGCAAGCCAGAAGGGAGTGGCAGGACATATTTAAAGTGATGAAAGGGAAAAACCAACAACCAAGATTACTCCACCCAGCAAGGATCTCATTCAGATTTGACAGAGAAATTAAAACCTTTACAGACAAGCAAAAGCTAAGAGAATTCCGCTCCACCAAACCAGCTTTACAACAAATCCTAAAGGAACTTCTCTAGGCAAGAAACACAAGAGAAGGAAAAGGCCTACAATAACAAACCCAAAACAATTAAGAAAATGGTAATAGGAACATACATATTGATAATTACCTTAAATGTAAATGGATTAAATGCTCCCACCAAAAGACACAGACTGGCTGAATGGATACAAAAACAAGACACATATATATGCTGTGTACAAGAGACCCACTTCAGACCTAGGGACACATACAGACTGAAAGTGAGGGAATGGAAAAAGATACTCCATGCAAATGGAAATCAGAAGATAGCTGGAGTAGCAATTCTCATATCAGACAAAACAGACTTTAAAATAAAGACTATTACAAGAGACAAAGAAGGACACTACATTGCGATCAAGGGATCAATCCAAGAAGAAGATACAACAACTGTAAATATTTATGCACCAAACATAGTAGCACTGCAATACATAGGCAAAAGCTAACAGCCATAAAAGGGGAAATTGACAGTAACACAATCATAGTAGGGGACTTGAACAAACACCCCACTTTCACCAATGGACACATCCTCCAAAAGGAAAATAAATAAGGAAACACAAGCTTTAAATGATACATTAAACAACATGGACTTAATTGATATTTATAGGACTTTCCATCCATAAATAACAGAATACACTTTCTTCTCAAGTGCTCAGGGAAAGTTCTCCAGGATAGATCATATATTGGGTCACAAATCAAGCCTTGGTAAATTTAAGAAAATTGAAATCGTATCAAGTATCTTTTCTGACCACAACGCTATGAGACTAGATATCAACTACAGGAAAAAAATCTGTAAAAAACACAAACACATGGAGGCTAAACAATGCACTACTAAAGAATCAAGAGATTACTGAAGAAATCAAAGAGGAAACCAAAAAATACCTAGAAACAAATGACGATGAAAACGCGATGACCCAAAACCTATGGGATGCAGCAAAAGCAGTTCTAAGAGGGAAGTTTATAGCAATACAATCCTACCTCAAGAAACAAGAAATATCTCAAATAAACAACCTAACCTTACACCTAAAGCAATTAGAGAAAGAAGAACAAAAAAAGCCCAAAGTTAGCAGAAGGAAAGAAATCATAAAGATCAGATCAGAAATAAATGAAAAAGAAATGAAGGAAACAATAGCAAAGATCAATAAAACTAAAAGCTGGTTCTTTGAGAAGATAAAATTGATAAACAATTAGCCAAACAACTCATCAAGAAAAAAAGGGAGAAGACTCAAATCAATAGAATTAGAATTGAAAAAGATGTAACAACTGACACTGCAGAAATACAAAGGATCATGAGAGATTACTACAAGAAACTATATGCCGGGGCTTCCCTGGTGGCACAGTGGTTGAGAGTCCGCCTGCCGATGTAGGAAACACGGGTTCGTGTCCCGGTCCGGGAAGATCCCACATGCCGCGGAGCAGCTGGGCCCGTGAACCATGGCCACTGGGCCCGCGCATCTGGAGCCTGTGCTCCGCAACGGGAGAGGCCACAACAGTGAGAGGCCCGCATACCGCAAAAAAAAAAAAAAAAGAAAAAAAAGAAAAAATAAGACACTATATGCCAATAAAATGGACAACCTGGAAGAAATGGACAAATTCTTAGAAAAGCACAACCTTCTGAGACTGAACCAGGAAGAAATAGAAAATATAAACAGATCAACCACAAGCACTGAAATTGAGACTGTGATTAAAAATCTTCCAACAAACAAAAGCCCAGGACCAGATGACTTCACAGGCGAATTCTATCAAACAGAGAAGAGCTAACACCTATCCTCAAACTCTTCCAAAATATAGCAGAGGGAGGAACACTCCCAAACTCATTCTACAAGGCCACCATCACCCTGACACCAAAAGCAGACAAAGATGTCACAAATTAGAAAACTACAGGCCAGTATCACTGATGAATATAGATGCAAAAATCCTCAACAAAATACTAGCAAACAGAATCCAACAGCACTGTAAAAGGATCATACACCATGATCAAGTGGGGTTTATCCCAGGAATGCAAGGATTCTTCAATATACACAAATCAATCAATGTGATAAACCATATTAACAAATTGAGGGAGAAAAGCCGTATGATAATCTCAATAGAAACAGAAAAAGCTTTCTACAAAAATCAACACCCATTCTTGATAAAAACTCTTTAGAAAGTAGGCGTAGAGGGAACCTACCTCAACATAATAAAGGCCATATATGACAAACCCACAGCCAAACATCGTTCTCAATGGTGAAAAACTGAAACCGTTTCCACTAAGATCAGGAAGAAGACAAGCCTGCCCACTGTCACCACTATTATTTAACATAGTTTGGGAAGTTTTAGCCACAGCAAGCAGAGAAGAAAAAGAAATAAAAGGAATCCAAATCAGGAAAGAAGTAAAACTGTCACTGTTTGCAGATGACATGATAGTATACAAAGAGAATCATAAAGACGCTACCAGAAAACTACTAGAGCTAATCAATGAATTTGGTAAAGTAGCAGGATATAAAATTAATGCACAGAAATCTCTCGCACTCCTATACACTAATGATGAATTATCTGAAAGAGAAATTAAGGAAACACTCCATTTACTATTGCAACAAAAAGAATAAAATACCTAGGAATAAACCTACCTAAGGAGACAAAAGACCTGTATGTAGAAAACTATAAGATACTGATGAAAGAAAACAGATGGAGAGATATACCATACCATGTTCTCGGATTGGAAGAAGTAACATTGTGAAAATGACTATATTACTCAAAGCAGTCTACAGATTCAGTGCAATCCCTATCAAACTACCAATGGCATTTTCCACAGAACTAGAACAAAAAATTTCACAATCAGTATGGAAACACAAAAGACCCCGAATAGCCAAAGCAATCTTGAGAGAGAACAACGGAACTGGAGGAACCAGGCTCCCTGACTTCAGACTATACTACAAAGCTACAGTAATCAAGACAGTATGGTACTGGCACAAAAACAGAAGTATAGATCAATGGAACAGGATAGAAGCCCAGAGATAAACCCACGCACATATGGTCACCTAATCTTTGATAAAGGAGGTAAGAATATACACTGGAGAAAAGACAGCCTCTTCAATAAGTGGTGTTGGGAAAACTGGACCGCTACGTGTAAAAGAATGAAATTAGAACACTCCCTAACACCATACACAAAAATAAACTCAAAATGGATTAAAGACCTAAATGTAAGGCCAGACACTATAAAACTCTTAGAGGAAAACATAGGCAGGAACACTCTATGACATAAATCACAGCAAGATTCTTTTTGATCCACCTCCTTGAGAAATGGAAATAAAAACAAAAATAAACAAATGGGACCTATTGAAACTTAAAACCTTTTGCACAGCAAAGGAAAACATAAACAAGATGAAAAGACAACACTCAGAATGGGAGAAAATATTTGCAAATGAAGCAACTGACAAAGGACTAATGTCCAAAATATATAAGCAGCTCATGTAGCTCAATATCAAAGAAACAAACAACCCAATCCAAAAATGGGCAGAAGACCTAAGTAGACATTTCACCAAAGAAAATATACAGATTGCCAACAAACACATGAAAGGATGCTCAACATCACTAATCATTAGAGAAAGGCAAATCAAAACTACAATGAGATATCACCTCACACCAGTCAGAATGGCCATCATCAAAAAATCTACAAACAATAAATGCTGGAGAGGGCGTGGAGAAAAAGGAACCCTCTTGCACTGTTGGTGGGAATGTAAACTGATACAGTCACTACAGACAACAGTATGGAGGTTCCTTAAAAAACTAAAAATAGAACTACCATATGACCCAGCAATCCCACTACTGGGCATATACCCTGAGAAGACCATAATTCAAATAGAGTCATGTATCACAATGTTCATTGCAGCACTACTTACAATAGCCAGGACATGGAAGCAACCTAAGTGTCCATCAACAGATGAATGGATAAAGAATATATTCCATATATACAATGGAATATTACTCAGCCATAAAAAGAAACAAAATTGGGATATTTGTAGTGAGGTGGACGGACCTAGAATCTGTCATACAGAGTGAAATAAGTCAGGAAGAGAAAAACAAATGCCGTATGCTAACACATATATACGGAATCTAAAAAAAAAGAAATGGTTCTGAAGAACCTAGGGGCAGGACAGGAATAAAGACGCAGACGTAGAGAATGGACTTGAGGACATGGGGAGGGAGAAGGGTAAGCTGGGACGAAGTCAGAGAGTGGCATGGACTTATATATACTACCAAATGTAAAATAGATAGCTAGTGGGAAGCAGCTGCATAGCACAGGGAGATCAGCTCGGTGCTTTGTGACCACCTAGAGGGGTGGGATAGGGAGGGTGGGAGAGAGAAGCCAGAGCGAGGGGATATGAGGATATATGTATACATACAGCTGATTCACCTTGTTTTACAGCAGAAACTAACAGCATTGTAAAATAAATACACTCCAATAAAGATGTTAAAAAAAAGAGTGGATATATGTATATGTATAGCTGATTCACTTTGCTGTATACCTGAAAGTAACACAACATTGTAAATCAACTATACTCCAATAAAAAATTTTTAAAAATTAAAATAACAAATAAATAAAATGTTGATCTATTTAATGGATTGAGTTGACTTGCTCTAATGGGTTATTAATATCAAGCTAGTAAAATTTTGTGAAGGTTTTTTAAAATGATGGCATGATGGATTTATATGTTTCCCTGTTTGGTTGTGATTAGGTTAACTAGGTCGATAGATTTAAAGCTACTCTTGGTTCATCACAACAAAACTCTCTTCCCTGCATGTTTTTCTCCATGGCTGGGGATGGGCAAGTTGGTGGGTGGGCAGAGCAGGTATGTCAAAGATGATAGTATGTCATTCCAGCACAATGGAAAGAACCAGGATATATTTACATCATTAGTTAATTGGTTTGTCAAGAGATGCGGATGGTCTCAGCTGAGCCTGATCCCTTGCGGTGTATTTTTATAGTAACAGTTACATTTAGTGAGGACTAAGGTGTACCAAGCACTAAACTAGGCACTTATACATGGAATCGTATTTAACCCTCACATGAACCCCTCATGGAAGAGCCATGTTATAGATGAAGAAACTGAGGCAGAGCAAGACTCTGACTGGTTCAAGGTCATGTAGCTGAAAAGAGGCAGAGGCAGGAGGGTCTGCATGGTAAGCAATTGTGCTTTTGCTGCAGAAAGGCCAGCAACCTTATCACTGTCCCTCTCATGTTTCTCCAAAAGCAATGGAACATAACGGTAGTCAGCAGGTGGGCCTAAAGCCTACCACTCCTCACGTTGACCGGGGAGTCCAGATTGTAGTAGATCTTGCAGGAAAGAAAGAGGCATTTTAGTAGGGATGGCTAGTGGGTTTATAATCCGGAGGAAGAAAAAAGTTGATTTAAAAAAGGAAACTGGACTAGGTTATCTCTGGGTCAAATAAGAAAGGCCAATGTCCAGAGTCAATGATGAAAATGAACATAATCATCAGTATTTGGAGAGTTCCTCAGTTCCAGGAAACCTCTTCCTGGTGTTTTATTTAGCCTGAACTTTTAAGTGTTTCTAGTAGGAATCATTGTTCAGGAACCCCGTCAGAAAATGACCCAGGATCTACAAAGTCTGGGAAAAGTCAGCCTTCTTGCAATGACCAGAGTCTGAACTTCATAGTGTTCTCCATCAAGTCAGTGCTGGGGATCCCACTTACAGCCCCATTCATTGATTTATTTTATCCAAATTTTATAAGGTAAGGGGAGATCTCTACTAAGATTTATATTTGATAAGATTCCAATTAGCCTTTCCAACCAAATTTCAATGACACATCACCTCACTCTCCTGATGAAAGTGTTTGGGCTATTGGGTAGTACCAGTAAGAACAAACACTAGCAGACTGAGTCCTGTGCTTGCTAGAAAACTCAACAGATAGGACAGACTTTTAGGCTAAGAGTAAAGGGAAATGTTTCATTTGTGGCTACAAGACAAAGTTTTGCAAGATCCTTTTTTGGACAGCAACAGATTGCCAAGTGTATTTTGGTTACCTCAACCCTCCTTACCCTCCTTAGCCCCTGTCTAAACATGAGGGGTACTGACAGCTGGTTCAGAGGACACTTATGACAGATGATTTTTTTAAAATTAGGCTCCAGTTTTGCATTGATATCCAATCCTCGCTCCATCCATCTATGCCTTCTCTCTCCCTCACTCTTGCTCTATCTACCTTCTCTCTTCTTCATTGTCAACCTCTCCTCAACTGGCTCCTTACCCCCTGCAAATCAAATGTAGTCAAGTCTCCTTAAAGAAAACCCTTAAGTCTCATGTCCTCCTCTATCTTCTATCTTCTCTCTCTCCTCTCCATCACAACCAGACTTCTTGAAGAGCTGTCTAAATTTGCTGTCACCAGATTTTCAATGTACTCACACGATTGGACTCATCAAAACCTGGTTTCTGTCCTCTCAATGCTCCAGTCCAGTCAAATTGCTCTTGCTTCCTTGTTGATAACTCAGTGGACATTTCTCAGGCCTTCTATGACTTCTTAGCATGACCTCACAACACGGATGGCCACACACGCCATCTTGGAACCATCTACAAGAGCATTTCCCTGGTGGTCTTGGACTCCTGATTGCTTCCCTTCAGTGCTCTATGCCCAGTGCTCTTTCCCTGCTTGTCCCTTAAGTGTCAGCACTCCCAGGGCTCTGGTCCAGCCTCTTCCCTTCTCCCTTCCTTCCTCTCGGGCTAGTGTCATCCAACCCTCCACCCTCTAGTTTTCATACCACTGTGGACACAAAACCAAAAGTTTATATGAAACAATTATAGCTTCTTTGCCCTTTTGTCTTCCACAGAGCTGCCAAATTTGATAGGAAGGTTAATGATATTGCCAGAGGGTTATGTCATGGTCAGAAATAGTGCAATTTCGTGGCAGGAGAAGCAGAGATTCAGATTCAACCAACACTGATGGCAAATACCTATTGTGGGTTTGGGTTATGCCCACACGAATGTTAGTTTATTCAATATTCCCAACTACCCTTTGAGGTGTCTCGGCCCCTGTTTTGCAGATGGGGGAATAGAAGCTTTTGGAAATTAAATGACTTACCCAAGGTCACATAGCTAGTGAGTAAGCAACAGAGCTGGAATTGGAGCCCAGGTCTCTCATTTGTGATGAGGTTTCCCCTAAGTACTTGGCCATAACCAGTGCAGCCTTCGTGAGCCTGTAGAAAATTATCACCTTCATATGGAAAGAGTAGAGGGCAGTCTGCCTTTTATGGTTAGTGGAGAATTTTTAAAATCACATTTCGAAGACATATGGTTAAGTGTCTTGCTGTACAATAATCAGTGCTATGGAAAAATCATTCCAGTGCTAAGTGTTCCACATTTTTATAAAAGGCCAGACTTTCCCTCCAAACAAAACAAAGCTATGTGAACTATGGAATCAGCCTCTTTCCAGGTTGCCGTAATAGCAGTAGCAGAGGAAGTTGTTAGGAATTGTTGGAGACTGTTGTTATTTCAGCCAGAAAACAATCATACTTTAAAAATCCATACTTATTCTCAGTATTCTTTGGGAAATGAAGCAGCCCACGTTAGGTGGGCATATACTGTAGAGCAAACCCATCAAGAAGTGGAGGCCTAAGCCCACGTGCACCCCCTGAAAAGCAGGACCCCCGAGATGACTCCAAGGGGCTCACGTCTCTTGTGCCCCTGGTGAACATTTCAGAAGGAAGACACAGATACAGAGCAGCTTCCGTGAAGGCAGGGGCAGCAAGCAGGCAGCCTGAGATCTGACTGCCGGGCTCTGTGTTGTTTGACCTGTGGGTGCTTTTTTTAAGAAACTGACTTAGTTGTTGGAGATGTGGTCTGCTTCACAGGGCGTCTGGATTTCTGGCTTCTCTCAAGGTGAGGCGCTATTCTTTAGGAGCCGAGTACGGCCGTCCCCTCCGAGGGGCCAGCGCGCTCTGTTTTGTCTCAGACTCTAAATGCCAGTTCATTCTTTTATGTTACCTGCCTGGCTGCTATAGAAATTTGAGTTTTATGCTTCTGATGAAAAGGTTTTGAAATTCTGGGTTTCATAAAACTAGGAAGCAAGTGCTTTTGTGTCAGA
This sequence comes from Delphinus delphis, assembly GCF_949987515.2. Classification (NCBI taxonomy): domain Eukaryota; kingdom Metazoa; phylum Chordata; class Mammalia; order Artiodactyla; family Delphinidae; genus Delphinus; species Delphinus delphis. The sequence goes on from NC_082696.1 coordinate 16,469,403, forward strand.
ATTTAGGCTTCAGTTCAGCCTCATTTGTGTGTCCAGTGTCACCCCCCTTCCTTTTTATCTGTATTTATTGAATGACTTTTCTGCACCAGGCACAGGAGTTACTAGCAGTGAAGGTAACTTTGTCATCATCATCATCATCATTATCAGGTATTTCTGAGCACTTTCTCAGTGCAAGGACTGCAAGTTATCTAACAGTGAGTCAGGCTCTCGTATTATCATCATTTTACAGATGTGACACTGGAATTTGGTAACATGGTCAAGGTCACACAGCTCGTAAGTGGAGATGCCACAGTTTGGGTCTGGGACAGTCAGACGACTGAGCCCAAGCTCTTAACCCTTCATGTTGCTCATGGTTGAAGGGGGCTCACAGTGTAAGAGGAGCACCCCTCCTCACGGGCCTGCTCACCGGCGGGGCAGACGGGGCATTTCCCTCCGGTTGGTTTGATGTTATCAGTGTTTCCTCTCCTTGGTCAGAAATCCCTAGAAGAGGGACCAAGCCCAATGGACTTGTCTAACTTCTCTGCACGGAGTTGGGTCTTTCATAACTACTATGATTACTGAATCCTGTAGAGGTGCTGTGTGTGCAAGTCTGAGTGTATAGGGTATGTTTGTGTGTGTGTGTCTGTATGTGTGTGTGTGTTTCAACCAAAAGATGGAAAACTTTTAGGAGGCCTCTGAGGCACCATGAAACTTTGAAAATATTTCCCCTGGATTTGTTTTCTTCACATGCCCACCAGTTTCATCTAGCTGTTCTCCTAATGCAGCCTATTTTGCTGCGAGTGTCTGGAGAGGGATGGTACCCCTCTGTCTTTGTACTTCCACAGCTCAGCACCTGGGGAAAGGCAGCACCCTCTGTACATGCTCATCGAGTGAATGAAAGAAACCAACAGACGGAAGAGGGTGTAGTCAGACCCGAAGAAGGCTTGGCTGTCTCCGTGAGGTGCAGACAGAGCCAAGTGGAGACAAAGGCAGTATCTGAGTGTGCTTAAGAGAAGATTCTCAAGAGACCCATGAATGCCGGGTGTACCCTCACATCTGGGATTTTTTAGCTCCCACTGGAGTCTATAAATTCCAGTGTTTAGCTTTGTGGTTCAGTTGCCTCTTTGGAACCATAGTGCTGGCCATGTCATGTTTTCCTGCCGCTGTCCTTTAATTAATAAATACATTTTGGCAAAGGGAAGCTGTAGTTTCAGGTGGCTTTTAATTTTTTTTTTCATTTTTCTTATTTACGTTGAGGGATTGGTCAAAGAAGCCCATTAAATCACAATAATTGCTGAAAATTTCCTCAAAGTAAGCACTGGTTTTGAGCTGTGAAATGATCAGAAGGGCAAACAAACAAGCCAACAAAAAACAACTTCTGATCTTCCGATTTGAATAGCAAAAGAAGGATGATTTTTCCTTATAGACATGTCCAAAGTCAGCCACAAAATCAGGACTGTGTGGGGACAGACTCTTCTGGGCTCCCAGACTCTGGCCTCTTCCTGAGAAGTGGCCCTGAATGGGGACCCTTTTTATACTGTTGACCCTCAACAACAGAAAAATCTGCAGTTGGTCATCCAATGCGGGGAGAGAAAAAAGCCCAAGACTATATTATAAGGTCAGTTGGGAGACTGCTGAGTTGGGTCAGCTTTCTGCATTATTAAAGCCTTATAGATAGTGGTATAAACAGCTCAATTAGCAACCCCCCCACACACATATTCCTCCCACAGCCCATCAGAATAGCATCCCCTTCGTCTGCACAGAGCTCCGCGGATTAACATGTTTTCAAATATCCCCTCCTTACTTCATGCAATCCTCACAACCTGTTCCACAGACACGGCGGCCTGAGAAGTCACAGGACTGGCTCGAGGTTGTACAAGTGACTGTCCTAAGACTAGAAATCGAGCTTTCTGATTCCCAGTCTAGCACCTTTTGCTTCATCACTGGCTGTTAATTTCCAAATCGAGTGGAGATCTATTACCACCCACATCCCCTTGCCCCGTGTGTACTCTGGCATTAAGGAGATTGGTTGAAAGTAAGGGCTTGAGTGTTCCAAGTCAAGGGGAATGCTTTGGTAAGTCCGGGAGAGTCTGGTGAAAAACCTGCAAGCCAGCAAAAACGCTTTCAGACTGAAAGGGACTGTCTTTTTCATTTTTGGCTCCCAAGTGCCCAGCTCCACGCCTGGCACATAACGACCCTCAATAAAGGTTTGTTGATTTGAAACCTGTATGTTGAATCCATCTGTAAGACTGGATTAACCCAGAGGGCAACTTTTGGTGTCGACGGTACATAGGTTGTTTTTGCAAAATTCTTTCCTTAGCAGAAGGTCCTGCCTGAGCAAACTTTCCATTTCTAGAAATTTCTTTAGGGTAGGCTGATAGAGGAGGTTAGGCTTGCTCTGGAGAGGGGGCGGTATTTGCCTTTCTGGGCCCCTCCACTGGAGAGCACCGTGTTATGGTGACAGATCACTTACAAAGACTTAGCAAAGCTTAAGAAATACCTCGATAAGGGACATTTGCTACAAACATAAATACCTTTGTAGAAACATAATATACACCATGACCATGCAGCTAATGAATTTATGCCACATATATTATTTACAGCCATTCACTAAAGAAATCCAAACACTGTTAGGACAATAAGGCATCTGTGTGACCTAATTTTGCTATATTACTTAATTGTAGTTAAGTAATTAAGTTGTTCAATTACTTAATTTGTCATCATTTGGGGTGCTTTTTAATTGCTATTTCTCCATCAGCAAAAGAAAATGTGTCATTTGCAAGGAAAACATTCATTCAGATCACATGCGCTTGACCCAAGTGCAAAGAGCTTTGCTGTGGGTGTCATTTAAACTGTGGCTCTTTGGCCAGTCTTGTATGCTCCCTGCAGAAAGAACCTCAGGCCAGGCCATTGGGAGTATCTTCAGAAGGCTGGTGTCTCTGGGAAAGGACCGCAAAGGAGAAGTTCTACAGTGACCTTGGAAAAGCCTCCGCCTGTCTGCACAGAACGCCGGCCAGTGGAAGGCAAGCAGGCTGGGTTCCCCAACTCAGTGCTGCTCCCAAGGCACTGCCAAGCAAACGCCAAGAGCTTGACTTTTGAATGTGATGCTAAATGTCATTTACCAGTAACCTGTCTGTATGCAAGACTGAGCAGTGACAAACTGTGCTCCCAACATGGCCTCAGGCTGAGGTCATACATGGATTTTGCTTTACTGCCCAAGATCTGGGCATTTTTGCAAAAGCAGTGGCTCCTTCTATCTCTGCCTCACTGACATTATATTTGGACTGGTTCATAACCTTCAGAACTCTTAAAAGTCCCTCTAACGTAAATAAAAAGGAAATCACAGACCTGCCCCGTGAAATCCCCCTTCCCACCCGTCTTCATCTGTCAAATGTGCATAATGGAAAAATGATGTAGCCCTGGCTCTGGGCCAAAATAAACAATCGGGAAATACTGTGTAAACCCAGCTGCTGCACCGGAGGACAGAGTCCTCGCTTTATGACCTCCGAGATGGTTAACCATATGCAAAGTAACAAAACCTCACCACAGGCTTGCCATCTATTCTGCTGCTGGGCTGGTTTTGGCATTCCTTCCCTTGATCTAAGTAAATGCACACTCCACACCTACCAAAGCCCCCTTTCCCCAACAACCCGAGCTTGCTTGAACCTGGTCCAGCAGAGATTATGTGCAAGCGATGAATACAAATTGAATAACAACTAGAAGTTGGGCCAAATTTTACCGCTGGAAAAAAAAAAAAAGCATCATCAAAAGACAGGCACCAATTCTTCAGCTTCAGGGGAGTCAGGCCCTGCTGTTGGAAGAAGTGGTCTGTGTTAAAAACTGGGGTTTACGAATCTCAGGTTAGATTACATCCAGACATTTCCAGCACCCAAGGGATGAGGCATACTTTCTCAGGTGGCAGGTGTGATGAAAGTCACGGTCAGGTGGAGAGGGGCTGGGGCTTTGGCCAGCGCGAGGGAAGCACGGTGGGTACACATCCCTGGGCTGCTGCTGCAGAGCCCCACACCCTGCCGGCTGCTCCCCAAACCGTGTGAACACGATGCTTGTCACAGATACAGTAAACTCATTTCCTGAATTATATAGGGAGGCCACACAGTTCAAACACATGCGGCTCCCCTGCAGCTGCCTGAACCAGAAACGAATGTGTGTCACTGTGGCTCGCAGCAACGCGCTGGGCTGAACGGGCCACATTTGATTTGTCACTGGGATGATGGATGGTATGTTAAGACCAGCTTCTTGGAGGTAAGGCAATTAGGGGAGAAAAGAACAAAAAGCACTTCATGGCTGACTCGGAGCTTGGGGTTGGTAAAGTACACAGAGGGTTTTTTTCTTTTTTTTTGCAATCCTCAGATCTGGAAATATCAATAATTAAAAAATAAATCGAGTTCACTTTGAATTTCAAGAGAACCTTTACTCTCTGTGGCCAAGTGAAAGTAACATGATTTACTTTTTTTTTTAACGCCTGAAACTGCTAGGCTCCTTTGATGGAAGAGAATAAAGACTTTTTATAACGCTTCTACTCTGCTTTGAATTTTGGAAGCTGGAGCAAAACAGAAGGAACCAGAAAGAAAAAGTCATTGGCCTGTGTGGGGTGGGTCACGAGGGCGCATGAAGCCCAGGGCACTGGCCTCGTTTGGGAAGGCAGCAGGCACCCAGCCCTGCAAGGAGGCATGCATTTCCAGAGACGTTGCTCAGGCAACGTCCTAACCCCGTGGAATCTTGAGGTGAGGGCGGCCCAGCGGAGGAGCTTCTGGGTTCTTTCCTGGGTGAGCCAACTCCACAGCACTTACCCTCAGAATCTGCCCTGATTGCTGGGGGTGGGGAGTGGTGGTAATTAGTTACTATCTTGCTGTGGCCTCTGTTTGCTCATTCATTACCTCTGCATTGAGCAACTACTAAGCAGACTGACTTCAGGAAATAAAGGAACCGCTAAAGCTGAAAACACAGGCTCCCTGCTGGAGGAGAAAAAGTAAACAGTAAAGAGAGAAACAAATGTACAATACACCCGACAACTTCCCAGGAGATCTGAAAATCCCTGCTTCACTGCGGGCCAGGAAGGGCTCCCTCAGAGGGGAGCATCAGAGGACGGATGAGAAGGGGGGCCACCACCAAGGGGTGGGCGTTGAGGGCTACCTCTGGTGTCCTTCTGTAGGACCAACGAACACCTGGCTAGACGAATTTAATATGCAACAATTCACCTGGTGAGACGGGTGACCCCCGCAGTGACTGCCCTACAAGGGTCTGTGGCCAGGCCCCTGAACTTGCATTTCCGATTAGCACCCCAGGTGATTGTGATGTGGGATCTGTCCAACCCCACTCAGATCCTAAAGCTTAGGATGAAAAATGTCAGGGCTGGAAAGATGTCCCAGCTCATCTGTCCAGATACTCATGTGCTCTGAGTAATCGGGGCGAGGGGCACTCCAGTGCCCACAGGGTCAACTGGCCCAGCTCCCCCGCTTTCCCTGCTGCCCTGGTTCACTGCGTGGAGGGCCATTTGCTCCTCTTTCTTTCTCCCCAACTTTGGCCTCATGACCCAGATCATAAAAAAGCTGCTACTATATTTCTTTGAAAGTATAGCCCACCCAATTATACATGCGTGCTTTCCCCAACACAGCATTTTGCCATCAAAATACTGGCTTGATCGTGAGAATGGCAATAACAGAAGGATTTATTTTCACAGCAACAACTGAACCAAACATTTCTGTTTGAAAATATCTATTTCTGAAAAAAAAAAAACTTATTGGAAGACTTACTATGGCAATATTAATAAAATGTATTTGTTGGAAATACACTTTTTATTTGAAATCTTTATTGAGAAATGCACTTTGTTACTTTTTCTACTTTATTTGGAATCATATTATGGTGGCCCTTATCAATGACTGATGAGGGCATCCAGATCAAATGGATTTATCTGAACAAAAAAGATCGAGAGAAACACTGACCTGGTAGTTCTATCCAAATTTTTTTGGCATCTGACAATCTCATAAATTCTGCTTTTACTTTCTCTGCAAGATTCCTTTTTTCCCTCTTTCTCACAGTCTGTATATTGTTAGCAGGCCTAGGCTATTTGTCTCATACACACACACACACACACACACACACACACACGCACGCACATATCCCTTCTTTGACAACACACGCATGCATGCACGCACACATCCCTTCTTTGGCAGGGAAGAGGCCCTCTCCTGGAATCACACTGCATTGTCTGAGTCTAGCCCTGATGGTGTTAAAGACAACTGCTGACACCCACAGTCATTCTGGGCACACTACATATAGTCACATCTTTGTCTCAGTTTTTATGTTGCTCTGTTATTTTTTTCTCCAGGGTTTCATATACATCAAGCTACGTATCTACTTATGTATAGGGTCAAAATAAAGTCCTTGGGTAGTTTAAGGTTTAGCTTTGAATTTTAATTTTTGGAAAGGTCTTTTACAACTTAAAAATTCATTTTTTCGGGCTTCCCTGGTGGTGCAGTGGTTGAGAGTCCGCCTGCCAATGCAAGGGACACGGGTTCGTCCCCCGGTCCGGGAAGATCCCACGTGCCGCGGAGCGGCTGGGCCCGTGGGCCATGGCCGCTGAGCCTGCGCGTCCGGAGCCTGTGCTCCGCAACGGGAGAGGCCACAACAGTGAGAGGCCCGCGTACCGCAAAAAAAAAAAAAAAAAAAAAAAAAAAAAAATCATTTTTTCTGGTTATGATGTACATAATATATACATAACATACACATACACACTCACGTATACATACTTACACATGCAAATGTATAGATTTGGAAAAAAACTAAGTGATAAAATGACTTTAAATCAAGCCACATTTATTGTAGTAATATATATCCTAGTCTTTTTCTTGCTTATGTATATGAGTTGTAAAACAGACCTCTGCTATACTGTTTATTTAGTTTTATAATCTTTTAAAACTTAACTGATGACAAGCATTCGCCTATAGCATTAATTATTTCAAGTCCTATTTTGCAGTGTATTTTTATGTGCTTCATTTTATGGATGCCTTATAGGTCATAAGCGAGTTTGCGATTGTGGGATAACTGAGCTGTTTTTCAGTTTCTGTGACTAAATAATATGCGATGAACATCCATGTTCGTAAGGGATCATGTGCCTCTTTGCTTGTCTCCCTAAAATAACTGGTAACTTCAGGTATTGAGTGGTGCTCTTCCTCTGATAGCTGATAAGGTCTTGAATTCTGACAGTTCTAGGACACCATTTACTTCTCTTGTCAGAGATCCTGAAATTTGTGTAATGCAATTTTCCTAAATTTTAAGACGTTAAATTTACACAACGTCCATCTAACTATAACCTAACTTACTAACTGTAAAATGCACAGGGCTTTTTGAAGATCTTGTATGTACTGTCTGTGAGAATAGGAAGTACTTAAGCATAGCACTTAATATGGGAGTACGGTTGCTTGAAAACATTTAGTGCACAAGAAATTCTTAGTAAATTTCACCATATGATGAGTAAATAGTTCCTCATTCTTGGATTCTATAAACTGGGTACTCAGAATCTAGTTTGATCTTTTTTATCATTCGTTCTAGATAAATTTTCTTCAGCAGAACATAGCCTACTTCATTTTCATCGTTGTTGTTTTAGTATTATATTTATCACAGCGATCAGTATCCAAAGTCTTTGAATGAAGTAGCTGTTCATGGAAGCCAAATATGTAGATAAGTGAGATATTTAACCTCTTGCCCAGGCATTAAGAAGTTAGGTTAATAAGAGGTGCTACTCAAAATAACCATTCCCAAGTCAGGAAAGTGTGAAATGTAGTTCCAAGGATGCTGTCAATTCCACCGAGAGAGTTTCCAATGTTAAGTTAAAATTAAATTTACTTTATCTGGGTAACTTATAGCACCCTGGTAGTACCAGGTCTTAGGAGGATGTAAATTAACAGCTTTATCTCCTTCTCCTTCTCCCCCTGTTAGACATCAGATTTTTTTTTTTTGCGTTACGCGGGCCTCTCACTGTTGTGGCCTCTCCCGTTGCGGAGCACAGGCTCTGGACGCGCAGGCTCAGCGGCCATGGCTCACGGGCCCAGCCGCTCCGCGGCATGTAGGATCTTCCCGGACCTGGGCACGAACCCGTGTCCCCTGCATTGGCAGGCGGACTCTCAACCACTGCGCCACCAGGGAAGCCCTAGATATCAGATTTTTAACTGCATGCTCTATAAGACAGTGTGTACGTCTAAAACGTCCACTTTGCTTTTGCTTTAAGCAAAATCCTAAGAACAGTGAGATGAAATTGCCTCCTGTCCATTTGTATGGAGGAGATCCATTTGTTTACTTAAGGAAGGCCTGATATTGACAGGCTAATACCAGTGGGTACCAAGACCATCTGAAGGGAAAATGCCTGGGTGCCATGGCTACTACTTTGAAGAACAGTAATAGATGTTTGCTATGAATATTTAAATACGGTAAAAATGTTAGACAGTAAAATTTACATTAATTGGAGAAGAAAAAGATAAAATTTTTTCACAATATATTTTTGAAAGGTTTGGTTGTGATATAACTTGTCTTTGTAACTAGAACTCGCCTATGAAAGATGGTCGGCAACAGAAGTTACAGGTTTCCAAGAGAAGATATTTAAATGATTAATTGCCTTTGGGCAGAAGTTACCATTAGAAAGAGATGGTGGGGGAGAAGTATTTTTATTGAGGTAGAATAGAAATGTAAACTTCTTCTGATGAGAAAGATTAAGTTCTTTCATTCTGACAACTGAAAGAGAAAAAGGGAGGAACACTGACCTGTGTTAGGTAGTTAGTGGCTATAAATGAAGGCGTCAGGGGTGATGTCTTGAGCTGAACTTTCCTGGCTAATGGCTGTGAGAAGCTGCAGAAACCTGTGAGGTTTGGTCGAAGGGAGACAGAGGACAGATTGCCCAGGAAGGGTTTGGATGTGGCACGAGCTTGAAATTGTGTAGTTGTGCACCAGATTTCCTCTTCGGCATGATTGGGGCTGAGGGGAAAACTAAAAAGAATCCACCAATGCTGGAAAGACCATACTGGTGCATTAGAAGCAGCCAAGAAGGAGGTGCTAATGGTTCCAAAAATTGTGCATAGGTATCATTAGGTTCTATCAGGATTGGTTCACTTTAGAAACTGCTTTAGAGACAGGTGGAGGAGGTGACAGGAGAAAAGAATAATTTGAATGACATGCAAGACATTGAAAAAAAAATCTGTTCAAAGAATGGAAAATCAAAAAAATAACAATAAAAAAATAAAGGGGCTTCCCTGGTGGCGCAGTGGTTGAGAGTCCGCCTGCCGATGCAGGGGACATGGGTTCGTGCCCCTGTCTGGGAAGATCCCACGTGCCGCGGAGCGGCTGGGCCCGTGAGCCATGGCTGCTGAGCCTCCGTGTCCGGAGCCTGTGCTCCGCAATGGGAGAGGCCACAACACTGAGAGGCCCGCGTACCGCAAAAAAAAAAATCAAAGATGTTTGAAGGAGAAAAATCAACAAACAGAAAAGCTGTAACCCATTACATTTTAGTTTTATTGGGGCATGAAATGAAGCTTCATGATATTCTAAAAACAACAACTTAAATGCAAAAAAATGAATAAATGAATTAGCATTAAATCCGTACCATATTTTTACCTCATTTTGATATAATAATAGAAACTGGTGAGTTATGTCACAGTCCTCTTCTTAAACCGTACACAGAGAAACATTTAAAAAATTTCAAATGGTTCCTACATTCTAGCAAAACCAGGCATAGACAGGCTGGTTCATTTATGACTTTCCAGTAACATTTCCCTCTAATGGCTTTTACCAAATGATTCATTCACTCAGTCTGTGCTGAGGTAACCTCCTGGCCGCACTGTTTGCAGTTCTCACAGCTCAGACTCTAAGGGCCTGAGTCTCTTCACTAATGTGTCTAGTGAGTTTCTGTGAGGGTTGAGAGTTCTCATGCAGACAAACTAGGAGTCCCGGGTTCATTTGTAAAATGTCCCACTTTCACTGTCATTTCTCTTTGGAGAAAAGAGAAAATCGCGGACACTTTTGACCCACTGAATATTGTAAAGTGGCAAAGTTTCCATACCTTTGCAAAAGGCTGAGTATTTCAAATCTTTGCTGGCTCCGCGGTTCTGATTCACTTTTCTCTTGTCTTTACTGCCTTACTTCCTCTTAGATTACAAGATGAATCTACTAAAAGTCACCTAAAATATCAGGATTTTAAAGTAAGCCCTGTATGGATTCATTAGCTTTCCCATTAGGTATTGGCGTCGCCTCTGGCCCCAGCAGTATCTAGAATTGCAAGAGGTTGTAAAGACAGTGCTAGTATGTCTATGACCTTCTTTAGCTATGAGCTCAAGGTGGCGATGGGGTTGAAGATCAATGATTGTAGAACATGCTAACAGGAATTAGCAGGTACTCCTTAACAACTTTACACAATTTCTACCAAAAAAGATTCTAATTCAATGCTACTCAACTTAATCATCAGTTCTTGGGTTTTACTTGAGACAAGAAAATGAAGGCCTGACTTGCAGGAAGTGAAAGTGAGGGAAAGCTCTTTGGCTTTTCTTTGGGTAGATTTAATCTCACGCTCTTTTTCTGAATGTTGCAAAACACTCTGTAGCATAAGAACTTCTCTTTCTCGCCTTCCTTTTTTTTTTTTTTTTTTTTTGCGGTACGCAGGCCTCTCACTGCTGTGGCCCCTCCCGCCGCGGAGCACAGGCTCCGGACGCGCAGGCCCAGCGGCCATGGCCCACGGGCCCAGCCGCTCCGCGGCACGTGGGATCCTCCCGGACCGGGGCGGGGGGTGGGGGGGGTGGGGAAACAGTCCACAAATGATAAATGCTTAAGAGGTTGCGGAAAAAGGGAACCCTCCTACACTGTTGGTGAGAATGTAAACTGGTGCAGACACTATGGAAAACACGTTCCTCAGAAAACTAAAAATAGAATTACCACATGATCCAGCAATCCGACTCCTGGGCATATATTTGGAGAAAACTATAATTTGAAAAGATACATATACCCCAATGTTCACAGCAGCACTATTTACAATAGCCAAGAAATGAAAACAACCTAGATGTTCATCAACACATGACAGATGAATGGATAAAGAAGATGTGGTATATATATACAATGGAATAAAAACTCAGCCATAAAAGAGAATGAAATAATACCATTTGTAGCAACATGGATGGACCTAGAGATTATCATACTAAGTGATGTCAGACAGAAAAAGACGAATGATACCTTTTTTTTTTTTTTTTTTCCGGTACGTGGGCCTCTCACTGTTGTGGCCTCTCCCGTTGCAGAGCACAGGCTCTGGACGCGCAGGCTCAGCGGCCATGGCTCACGGGCTCAGCCGCTCCGCCACGGCATATGGGATACTCCCGGACCAGGGCACAAACTCGTGTCCCCTGCATCGGCAGGTGGACTCTCAACCACTGCACCACCAGGGAAGCCTCGAATGACACCTTTTATATGTGGAATCTAAAATATGATACAAATGGACTTTTTTATACAACAGAAACAGAATCACAGACACAGAAAACAAACATGTGGTTACCAAGGGGAAAAGGGGGAGAGATAAATTAGGAGTTTGGCATTAGCAGATATGAATTACTATATATAAAACAGATAAACAACAAGGTCCTACTGTTTGGCACAAGGAAATATATTCAATATCTTGTAATAACCAACAATGAAAAAGAATCTGAAAAATAATATATATAAACCGAATCACTTTGCTGTACAGCAGAAAAATAACACAACATGGTAAATCTACTATAGTGCAATTTAAAAAATTAAATTAACTCATTCTACGAGGCCACCATCACCCTGATACCAAAATCAGACAAAGATGTCACAAAGAAAGAAAACTACAAACAAAACACCAAAAAGGAAAACTACAGACCAACATCACTGATGAACACAGATGCAAAAATCCTCAACAAAATACTAGCAAACAGAATCCAACAGCACATTAAAAGGATCATATACCATGATCAAGTGGGGTTTATTCCAGGAATGCAAGGATTCTTCAATATATGCAAATCAATCAATGTGATACACCATATTAACAAATTGAAGGAGAAGAACCATATGACCATCTCAATAGATGCAGAGAAAGCTTTCGACAAAATTCAACACCCATTTATGATAAAAAACCCTCCAGAAAGTAGGCATACAGGGAACTTACCTCAACATAATAAAGGCCATATATGACAAACCCACAGCCAACATCATCCTCAATGGTGAAAAACTGAAACCATTTCCATTAAGATCAGGAACAAGACAAGGCTGCCCACTCTCACCACTGTTATTCAACATAGTTTTGGAAGCTTTAGCCACAGCAAGCAGAGAAGAAAGCGAAATAAAAGGAATCCAAATTGGAAAAGAAGAAGTAAAGCTGTCACTGCTTACAGATGACATGATACTATACATAAAGAATCCTAAAGACGCTACCAGAAAACTACTAGAGCTAATCAATGAATTTGGTAAAGTTGCAGGATACAAAATTAATGCACAGAAATCTCTTGCATTCCTATACACTAATGATGAAAAATCTGAAAGTGAAATTAAGAAAACACTCCCATTTACCACTGCAACAAAAAGAATAAAATACCTAGGGATAAACCTACCTAAGGAAACAAAAGACCTGTATGCAGAAAATTATAAGACACAAATGAAAGAAATTAAAGATGATACAAATAGGTGGAGAGATATACCATGTTCTTGGATTGGAAGAATCAACATTGGGAAAATGACTATACTACCCAAAGCAATCTACAGATTCAATGCAATCCCTATCAATCTACCATGGACATTTTTCACAGAACTAGAACAAAAAATTTCACAATTTGTATGGAAGCACAAAAGACCCCGAATAGCCAGAGCAATCTTGAGAAAGAAAAACGGAGCTGGAGGAATCAGGCTCCCAGACTTGACTATACTACAAAGCTACAATAATCAAGACAGTATGGTACTGGGACAAAAGCAGAAATATAGATCAATGGAACAGGATAGAAAGCCCAGAGATACACCCACCCACATAAGGTCACCTTATCTTTGATAAAGGAGGCAAGAATATACAATGGAGAAAAGACAGCCTTTTCAATAGTGAGGCTGGGAAAACTGGACAGCTACATGTAAAAGAATGAAATTAGAACACTCCCTAACACCATACACAAGAATAAACTCAAAATGGATTAAAGACCTAAATGTAAGGCCAGACACTATCAAATTCTTACAGTAAAACATAGGCAGAACACTCTGAAATAAATCACAGCAAGATCCTTTTTGACCCAGCTCCTAGAGAAATGGAAATATAAAAAAAAAATAAACAAATGGGACCTAATGAAACTTAAAAGCTTTTGCACAGCAAAGGAAAACATAAAGAAGACGAAAAGACAACCTTCAGAATGCAAGAAAATATTCGCAAATGAAGCAACTGACAAAGGATTAATCTCTAAAATTTACAAGCAGCTCATGCAGCTCAATATCAAAAAAACAAACAACCCAATCCAAAAATGAGCAGAAGACCTTAATAGACATTTCTCCAAATAAGATATACAGATTGCCAACAAACACATGAAAGGATGCTCAACATCATTAATCAGTAGAGAAATGCAAATCAAAACTACAATGAGATATCATCTCACACCAGTCAGAATGGCCATCATCAAAAAATCTACAAACAATAAATGCTGGAGAGGGTGTGGAGAAAAGGGAACCCTCTTGCACTGTTGGTGGGAATGTAAATTGATGCAGCCACTGTGGAGAACAGTATGGAGGTTCCTTAAAAAAATAAAAATAGAACTACCATATGACCCAGCAAACCCACTACTGGGCATATACCCTGAGAAAACCATAATTCAATAAGAGTCATGTACCCCTATGTTCACTGCAGCTCTGTTTACAATAGCCAGGACATGGAAGCAACCTAAGTGCCCATCATCAGATGAATGGATAAAGGAGATGTGGCACATATATATAATGGAATATTACTCAGCCATAATAAGAAACAAAATTGAGTTATTTGTAGTGAGATGGATGGATCTAGAGTCTGTCATACAGAGTGAAATAACTCAGAAAGAGAAAAACAAATACCGTATGCTAACACATATATGGAATCTAAAAAAAAAAAAATGCTCATGAAGAACCTAGGGGCAAGATGCGAATAAAGACACGGACCTACTAGACAATGGACCTGAGGACACGGGGAGGGGGAAGGGTAAGCTGGGACAAAGTGAGAGAGTGGTAGTGTATATATGGACATATATACACTACCAAATGTAAAATAGATAGCTAGCGGGAAGCAGTCGCATAGCACAGGGAGATCAGCTCGGTGCTTTGTGACCAGCTAGAAGGGTGGGATAGGAAGGGCGGGAGGGAGGGAGACGCAAGAGGGAAGAGATATGGGGATATATGTATATGTATAGCTGATTCACTTTGTTATAAAGCAGAAACTAACACACCATTGTAAAGCAGTTATACTCCAATAATAATGTTAAAAAAATTAAATTGATTTCCCTACTTGGTAACCATATTTATTTCTGATAGATTGTATATTTTGATAAATAAATTTAAAAATAAATGTTACTGAAGGTTGACTCACTATAATTTTAACAGTGAATACATCATGGAATATTTTCCTATCTAAGCAACCAGAATAATGATGATAGGATCCAAAAAAGATCTTAAAGAAGTGCTCATTGGGAATTCCTTAGCTGTCCAGTGGTTAGGACTCCCAGCTTCCACTGCACGGGTTTGATCCCTGATTGGGGAACTAAGATCCCGTGTGCCACATGGCACGGCCAAAAAAAAAAAAAAAAACTTAAAAAAAGAAGTGCTCATTAATGACCTTTTTGTTATATGTGATAAATCATGTACTCTAAGAATTTTTAAGACTTCAACAGACATTTGCAGCAACTAGACTGGAAAAGATTCCCATTTTTGCTTTTGCTATTTTAGAAAAATAAGTGATTTTCCTTAGATTGTTTGCTTTCTTAAATTCCATTCCCCGATTCATTAAAATCCTTCTGAAAGCCAAAGTTGTTGACACGACTGAAACAAACGACTTCACTGTTCACCAGATTGAGGCTTTGCGAGCACTTTATTAAAGCAGTCATTTCTGGTGATTTCAACTAATAAAGAATTTCTCCCAGAAAAAAAACAGAACAAAGTAACATATCTAACAGAACAGTGAACATCATCTCAACAGAATTTCTAAGCTTTCCAGAAACACTGGGTTCTAAGAATTTAGCAGAAAAAAATTACCTAGAATCATAGGTTTTATTAACTACCCCATCTCCCTCAGAGCTTTATGTTTTTGGTTTTGCTCTTTACATGGAGAGGCAGTAAAGTGGCCAAGAGCAAGGGGTATTGAAAACCCAGGCCAGAGTTTGAGTGTTGGCTCTGTGGATGACCAGCTCATTGACCTAGGAAATCCTCTCTAACTTATCAATTTCCTTATCTGTAAAATTGAGATAATAAGAGTATCTATCTCATAGGAATGTTATTAGGATGAAATGAAATCATATAACTAAAGGATTAAAAAGTGCCTAGGAGACATTTCTCCAAAGATGACATACAGATGGCCAGTAGGCACATGAAAAGATGTTCGTCATCACTAATTATTAGAGAAATGCAAATCAAAACTACAATGAGGTATCACCTCACACTGGTCAGAATGGCCATCATTAAAAAGTCTACAAGTAACAAATGCTGAAGAGGGTGTGAAGAAAAGGGAACCCTCCTACACTGTTGGTGGGAATGTAAGTTGGTGCAGCCACTATGGAAAACAGTATGAAGGTTCCTCAGAAAACTAAAAATAGAATTATCATATGATCTAGTTATCCTACCCCTGGGCATATATCCAGACAAAACCCTAATCCAAAAAGATACATGCACTCCTATGTTCATAGCAGCACTATTCACAATAGCCAAAACATGGAAACAACCTAAATGACAGATGAATGGATAAAGAAGATGTGGTACATATATACAATGGAATATTACTCAGCCATAAAAAACCCCAAAATAATGCCATTTGCAGCAACAGAGATAGAACTAGAGATCATCATACTAAGTGAAGTAAGTCAGAAAGAAAAAGACAAATACCATATGATATCACTTACGTGGAATCTAAAATATGGCACAAATGAACCTATCTACAAAACAGAAACAGACTCATAGACATAGAGATCAGACTTGTGGCTGCCAACGGGGAGGCGGGGAGAGAGAGGGATGGACTGGGAATTTGGAGTTGGTAGATGCAAACTATTACATTTAGAATGGATAAACAACAAAGTCCTACTGTATAGCACAGGGCACTATATCCAGTCTCCTGGGATAAACCATAATGGAAAAGAATATTAAAAAAGAATGTATATATCTGTTAAACTGAGTCACTTTGCTGTACAGCAGAGATTGATACAACATTGTAAATCAACTATACTTCAAAAAAAAAAAAAAAGTTCCGGGCTTCCGTGGTGGCGCAGTGGTTGACAGTCCGCCTGCCAGGTTCGTGCCCCTTCCGGGTTCGTGCCCTGGGCCGGGAAGATCCCACATGCCATGGAGCGGCTAGGCCCATGAGCCATGGCCGCTGAGCCTGTGTGTCTGGAGCCTGTGCTCCGCAATGGGAGAGGCCACAACAGTGAGAGGCCCGCGTACTGCAAAAAAAAAAAGGAATCCGCCTGCCAATGCAAGGGACACGGGTTCGAGCCCTGGTCCGGGAAGATCCCACATGTCGCACAGCAACGAAGCCCATGCACCACAACTACTGAGCCTGTACTCTAGAGCCTGCAAACCACAACTACTGAGCCCACGCGCCACAACTACTGAAGCCTGTGCGCCTAGAGCTTGTGCTCCGCAACAAAAGAAGCCACCGCATTGAGAAGCCCGCGCACCACAACAAAGAGTAGCGCACGCTCGCCGCAACTAGAGAAAGCCCCTGCACAGCGACAAAGACCCAACGCAGCCGAAAAAAAGCTTCCTAGGACACAATAAATTCCCAAACAGTTGTTCACTGTAACAAGAACAATGGTGATGGTGGTGATGATGATTACTATTATTATCTTTCTCAAAATCTGTTCTCTCGGAACAACAGTATTCGGCTACTAAAACAGAAAAATGCTAATCTTCCCAGTTGAAACAGAAGAATTTAAGTTTAAATTTAAATGAAACTTAGCAGATATACTTCCTGCAATTACACACATCAAAACTTCAAGATGCACTTCTTCAAAAGTTTAAGACCTGGTGGTCAATGAAAGTAAAGATTCATATCCTATAGAGTATTCATGCACAGTTATAGATAGACTTTCCCCACCTACATATTAACTAGCTTTATAAATTTCTCAGTGTGCCTTTTGCTTACTAATGCCACACAATCTAGAATTGATTCTATAATGCTGTAAATGTCAAAAATTTATTTTGGATATTTCATGTCTTTTTCTCTCCCCAGAGTTCCATTTGGGTAGGACTATCTCTTTTCTCCCCATTTTCTCTTCTGTTGCATTTTGCCTGGGCTGGGAAAATAACAAACTTTAAAAAAAATATTTCATGACTGCAGCATCTGAAATGCTTTAAAAGAAGAATAAAAGTAATATTTTGTTAGAAACTCATCCCCAACCCATCATTATAATAGTGGGCAGTCTAGGGAAATACAATAAAATGCTCAAGATAGAAAGGACAAAACATGGCCCTGTTGAGATCTGGAGTTATGCCATTCAACCCTCTGCCCAATTCCCTGGGTTATGTAATTTGGCCAAAACCAATTCAGACTTGCTTTCTTTCGGCATGACATGCTATTTAACTGAATAATAAAACACGAAGAGAATCAATTTGAGTTGGTGGGTCAAAAGACCCAACAATACCCATGAATTGGTGTTAAGAAAATCAGGTCCAGTCCCAGGACTTCTTCTGTTCTGCGTTGACTTTCCCATTTTTTTCCAGAATAAAAACCACTACTTGGTGGAAGACCCCAAAAGGTGCACGTGGGCTGCCTAACCCTCGAGGTCTTTTCTGGTCAGCTGCGTCCCACAGGGCTGACCAAGGGTTGCTGAGGGCAGTTTTGGAGTTCTCTCCTCTTGAACGTAGGTGTTTCTGAATGAATATGGCTGGGCGAGACCTATAGCTCAATGTGAAACTGAGAGTTCTCAGCTCGTGGCATCCATATTCCACCACGGAGTCTTCTGGTCTCTGTCGGGCTGTGGCCCTCACCCTTACTACCCACTCACAACACTGTTGTCTTCCTGCGCTGCCTAGCTGATCTGTCTCTACACTGCAGCCACCTGACATGCCCAGGGCTTGGGTTCCTTGTGCCTCGTGTCCCAGCCACCATCCTAGCTGGGCTGAACTGCCTGCCCAGGTGTTGCCCTGACTCTGGTTCCTTGACCAGTCTGGTTCCTGACTCTCAACATTTTTGTACAATTAATCATTACTTTTATAAAAAACTCAGAATCAATTTGTAGCAACCAGAGGTGTGATGATTATGGCTAATACATATCCAAAGAAAAGTCCATGGCTTTTATTTTTGCCCCTTAATTTTGAAGCAGTTTTGAAAAGCGACTTTGAAAAATATCAACAAAATCTAAACTTCACTCCTGAATAACACTAGTGTTTACCTCTCAGAAAGGATCACCGTCAGTCAAGAGGAAAAGTAAACAGGCACATGTCATCTTAACGTTCCTTTAGAATCGTGCTAAGGAACGCCAGGGAGGGTGACTGGAATTTGGAGTGTCTACACCTACCAAACTTCATCAATCAATGACCTCAAGATATCACAGCATGAAGACTTTATTAGGTGCCACCTGTAATCACTCAATTAAAAACAAATAAAGGATGCGTATTTAAACTTCAGTCCCTGACATGAAAATAATGACACAGTTCACATCTGGTTTGGCTAAACCATGATACCGACATTTACCCTTCGTACTACGATGACTTGTGGGGAGGAAGGTGAGTCAGCTACTGCAGAATAAAGTCAATTTGTTTTCAGACTAAGGATGGTCACACTGCAATAGAAAAGATCTATGAGCTAACTTCGTGTAATTAAACCATCTTAAAATTTGTATGGTTGACCCAAATAGTCAAGTATTCAAGCCTAGGAAGCCAATTCCTGCCCTTTTGGTGTTTATACCATAGTTCTTAAAGCAAGATAAAAATTTCAAGACTATTGAAGAGTTAAGTACAGAATTACAGAATTTTAGTATTTCAGAGTTAGAAACCTTTACACAATTTCAGAGCTCCAATATATCCGCAGAAAGAGCTGTGTGTGTGTGTGTGTGTGTGTGTATGTATGTGTATGTATGTTGTGTGTGTGTGTGTGTGTGTGTGTGTGTGTGTGTGTGTGTGTGTGCGCGGCTGACAATTTAATGAACTCCGAAGGAGAGATGCTGATAATAGACTGAACATCTTTAGGGAGTAAGGCTGATGAAGTGACAAAAAGTTGGGCCCTGGATTCCATCTACATGAATCTTTATTTATTCCATCTCCATGAATCTTTATTTATGATGCTCTTTATTTGTCCCTTCCCGGTCAATGTTGCTTCATGTGCACAAAAGAACATGGAAGAGAGAAAGGATAAAAGTTCTGTTCAATCCCAGCAATGCCATAGTGATCTAGTGGGTACTGTTTCTGCTTTCACATATAAATTTTATGTGACTATTCAATTATTTTCTGAAAATTAATAATCCCTTTCCAAAATTTAAAATTCTATGTGCTTATTATATATTAGTTGGGAAATAAAGAAAAAAAAGTCACTAGAAATCCCACCACCCAGAGATATGAATAATGACCATGAACACTTTGAGTTATTCCAATTTAATTGTATTCCTGTGTTTATATAGTTTTTCTAATAACATTGGTATCACATTGTAAATACTGTTGGCTATCCTTTTCCCTTGCACTTCATGTCCAATCACACTTTGAGAAATCACCTATGTCATTAAATGTTTTCAAAAGCATGTTTAAAGTATGCAATTCAATGAGTTTTGATAGCTACATATACATGTGAAGCCACTGCCACAAATAAGACACAGGATACTTCTGTTAGTCTCCCAGCTATGACACCCTGAAGGTTCTTAATATGTATTATTAAATTTCACTTAATATTTATTATTAAGTTACTTTTTACCCCCGTTTGTACTAATTTGTCCTTCTAAAATGCCATTTCTCTACAAAATCCCCATCATCAGGGACTCTCTCATTCTGCTAGAGTTTGTCCATTAACAGATGTATTAATAGAAAATAAGGTGTCATTTTAATGTGCATTTCTTAAATTATTAGTGAGGCTGGGCTTATTTTTAATATATTTATTGGCCACTTGTATTGTTCTCCACTTTTTTCTGTTGGTGTCTTTCTTATGGATTTATAAAAATTCTTTATATATTAATGGTAAGATATTAACCATACTATACCTTATCATTGCTGGAAAAAATATTTTTGCCAACTAAGTGTTTTAGACATGCTTACTTTAAAGTTTTAAGTAAGCATATATATTCTTTATTCTCTTTGTATGTATATATGTGTTTTGTTGCTTTTATACTTAGTAAACCCTTAGCAATACCCCACCACCACAAAAATAGCCACCGATTTTTCTTCTATTTCTTTTTCCATTAAACAAAATAACTCTTTAGAACAATCTGGAACTTATTAAGGCTCATGTTATAACGTGAGATTCTATTTTTTTCTCTGAACGTTTAGCCAACTATTTGACACCTTTATTTACTCCTTCTTTGTAATGGTCTCTACATTTGACACCACAACACTTTTTACACTGGCATGTATTTCTTTTCCACTGACTTGTCTGTCAGAGCTTGTGCCTTTACATCGTCATACTAAACCCAGGAACTTTCTAATATTTTAGAGTCTTGTAGGGCAAATGTCCTCTCATTTCCTTAAAAAAGAAAATCACTAACCATCTCACATGTTTATTTTTCCAGATAAGCTTGAGAATCACTTAAAAAAATTCTCTTCGAATTATATGCTAATTTAAGAAAAATGACACATTTACAGTATTTTACATTTTCAGGCACAAACATGGATTACCTTCCTGTTTTGCATTTGTGGTGGTTGTTTTTCCCCAAGTAAAGTTTGGTGCTCACACTTCAAGTAGAAATTCTGGGGTCTCTCAAGGGCTAGAACTATTGATGAAAAATTTTGAGCTCACGTGAAGCATACTACACACCAGTGGCCAAGGGGTGGGAGAAGCACAAAAGATTAAATTTCACCAAGCCAAGAGGATTTTTACGTTTTGAAATGCTCCGTAAATGGTTATGAAAATGTTTCCCTGACTCTGACTAATAAGCTTTGGTGTTAAAATCCTAGTTCTAGCACATTACAGAAATAAGGGTTATGATCACAGTACCATCCTGTACCTATTCCTTAATTCTTCTTAAAACTCTATGTTAATTTGGCATTAGCAACAACTAGTAAAATATGCCGAAGTATTAGCACCATTCTTTTTTCCACTAGGTTACTTACTCCACTTTACAGATATGTGGGAACACAGCCAGGCTTCAATTTGCATCTGAGATGGGGTGTTTTGAATTTTTACTCTTGGTTTATAATACAGATAAACGGGAAGAACAAGTGGGAATGTGCCGCAGGATGTGGTCAGTCAATTTCATGTGCCCTCAACATCTGCATCAGAAAACAACTCTAACTATTGACTTCAAAGGTGATTTTCAAAATAGTGCAGAAGGAAAATAATTCCTCCTTTATTCCCGACAGAGATGCTTCCTTAAAGTTAAGCTGCCCAGATCAGTAGGCACTAAATGGGCAGTTCCACTACGACAGGAAAAGCTGCAGCCCACAGACAACTCAGGCCACACACCACTACGGAGCATGCCAGCGAATACTGGAACTCAGCACTATGACAAATGGACTTTGGAACCATTGTGTTGGTCTCTCCTTTGAAACTCAAAGACGGGACTGCATGAACACTTGTTGAAAACACTGCCCTATGAGAGACTGAAAATGAGGAATCAAATGAGGTGGTTTGAAAAGGGCCCTGGAAACTGCATTTGTGCAGGAGTACATTGTCTCCATTAATCTTCTAAACAGCTCGGTTACCATCCTCTTCTTTCCGATGAGGAAACTGAAGTTCAGAGAGGTTAAGAAACGTGCCCAGGGTTAAACAGCTGCTACGAATTAGAGCTGATTTCAAACCCAAGTCTACTGGCTCCAAAGCCCATGACTGTGACCTGTGTCTATACTGCTTTCCCATCTCAGGAAAGGAGAAGCAAACCTTGTTAACAGAAGAAACCCTGGGAATTCCCTGGCGGTCCAGTGGTTAGGACTCAGTGCTTTCACTGTCAAGGGCCTGGGTTCAATCCCTGGTTGGAGAACTAACACCCTAAAAGCCACGTGGTATGGCGCATATATATATATAGTATATGAAGCCTTTTGTGAAAGAGCAGCTGTTAGCTTCCTAACAGACTGTTGAGGACAAGGTGAAGTGAACCAGGCTCCTAGAAGCTCAGCTAATCCCTCGGCCTGCTATAGGGAAGTGGAGGCCCCAGCCCTGGTCAGTAGACTGGCTGAGGGTCCAACCTGCAACCCTCACCAAGTGTGGCCTGCACAACCCAACCAAAAAGCCTGAGCCTCCTTTTGTTCAACTTCCGGGATAGGGCTGCAGCCATTACTGCTCCCCCATAGATTCTGTCCACCAAGTAAAATTCCAAGCTCCATAACTAGGGTTGCAATGAGGCACTCCAGGCACATGCACGTTCGAAGTGTGCTGAAGCTCTGTATGGATTTAAGAGGAAAATCTCTTTCCAATTCTCTATTGAATATTTCTTGACTGTAGCCTGCAGGAAACAATAGTAATTGAGAGACATATGTCTGGCACCCAGCAATCTGGAATCTGTGCTCTCTATGGGGAGCTGGGAAAATTTCCACAGTGCTCCCAAACAGATTTTCTGGGGGATGGTTCTCTTTAGTTATAACTGAAATGACTTCAAGCTTCTAAACTTGGGTGACTGACAAAATGGTGGTGCTGTAGGGCAATCTATCTCCCTTTAAATAAATAAAACACGAAATTTCACAAAGGTGATTAAAGCAAGCAGAGAACCCGAAGGGGCTGCTCTGCTCCTAAAGACCCTGCTACTTCCTCTTGGAGATTCTGGTTGACTTCAAGCTCAGTCTTTCAATCTCAGGAGAGAGATGCTCAGTGTGGGAGGTGGCGACACTGCACTGGAATCATCTGGGGCTTCCCGGGCTGGCACCTCCTGGCACCTTGTCCCCGGGTGGACAAGAGAGTCAGCATGTCCATCACGGGGAGGGGTTCCCCTGGGGACGCTTATCCCACCAAGAAGCCACTTTCCTGAGAGTTCTTCCTGAGCCCAGCAAGGTCAGGCACATAACAGGTGCTCAAAAACATGCTTGTGACACTGAATTGAGTTTGTTCACCAAATAAATCCCTTTTCCTTATTCCTCTATAGTGCTGCATCTTTAGTAAAAAAAAAAAAAAAAAAAAAAAAACAAAAAACACTAAAAAATGAAGAGAAACTTATGGGAAAATAAGGAACATAAAAGCAACCCACAAAAGAGACCAGCTTCATATAAAAAAGATGAACTTCAAATACATAGATTTCTGAGCCCAAAATAAATAATGATAGCCTTCAACAAGCAGAAAATCCTGTCCACACATCCACGCTTGATAAAGACTTTGTCCTCAGAACCTCAGAACTCCTAAATCTCTCTGAATCTGAAAACAGTACCAGATTAGTTACACCCCCTCATAAAGAATGATACTTACCAATTTACAGAATTGGGCACACTGTTGATGAGACACTGATTATCTCAGCAATGTGTGCTCTCTACGGGGTAAGATTGATTATTTCAGCAATGTGTGCTCACTACGGGGTAAGATTCTTTTCCATTTTGTAAAACAAAACAAAGCAAAACAAAACACTAAGCCTTTGATGCTGGCATATTGGCCTTTTTCTGTTGGGTGGATTCCTTTTTGCAAGTGTTTCCTGCCGCACATAATCTGATATCCAAAGCACGTGTTATTGGAAGAAGATTTGGCTGTTTGTGTCCAAAACATCAGACTACTGAGCATGTTATTAGGCAAACTTGAAAACGACTTGGATCTTTCTTAGAAGCTCTCCGGATGCCTTACCGCCTTTCAGCGGGGCCCAGCATTCTTGTCTCTGGTGGTATTAAGCTGGAGCCACAGGCACGTAGCAGATGCCATGTTACCACTAAACCCCATGAATGAGACGTAGAAGGCACCAGTCATGCTCGATATTAAGTTCGACCTATAGATGCAGAATTCTGAATAACACTCCCATCCACTCTCAACACCTTCAGAAAGCAAAATGCAGAAATGCAGAAAACTATAGATGCAGATCATCGTTTGGACACTGTTTCCTCACTGATACTAAGGCAAAAGGAAGTGAGGGAAAAGGGGGAAACTATAACCACAATACTATAATTGAGGCCTCCAATAAGCTACTGTATGTCAATGGAAGTCAGATACTGACGACAGAACTTCTTTTAAATGGAAAAATATTGGCATTTTAAAAGAATACGCTAATACTTCTTAAGGGTTAGGCACTAGCAGAAATCTCGGGCTGAACAGAGGGGACTGTGTAGCAGAACCCTCATGAAATTGATTTAAGTTTTACAAGGAATTAAATTACAGTTTTTGACTCTGGACCATTAAAACCAACTATTCAGCCAAAATTGTATTTGGGATTTAATATTTTCTTTTGGAAAAACGTCTTAGAAGTGTCATACCCTGGTCACTTAAAGGCTGTGAAACTCTAGTTTAACAATATGATGGGGTCCACTTTCAACCAAAGCAAAGTTAATAATAATATGGTTTAAGATCAAGAATAATAACACATGTGGTTTGGTATCTACTTATAGACACTCTGGGATTTGTGTGGTCTTTCTTGATAGCCATGGGGACTGACTCTGGGTTGGTGAACGTAAGCCAATCTTCCATGGTCGATGCCAGGAACCAACTCATATGCCCTATTATACTTAGGTAAACAATATCCTGTGCTAGAATGTGCAAGTCTGGAAGTACGGCAGAGCCAAAAATCACCCTGAAAAAACACAAGGCTTCGTCACCATGTGGCGCTTCAGCTCGATATTCTGGCTCCAAAGAAGATGGCCCACCTCAGGCCATCAGGCCAGTTCAATAGTCCTCCTGGTCGTTCTCCATCAGATCAGGCCTGTGTCAAAGCTCACAGCCATGGGGCTCCCTCTTCTGTGGTAGGGCTCCACCACAGTCCAGCTGGGTGGGCATGTTATCAAGTGGGCAGGCCTTTCCAGAGACCAGCTATTGGAAAGGGAGTACGTGAAACAGCGAGCGTGAGAGGCCCGTGGGGCTGGCCTTACATACAGACTGGGATTCTTACTGTTCGGGGGGTTGGGAACATCTGTGCAAGTCTGAAAATACTTTGCTTCCCAGAGAAAAGAAGGCACACAAAATATTTTCATATTAAATGGATGGGGATGGGGCAGTGTAAGGATTCCCTGAAAACCATGTGACGGAGCTTCAGGTTAAGAACATTTGCTGTGGGCAGAACAGATAGTCCTATAAACGGTAGGTTTTCTGGGGCTAATGAAGATCCATGCCTCTAGAAAAAGCTCTTGTTCTTAGCAGTAGAGCCCATGTCTGGATTTCTACCATTAATAACTTCTCCCCCTGAAGTAGACTAACAACCTCAGGAAGAACACAGTAAACCACAGGAGGCAGGATGCATGGTGGTTACATCCAAATCCTGGTGCTCTGTGACCTAGGATGGGCTACTGGCATAAAGAGTATATTACCACACCCCCAGCCAACCAAGAGTTCACCCTCTGTCCTAGCTGCTGATGTGATGAATGAAAGGAAGTGCCAAAGATGTAAAATAACAAACTGACTTAATGACCAACTGAAGTTCACATCCCCTCCCTATGTTTCCAGTGCACTAAATTTAGGTGAGTAAAGCAACATATTTCCTCCTAAGAAGCTCTTTAGAAACCATTTTTAGTTCACATATAATAAAATGTATCTAAAATGATTCTTTTTCATTTGAAAAAGAAAGATACATGTATACATATAACTGAATCCCTTTGCTGTACACCTGAAACTAACACAACATTGTTAATCAGCTATACTCCAAATTGGGTCATTTGTAGAGACGTGGATGGACCTAGAGACTGTCATACAGAGTGAAGTAACCCAGAAAGAGAAAAACAAATATTGTACATTAACACATATATGTGGAATCTAAAAAAATGGTACAGATGAACCTATTTCCAGGGCAGGAATAGAGACACAGACATAGAGAATGGCCACGTGGACACGGGGAGAAGGGGAGGGTGGGATGACTTGGGAGATTAGGATTGACATATATACACTACCATGTGTAAAACAGATAGCTAGTGGGAACCTGCTGTATAGCACAGGGAGCTCAGCTCGGTGCTCCGTGATGACCTAGATGGGTGGGAAGGAGGGTGGGTGAGAGGGAGGTCCAGGAGGGAGGGGATGTAGGTATACATAGAGCTGATTCACTTCATTGTACAGCAGAAACTAACACAACATTGTAAAGCAATTTATACTCCAATAAAAAAAATTTTTTTAATGATTCTTTTTGTAAGGGATCTCCTAATAAAAGAGTGATGTCATCTATATCTCTTTAAACTTCACTTTACTCATCTGTAAAATGGGAATAATGAAAGTATCTACGTCATTGCGTTGTTCTGAGGATTAAATTAGAAAGTCCACATAAAAAGCCTTCAATATTATTTCAATAACTTTTTGTTGATTACTCACAATGTGCAAAGCACTGTTCTAGGGGTTGCTATTATTATCATTATTGTTAGAAATTCCCCTGGGCAGCACAAATTGTGTTACTGTCAGCTGTTAAGCCCTTCAAACTTCTAGAATTATTTATCAGGGCTCTAAGGGAGTCATAAGACAGCTAGATTTCGAGAGAGGATAGTTCAGGTGCCAAGTGCTATGAGCACGGAGAGGGCAGTTTAGGGTGTGGGAATGGTGTACAGCAGGGGTCCCCAAGCCCCGGAACATGGACTGGTACCCGTCTGTGGCCTGTTAGGAACCAGACTGCACAGCAGGAGGTGAGTGGCGGCGAGTGAAGCTTCATCTGTATTTACAGCCGCTCCCCATCACTCGCATTACCGCCTGAGCTCCGCCTCCTGTCCGAGCAGCGGCGGCGTTATTCTCACAGGAGCTCGAACTGTGAATTGCGTATGTGAGGGATCTAGGTTGCGTGCTCCTTATGAGAATCCAACGCCTGATGATCTGAGGTGGAGCTGAGGTGATGCTAGCGCTGGGGAGCAGCTGCGAACACAGATTATCCTTAGCCGAGAGGTTTGACTGCACAGAGACCATAATAAATCGATTGCTTGCAGACTCATATCAAAACCCTATCAGTGAGCGGCAAGTGAAAACAAGCCCCGTGCCCCGCTAATTCTGCATTATGGTGAGTTGTATAATTATTTCATTATATATCACAATGTAATAATGACAGAAATAAAGTGCACAATAAATGTAATGTGCTTGAATCATCCCCAAACCATCCCCCTCCCCCAGTCCGTGGAAACACTGTCTTCCATAAGACTGGTCCCTGGTGCCAGAAAGGTTGGGGACTGCTGGCTTACAGGGGGACTGGAAGGCTGGAGGCAGGCACAAAGGAAAATGATGCAGGAGGAGGATGCAGAAGAGAAACTTCATTTGCTCACAATGAGGAGGGTCCATTCTGCTCACAGTGACGCATGAGTGAGAGAGGGACCTGATCTCCAGTTATGGGAGAGAATGAACCCTGATGAGGCATCCAGACCGTGGCATGTGCGCTTCACAATGACCAGAGACTGTCGTCAATACGCTCCATCGTCGCAGGAAGTCTGCACGACTAGACTGAAGGTTGGTGCAGTGGGTCTCCCTGGAAAGAGGGGGACATCTCCAGAAGAGCAAGGAACATGGACTGGGGGACACAAGACAGGAATGCCACAGCTCCAGGTCCTTTCCTTGGCTATGAACCTCGGGATGCCAGTTAGACCTTGCAGCCAAACTACCCAGGTTTATGCCCCTGTCTCTGTGCCTTTCCCTCTGCTCTCCTGTGGAACATTCCAGATCTACCTCTCTGGGCTGGAGGTTGAAGAGGGAGCACAGGGACCAGCAGTGCAAGGAGAACTCAGCCACAGAGACAAGTGTCACGACTATTAAATGGGTTAATATCTATAAAGTGCTCACATGCTGCCTGGCTCATAGTAAGTGCAAAATTGATGTTTGTTAAGTAAGTGACCCAGTTGCTTCTCTCTATCAGGAAATTTCCCTCCTGGGAATAATGGGCTTTGCTTATATTTTAGCAAGGAAGGTGACATTTCTGTACAATTGATACCCACCCAAGCTCTTAGGGGAACGCACAGACTGTCTCAGAGCAAGGAGGAGCATCGGGCACAATTCATTCATTGGGCTGAAGAATGAATCTGCTACCGCATATTAGGAAGATGGGTGAGAAACGTATTCAGATCACGGAAATAGAAGAGGCCTTGGGAGTCTTTACCAGGATGCTACTGAGCCTTTAAAGAGCTGTGCCATGGAGTTAACACCCAGGGAAGTGGCACACCCTCCTAGAGAGGATGCGTGCAGGTGACAGACTGAATTGAAGGCCTTTCACCGACCTACATAACAAATAAGATTTGATTTTTACAATGCTTATCTGCTGGTATCTGGAGATATTTTTCAGGAAAAAAATATTAAAAATATAAATAAAAATCAGATCAAAATAATGGAAACAAAGAATCAGACAAATGAGAATTAAAATTCGATGATGAAACTATTTGATATACTAATGGAATAAAACTTGTTTCAATACTCTATTAAAAATCAACACGGGGCTTCCCTGGTGGCGCAGTGGTTGAGAGTCCGCCTGCCGATGCAGGGGACACGGGTTCGTGCCCCGGTCCGGGGGGATCCCGCGTGCCGCGGGGCGGCTGGGCCCGTGAGCCACGGCCGCTGGGCCTGCGCGTCCGGAGCCTGTGCTCCGCAACGGGAGAGGCCACAACAGTGAGAGGCCCGCGTACCACCAAAAAAAAAAAAACAAAAAACTAAAACAAATAAAAATCAACACGTTTTTTATAGTTAAGGTTTGAATTATTCAAATTGGAAAGGTTCATGGCTACATCAAACAGAGAACAGTATAGCACATTTTTTTTCATGCTCTAACTAGCCTTCAGGTGTGTGTGTGTGGGGGGGGGGGGGGGTTGGAGGAATAGGACATCTGGTCACCCAGGCAGGCACTCCCAGGTATTTGTCCTGGAAATGCTCAGTAAGTAACTGTGCTTTACCTAGTGTTCCCAAAACTTTGCCAGGAGGGGGTTTCAGAGAGAAGGGAAGGATGGGAGGACAGCCAGGCATCACCTCTGATGAGTAGCATTCTACAGTGGGTACTACGGGGCATCAGGAAGGTAGCAGCCATGGTCCCTGTCTTCAAGAAGTCTCTGTAGAGTTAATGCCAAAAGGATAACTCCTCTATTTCATACAAATGACCGAGGATGAGCAAGCCCTGCCTGAAGGGGCCATAGTGACAGTCTCTTCCTGTTTCACCACTGTTCACTTGTGCCCCTTCCCACAATCCTCTTTTTTTCTGATCATGAAAGTGGAAGAGGCCACCAAGCATAGTGGGTTTGGAGCCAGACAGGCTCTGCCTCTCACCAGCTATGAGACCTCAGATAGAGTCCTTAGATTGTCTGGGTGTGTTTTCTCCTCAGTAGAATTTGGAATAATAATATCTAATTTGCTGCACCACTGTGATGATTAAGAAGATACAGGGAGGGTACAGAGCACAGTGTCGGGACATACCGCACTGTGGCATCTGCGACGCATGTGTGTTATAAAAAAGGTAGATAAAACAGAAAAGTCTAAAGGAACAAATGAAAACTACTCAGGGCCCACAAGCACAATTAACAACTGCTATTCTTTTGTTTTTTTCCCTTTTAGCTTGTTCTTCTAAGCATATTGTGTGTACACTATAAACATATTGT